>NW_026712430.1:2825692-2878387 GCF_030504385.1 Musca domestica
GCCGTTCTCAGCAGTTGGGCATGGCTCGGTCCACTTTACAACGGATTATTCGCATTGATTTGCATTTGTTCCCGTACAAAATTCAATTGACGCAAAGAATGTTGCCTGCTGTCATCAAAATGGCCGAAGATGACCAGCAATTTTGGAACAAAATTATAATGTCCGATGAAGCCCATTTCATATTGAATGGGACCGTAAATAAGCAAAATTGCCGTTTTTACGCCACTGAAAATCCTCAGGAGATTCAAGAAGTGCCTCTTCATGACGAAAAAGCCACAGTTTGGTGCGGCGTTAGTGCGAAAACGGTCATTGGGCCGTTTTTCTTCCAAAATGAAAATGACCATACTGTAACCATTAATCAGGAGCGTTATCGCGACATGATGACCAATTTTGTGATGCCAATTATTCGTCGAAAGCGTATGAGACAGTTCTGATTTCAACAAGACGGCGCTCCACCGCACACAAGTCGCATAACAATCGATTTTCTGAAGAATTTGTTTCCGGGCCGTTTGATGTCGAAAAATGGTGATTTGGACTGGCCACCGCGTTCGCCAGAGGCGGCCATTTGAGAGATATCATATTCAAAAATTGATGTAAACAAATCTACTTGGAACAAATTAAATGATTAACATTGCCAACCGCCAATTTTTTTTTTCTTTGATTCAAAAAAATGTCGAATATGGGCAACCCTGTATACACATTGTATATATTTCGCTATATATATCCGATATATTTACTATCGGCACCTACGTAACGGTCAGAATTGACCATTTCGTCTATTTGTGATTTCGCCGGGATTAAAAATATTCACGGTTTAATGGACGCCCTAAGCTCTAGCTTAATGCCTACTTCCGCGTCGATTGGTCTATAAATGCGACCTGTAGAGCAACTACAAAATAAGGAAATGTTTCAGTTTTTTTTGTCCATTTCGTCCCTAAATAGCAAAGCAATATACTTCTATTTTGACCATAACCACACCTCCATTTTCAATTTCGTGAGAATCGAGCCAAAAATTCGATGTGTTACATAATTTTTTTAGGGTATAAAATAACAAAACAAATAAAAAAGAAGAGAAGGAAAGTTTGGCCTGACAGATCTTTTAATAGCTTCAACCATTTGGAAGGAACTTAAAATTTATAAAAATAAATACCCCTTGAATGAAACCGTTGTATGGGAGCTATACGAAGACGTGTTTATTGCGCGTTTCTTGTGATCAGCGACAACGGTTTTTTCGGCTCAATGTTTACATAAATAAGCAGAATTGTTGATTTTGTAAACTATTTCGCAAAGACTACCAATGCATCAAGAAAAAGCAACGGTTTAGTGCGGTTTATGGTCTGGTGGTATCATTGGGCCGTACTTCTTCAACGATGCTGCGAATCGCAACGTAAGTGCGAATGGTGAGAGCTACCGTGCCCAAAATTCAAGAGCTTGACTTGCATGACATGTGATTTCAGCAAGGCGGTGACACATGCCACACACCACACGTAACAATTGACTAATTGAGAGGTGAGTTTGGTGAACATTTTATTGTTTATGTCATTTGAAGCCGTTAAACTATTATTTTTGGGGAATGTTAACGCTCATATCTATAAAGACGAGTCCGCTTAAATTGACAAATTTTAAGAAAACATTGAAGCGTTTGCCAGTTGGGGTCATAATTTGCATGAAATAATCTTCAAATATTATATGTCTAAGGCTAGAGCCTATATATTACCAAATAATACAGGGTGAGTTAAAAAATTGCAACCAACTGCAGTGTGATTTCTTTATATTTGGCTGGAAAACCATAAGTGGCTATCGTTAGAGCATTCCAGCATTTAAATGTGAATAAATCTATTGTGTCTCGTATCATCGCTCCTTACCGCGATACTGGTAGCGTAGCCCGACGTCGCTGAGCAGGGTGTGACGGTTTCAATGGCCGTTTGAAGTACATAGTTCGTGTCAAAGGTAACCAATTCCAACAAATTATGGCGTTTGACTTTGTTGCAATTTTTATACCCTCCACCAAAAAAAGTATGGAGGGTATATTAAGTTCGTCATTCCGTTTGTAACTCATCGAAATAATCATTTTAGACCCAACAAAGTGTATATATTCTTGATCAGCGTAAGACGATTTAGTCCTGTCCGTCCGTCTGTCCGTCCGTCCATCTGTCCGTCTGTTGTAATCACGCTACAGTTTAAACGAATTAAGATAGGAAGCTAAAATTTTGCACAGATCTCTCTTTTGTCTGCAGGCAGGTCAAGTTCGAAGATGGAGTATATCGGTCCACGATATCGTATATCCCCCATATAACGGTACCCCCAATATTCTGTATTTTGATGATTTTAGCCACATTTTTCAATGGAATTGTCTGAAAATCCACACAAGTAGTTCCTTGTGGGTACTTTATACCTCGGCAGAGAATTATCTATATAGGTCCACAATATCGTATAGCCCCCATATAACGGTACCCCCACGGTATTCGGTATTTTGATGATTTTAGCCACATTTTTCAATGGAATTCCACAAAAGGAGTCCCTTGTGGACATTTTATCCCCTCAAAAAGAATAATCTATATAGGTCCACGATATCGTATATCCCTCATATAACTGTGCCCCCCGATATTCGGTATTTTGATGATGTTAGCCACAGTTTTCAATGGAATTGTCTTAAAATCCACACAAGTAGTTCCTTATGAGTACTTTACCCCCTGAGAGAGAATTGTCTATACAGGTCCACGATATCGTATATCCCCCATATAACGGTACCCCCGATATTCGGTATTTTGAAGATTTTACCCACATTTTTCATCGGAATTGTCTGAAAATCCACATACTTATACCTCGGCAGAGAATTATCTATATAGGTCCACCATATCGTATAGCGCCCATATAACGGTAGCCCCGATATTTGGTATTTTGATGATTTTATCCACATTTTTCAATGGAATTGGCTGAAATTCCACAAAAGGAGTTCCTTGTGGGTACTTTATACCTCGGCAGAGAATATAATGTTATATATCTTCCTAGACCGTATAAATTGATTATTAGCTTTATGGGAAGAATATTTGGAGGTGTTACAAACATATCACCTTGTACCACATTTTAGTGTAAAATTCTGCCAAAAATGATTTATTGTAGAAACAAAAATCCATAACAAAATAAAAACATTTTCTTATTTCATTTTACACTTAATGATGCAAGGAAATAATGAGTATTTACCGGATTGCATTCCAGTCTCTGATTCGATGGTCGGTGAAAAAATAACCCCCTTTATTATGTTATTCTTAAACTTAAAAAAACAATACGTAACATTTCGGAACATTACCATCCCACGGAAAAAAGTATACAACAACTTCCTCAACCTATAAGGCACCTGTCCATTCATCCATTTCAACTAGACGACAACCAACTATCATCGTGGCGTGACGATGTGCCTGTGTTAATCCCATTTACTGTAACGCTCACTACTGGAGGAAGAAGTTCATTTCATCTTAGCCCGAACGAAGAGACTACCATTCCGCCCAATTGTCTTTACGTTACGTAACTAAATAAATGCATTGCGCAATTTTTATTTTACTAAAGGTTAAGTTGAGTGAAAAATTAAATTTCAAATTTATTTCATTTCAAATTAAAAGTTTACCTACCTGCTTCGTAGTCGTCGTTCCATTTGGAGACATTGGCGTTGCTAATGGTGCCATTGGTAATTTTCATTTTTTTTTGGGGTGCAAGTAAGTTTCCTTGTTACTTGATTTGTTTTTCGTTTCTGTGTTCTTTCTTTTGTTTTATCCTATGATTCTTTGTTAAGTTTCGTTGGCCATTTTATGGCCGTTTCATTTGCATAAGAGTTTCGATGGAGATAATATTAGACTTAATTTTAATTCGTTTCGTTTTCCTTAGGAAAATATGATAATTACCTGTACTGTGAATAAGATTTAGTTGGACTCAAGTTAATTGTTATAGTGTTTATGGGACTTCTAGTGGCAGGGTTGCCAAACTTGATAATTGTGTGTTCTTATAAAATATCAGTATTATGTTTATATTTTTATACCCTGAAAGTTACTTTACCACTGATTTCATATGAAATTCATTTATTTTTTATAACCTCCACCATAGTATGGAGGGTATATTAAGTTTGTCATTCCGTTTGTAACACCTCGAAATATATATTAGACCCCACAAAGTATATATATTCTTGATCAGCATAAAATTCTGTGTAGATTTAGCGATGTCCGCCAGTCTATCCGTCTGTGGAAATCACTCTAGCTTCCGAACGAAATGAAGTAGGGTGATACAAGTTTACTCAAATGTATATTATGTCTGCAGGACTTTTGGTATTGAAAATGGGTCATGTAGGTACACGTTGTGGTATAACCCCTACATAATGGTAACTCTCTATTTTCGAGATTTTTGTGATTTAAGCGACATTATTCACCGGAAATGTCTCAAGTTTGGTATTTGAAGTTCGTAATGGATACTACAACCTTTGACAGAAAATTGTCTGTGCAGATCCACGACTTCGTAGAGCCCCTACATAACGGTACCTCTCTGATGAGTTTAGCTACATTATTTACCGATTTTTTTCAAGTTTCGCATTTGAATATTGTAATGACTCATGACACAAGTTGTCTATGCAGGTCCACGTCGTCGCATAGACCCTAATATAACGGCTACATTCTGTATTTTTAAGATTTTAACAGAATTTTAAAAGGATTTTATATTTTTGAAAATTGCCAAATTCGTTCCAAATGTGGACGCTATTAAAAAATTCGGCACAGCCGATCTTACAACTTTTTTACTTGTTTTTTTTTTTTTTTTTTTTTTGAAAATTGCCGAATTCGTTCCAAATGCTGGAGGGTATTCAAAGTTTGTCCCGCCGAACATACAGCTTTTATACTTATTTTTATTAATCTCTGTTTTTGGTGATTTCACTCTTCTGTGCGCCGTTCGTAAGACGTCCATATTTTCGCCAGAAACCCTAGAAATTTAGTTAAGCTTATGACTTATGACTTCGAGAAGTATTATATTAAAAACAAGTAAACAATGGATAATATAGTCGTGTGGAGCCGACCATATGATACCCAACAACATTATAATATATTAGAAAACCTCCATTTTAATTGTTTCTTTGTAGCATTGGCTACAGTCCTGAAAAAATTGATTTTAAACTCACGTAAAATCCCGTGTTGATGAGTTTTTTAATTGTGACCTGATTTACTTCACAAAAATTCCCACTGCAAACTTTCGAAATTTGCCATAACTCCTTAAATATTGACATTTCGGGGGTTTTAGCTATAATTTGTGATCAGTTTTTTGAGGAGGAAAAATAGCATACTTTAAAATGGCCATAACTCCTTAAATATTGACATTTCGGGGTTTTTAGCTATAATTTGTGATCACTTTTTTGAGGAGCAAAATTAGCATACTTTAAAATGGCCATAACTCCTTAAATATTGACATTTCGGGGTTTTTAGCTATAATTTGTGATCAGTTTTTTGAGGAGGAAAAATAGCATACTTTAAAATGGCCATAACTCCTTAAATATTGACATTTCGGGTTTTTAGCTATAATTTGTGATCACTTTTTGAACTAGGAAAAATAGCATACTTTAAAATGGCCATAACTCCTTAAATATTGACATTTCGGGGTTTTTAGCTATAATTTGTGATCAGTTTTTTGAGGAGGAAAAATAGCATACTTTAAAATGGCCATAACTCCTTAAATATTGACATTTCGGGGGTTTTAGCTATAATTTGTGATCAGTTTTTTGAGGAGGAAAAATAGCATACTTTAAAATGGCCATAACTCTTTAAATATTGACATTTCAGGGTTTTTAGCTATAATTTGTGATCACTTTTTGAACTAGGAAAAATAGCATACTTTAAAATGGCCATAACTCCTTAAATATTGACATTTCGGGGTTTTTAGCTATAATTTGTGATCAGTTTTTTGAGGAGGAAAAATAGCATACTTTAAAATGGCCATAACTCCTTAAATATTGACATTTCGGGGTTTTTAGCTATAATTTGTGATCACTTTTTGAACTAGAAAAAATAGCATACTTTAAAATGGCCATAACTCCTTAAATATTGACATTTCGGGGTTTTTAGCTATAATTTGTGATCAGTTTTTTGAGGAGGAAAAATAGCATACTTTAAAATGGCCATAACTCCTTAAATATTGACATTTCGGGGTTTTTAGCTATAATTCGTGATCAGTTTTTTGAGGAGGAAAAATAGCATACTTTAAAATGGCCATAACTCCTTAAATATTGACATTTCGGGGTTTTTAGCTATAATTTTGATATAATTTTTGAGGAGGAAAAATAGCATACTTTAAAATGGCCATAACTCCTTAAATATAGACATTTCGGGGTTTTTAGCTATAATTTGTGATAAGTTTTTTGAGGAGGAAAAATAGCATACTTTAAAATGGCCATAACTCCTTAAATATTGACATTTCGGGGTTTTTAGCTATAATTTGTGATATAATTTTTGAGGAGGAAAAATAGCATACTTTAAAATGGCCATAACTCCTTAAATATTGACATTTCGGGGTTTTTAGCTATAATTTGTGATCAGTTTTTGAGGAGGAAAAATAGCATACTTTAAAATGGCCATAACTCCTTAAATATTGACATTTCGGGGTTTTAGCTATAATTTGTGATCAGTTTTTGAGGAGGAAAAATAGCATACTTTAAAATGGCCATAACTCCTTAAATATTGACATTTCGGGGTTTTTAGCTATAATTTGTGATCAGTTTTTGAGGAGGAAAAATAGCATACTTAAAATGGCCATAACTCCTTAAATATTGACATTTCGGGGTTTTTTAGCTATAATTCGTGATCAGTGTTTTGAAGAGGAAAATAGCATACTTTAAAATGGCCATAACTCCTTAAATATTGACATTTCGGGGTTTTTAGCTATAATTTGTGATCAGTTTTTTGAGGAGGAAAAAATAGCATACTTTAAAATGGCCATAACTCCTTAAATATTGACATTTCGGGGTTTTTAGCTATAATTTGTGATCAGTTTTTTGAGGAGGAAAAATAGCATACTTTAAAATGGCCATAACTCCTTAAATATTGACATTTCGGGGTTTTTAGCTATAATTTGTGATCAGTTTTTGAGGAGGAAAAATAGCATACTTTAAAATGGCCATAACTCCTTAAATATTGACATTTCGGGGTTTTTAGCTATAATTTGTGATCAGTTTTTGAGGAGGAAAATAGCATACTTTAAAATGGCCATAACTCCTTAAATATTGACATTTCGGGGTTTTTAGCTATAATTTGTGATCACTTTTTGAACTAGGAAAAATAGCATACTTTAAAATGGCCATAACTCCTTAAATATTGACATTTCGGGGTTTTTAGCTATAATTTGTGATCAGTTTTTGAGGAGGAAAAATAGCATACTTTAAAATGGCCATAACTCCTTAAATATTGACATTTCGGGGTTTTTAGCTATAATTTGTGATCAGTTTTTTGAGGAGGAAAAATAGCATACTTTAAAATGGCCATAACTCCTTAAATATTGACATTTCGGGGTTTTTAGCTATAATTTGTGATCAGTTTTTGAGGAGGAAAAATAGCATACTTTAAAATGGCCATAACTCCTTAAATATTGACATTTCGGGGTTTTTAGCTATAATTTGTGATCAGTTTTTTGAGGAGGAAAAATAGCATACTTTAAAATGGCCATAACTCCTTAAATATTGACATTTCGGGGTTTTTAGCTATAATTTGTGATCAGTTTTTGAGGAGGAAAAATAGCATACTTTAAAATGGCCATAACTCCTTAAATATTGACATTTCGGGGTTTTTAGCTATAATTTGTGATCAGTTTTTGAGGAGGAAAAATAGCATACTTTAAAATGGCCATAACTCCTTAAATATTGACATTTCGGGGTTTTTAGCTATAATTTGTGATCAGTTTTTGAGGAGGAAAAATAGCATACTTTAAAATGGCCATAACTCCTTAAATATTGACATTTCGGGGTTTTTAGCTATAATTTGTGATCAGTTTTTGAGGAGGAAAAATAGCATACTTTAAAATGGCCATAACTCCTTAAATATTGACATTTCGGGGTTTTTAGCTATAATTTGTGATCAGTTTTTGAGGAGGAAAAATAGCATACTTTAAAATGGCCATAACTCCTTAAATATTGACATTTCGGGGTTTTTAGCTATAATTTGTGATCAGTTTTTGAGGAGGAAAAATAGCATACTTTAAAATGGCCATAACTCCTTAAATATTGACATTTCGGGGTTTTTAGCTATAATTTGTGATCAGTTTTTGAGGAGGAAAAATAGCATACTTTAAAATGGCCATAACTCCTTAAATATTGACATTTCGGGGTTTTTAGCTATAATTTGTGATCAGTTTTTTGAGGAGGAAAAATAGCATACTTTAAAATGGCCATAACTCCTTAAATATTGACATTTCGGGGTTTTTAGCTATAATTTGTGATCACTTTTTGAACTAGGAAAAATAGCATACTTTAAAATGGCCATAACTCCTTAAATATTGACATTTCGGGGTTTTTAGCTATAATTTGTGATCAGTTTTTTGAGGAGGAAAAATAGCATACTTTAAAATGGCCATAACTCCTTAAATATTGACATTTCGGGGTTTTTAGCTATAATTTGTGATCACTTTTTGAACTAGGAAAAATAGCATACTTTAAAATGGCCATAACTCCTTAAATATTGACATTTCGGGGTTTTTAGCTATAATTTGTGATCAGTTTTTTGAGGAGGAAAAATAGCATACTTTAAAATGGCCATAACTCCTTAAATATTGACATTTCGGGGTTTTTAGCTATAATTTGTGATCAGTTTTTTGAGGAGGAAAAATAGCATACTTTAAAATGGCCATAACTCCTTAAATATTGACATTTCGGGGTTTTTAGCTATAATTTGTGATCAGTTTTTTGAGGAGGAAAAATAGCATACTTTAAAATGGCCATAACTCCTTAAATATTGACATTTCGGGGTTTTTAGCTATAATTTGTGATCAGTTTTTTGAGGAGGAAAAATAGCATACTTTAAAATGGCCATAACTCCTTAAATATTGACATTTCGGGGTTTTTAGCTATAATTTGTGATCAGTTTTTGAGGAGGAAAAATAGCATACTTTAAAATGGCCATAACTCCTTAAATATTGACATTTCGGGGTTTTTAGCTATAATTTGTGATCAGTTTTTGAGGAGGAAAAATAGCATACTTTAAAATGGCCATAACTCCTTAAATATTGACATTTCGGGGTTTTTAGCTATAATTTGTGATCAGTTTTTGAGGAGGAAAAATAGCATACTTTAAAATGGCCATAACTCCTTAAATATTGACATTTCGGGGTTTTTAGCTATAATTTGTGATCACTTTTTGAAGGAGGAAAAATAGCATACTTTAAAATGGCCATAACTCCTTAAATATTGACATTTCGGGGTTTTTAGCTATAATTTGTGATCAGTTTTTTGAGGAGGAAAAATAGCATACTTTAAAATGGCCATAACTCCTTAAATATTGACATTTCGGGGTTTTTAGCTATAATTTGTGATCACTTTTTGAACTAGGAAAAATAGCATACTTTAAAATGGCCATAACTCCTTAAATATTGACATTTCGGGGTTTTTAGCTATAATTTGTGATCAGTTTTTTGAGGAGGAAAAATAGCATACTTTAAAATGGCCATAACTCCTTAAATATTGACATTTCGGGGTTTTTAGCTATAATTTGTGATCACTTTTTGAGGAGGAAAAATAGCATACTTTAAAATGGCCATAACTCCTTAAATATTGACATTTCGGGGTTTTAGCTATAATTTGTGATCAGTTTTTTGAGGAGGAAAAATAGCATACTTTAAAATGGCCATAACTCCTTAAATATTGACATTTCGGGGTTTTTAGCTATAATTTGTGATCACTTTTTGACGAGGAAAAATAGCATACTTTAAAATGGCCATAACTCCTTAAATATTGACATTTCGGGGTTTTTAGCTATAATTTGTGATCAGTTTTTGAGGAGGAAAAATAGCATACTTTAAAATGGCCATAACTCCTTAAATATTGACATTTCGGGGTTTTTAGCTATAATTTGTGATCAGTTTTTGAGGAGGAAAAATAGCATACTTTAAAATGGCCATAACTCCTTAAATATTGACATTTCGGGGTTTTTAGCTATAATTTGTGATCAGTTTTTGAGGAGGAAAAATAGCATACTTTAAAATGGCCATAACTCCTTAAATATTGACATTTCGGGGTTTTTAGCTATAATTTGTGATCAGTTTTTTGAGGAGGAAAAATAGCATACTTTAAAATGGCCATAACTCCTTAAATATTGACATTTCGGGGTTTTTAGCTATAATTTGTGATCAGTTTTTGAGGAGGAAAAATAGCATACTTTAAAATGGCCATAACTCCTTAAATATTGACATTTCGGGGTTTTTAGCTATAATTTGTGATCAGTTTTTTGAGGAGGAAAAATAGCATACTTTAAAATGGCCATAACTCCTTAAATATTGACATTTCGGGGTTTTTAGCTATAATTTGTGATCAGTTTTTTGAGGAGGAAAAATAGCATACTTTAAAATGGCCATAACTCCTTAAATATTGACATTTCGGGGTTTTTAGCTATAATTTGTGATCACTTTTTTGAGGAGGAAAAATAGCATACTTTAAAATGGCCATAACTCCTTAAATATTGACATTTCGGGGTTTTTAGCTATAATTTGTGATCACTTTTTGAGGAGGAAAAATAGCATACTTTAAAATGGCCATAACTCCTTAAATATTGACATTTCGGGGTTTTTAGCTATAATTTGTGATCACTTTTTTGAGGAGGAAAAATAGCATACTTTAAAATGGCCATAACTCCTTAAATATTGACATTTCGGGGTTTTTAGCTATAATTTGTGATCACTTTTTTGAAGGAGGAAAAATAGCATACTTTAAAATGGCCATAACTCCTTAAATATTGACATTTCGGGGTTTTTAGCTATAATTTGTGATCAGTTTTTGAGGAGGAAAAATAGCATACTTTAAAATGGCCATAACTCCTTAAATATTGACATTTCGGGGTTTTTAGCTATAATTTGTGATCAGTTTTTGAGGAGGAAAAATAGCATACTTTAAAATGGCCATAACTCCTTAAATATTGACATTTCGGGGTTTTTAGCTATAATTTGTGATCACTTTTTGAGGAGGAAAAATAGCATACTTTAAAATGGCCATAACTCCTTAAATATTGACATTTCGGGGTTTTTAGCTATAATTTGTGATCAGTTTTTGAGGAGGAAAAATAGCATACTTTAAAATGGCCATAACTCCTTAAATATTGACATTTCGGGGTTTTTAGCTATAATTTGTGATCAGTTTTTGAGGAGGAAAAATAGCATACTTTAAAATGGCCATAACTCCTTAAATATTGACATTTCGGGGTTTTTAGCTATAATTTGTGATCAGTTTTTGAGGAGGAAAAATAGCATACTTTAAAATGGCCATAACTCCTTAAATATTGACATTTCGGGGTTTTTAGCTATAATTTGTGATCAGTTTTTTGAGGAGGAAAAATAGCATACTTTAAAATGGCCATAACTCCTTAAATATTGACATTTCGGGGTTTTTAGCTATAATTTGTGATCAGTTTTTGAGGAGGAAAAATAGCATACTTTAAAATGGCCATAACTCCTTAAATATTGACATTTCGGGGTTTTTAGCTATAATTTGTGATCAGTTTTTGAGGAGGAAAAATAGCATACTTTAAAATGGCCATAACTCCTTAAATATTGACATTTCGGGGTTTTTAGCTATAATTTGTGATCAGTTTTTGAGGAGGAAAAATAGCATACTTTAAAATGGCCATAACTCCTTAAATATTGACATTTCGGGGTTTTTAGCTATAATTTGTGATCAGTTTTTGAGGAGGAAAAATAGCATACTTTAAAATGGCCATAACTCCTTAAATATTGACATTTCGGGGTTTTTAGCTATAATTTGTGATCACTTTTTTGAAGGAGGAAAAATAGCATACTTTAAAATGGCCATAACTCCTTAAATATTGACATTTCGGGGTTTTTAGCTATAATTTGTGATCAGTTTTTGAGGAGGAAAAATAGCATACTTTAAAATGGCCATAACTCCTTAAATATTGACATTTCGGGGTTTTTAGCTATAATTTGTGATCACTTTTTGAACGAGGAAAAATAGCATACTTTAAAATGGCCATAACTCCTTAAATATTGACATTTCGGGGTTTTTAGCTATAATTTGTGATCACTTTTTTGAGGAGGAAAAATAGCATACTTTAAAATGGCCATAACTCCTTAAATATTGACATTTCGGGGTTTTTAGCTATAATTTGTGATCAGTTTTTGAGGAGGAAAAATAGCATACTTTAAAATGGCCATAACTCCTTAAATATTGACATTTCGGGGTTTTTAGCTATAATTTGTGATCAGTTTTTTGAGGAGGAAAAATAGCATACTTTAAAATGGCCATAACTCCTTAAATATTGACATTTCGGGGTTTTTAGCTATAATTTGTGATCAGTTTTTTGAAGTAGGAAAAATAGCATACTTTAAAATGGCCATAACTCCTTAAATATTGACATTTCGGGGTTTTTAGCTATAATTTGTGATCAGTTTTTTGAGGAGGAAAAATAGCATACTTTAAAATGGCCATAACTCCTTAAATATTGACATTTCGGGGTTTTTAGCTATAATTTGTGATCACTTTTTGAAGGAGGAAAAATAGCATACTTTAAAATGGCCATAACTCCTTAAATATTGACATTTCGGGGTTTTTAGCTATAATTTGTGATCAGTTTTTGAGGAGGAAAAATAGCATACTTTAAAATGGCCATAACTCCTTAAATATTGACATTTCGGGGTTTTTAGCTATAATTTGTGATCAGTTTTTTGAGGAGGAAAAATAGCATACTTTAAAATGGCCATAACTCCTTAAATATTGACATTTCGGGGTTTTTAGCTATAATTTGTGATCAGTTTTTGAGGAGGAAAAATAGCATACTTTAAAATGGCCATAACTCCTTAAATATTGACATTTCGGGGTTTTTAGCTATAATTTGTGATCAGTTTTTGAGGAGGAAAAATAGCATACTTTAAAATGGCCATAACTCCTTAAATATTGACATTTCGGGGTTTTTAGCTATAATTTGTGATCAGTTTTTGAGGAGGAAAAATAGCATACTTTAAAATGGCCATAACTCCTTAAATATTGACATTTCGGGGTTTTTAGCTATAATTTGTGATCAGTTTTTGAGGAGGAAAAATAGCATACTTTAAAATGGCCATAACTCCTTAAATATTGACATTTCGGGGTTTTTAGCTATAATTTGTGATCAGTTTTTTGAGGAGGAAAAATAGCATACTTTAAAATGGCCATAACTCCTTAAATATTGACATTTCGGGGTTTTTAGCTATAATTTGTGATCAGTTTTTGAGGAGGAAAAATAGCATACTTTAAAATGGCCATAACTCCTTAAATATTGACATTTCGGGGTTTTTAGCTATAATTTGTGATCAGTTTTTGAGGAGGAAAAATAGCATACTTTAAAATGGCCATAACTCCTTAAATATTGACATTTCGGGGTTTTTAGCTATAATTTGTGATCACTTTTTGAAGGAGGAAAAATAGCATACTTTAAAATGGCCATAACTCCTTAAATATTGACATTTCGGGGTTTTTAGCTATAATTTGTGATCAGTTTTTTGAGGAGGAAAAATAGCATACTTTAAAATGGCCATAACTCCTTAAATATTGACATTTCGGGGTTTTTAGCTATAATTTGTGATCACTTTTTTGAAGGAGGAAAAATAGCATACTTTAAAATGGCCATAACTCCTTAAATATTGACATTTCGGGGTTTTTAGCTATAATTTGTGATCAGTTTTTTGAGGAGGAAAAATAGCATACTTTAAAATGGCCATAACTCCTTAAATATTGACATTTCGGGGTTTTTAGCTATAATTTGTGATCACTTTTTTGAGGAGGAAAAATAGCATACTTTAAAATGGCCATAACTCCTTAAATATTGACATTTCGGGGTTTTTAGCTATAATTTGTGATCACTTTTTTGAGGAGGAAAAATAGCATACTTTAAAATGGCCATAACTCCTTAAATATTGACATTTCGGGGTTTTTAGCTATAATTTGTGATCACTTTTTTGAGGAGGAAAAATAGCATACTTTAAAATGGCCATAACTCCTTAAATATTGACATTTCGGGGTTTTTAGCTATAATTTGTGATCAGTTTTTTGAGGAGGAAAAATAGCATACTTTAAAATGGCCATAACTCCTTAAATATTGACATTTCGGGGTTTTTAGCTATAATTTGTGATCACTTTTTTGAGGAGGAAAAATAGCATACTTTAAAATGGCCATAACTCCTTAAATATTGACATTTCGGGGTTTTTAGCTATAATTTGTGATCACTTTTTTGAGGAGGAAAAATAGCATACTTTAAAATGGCCATAACTCCTTAAATATTGACATTTCGGGGTTTTTAGCTATAATTTGTGATCACTTTTTTGAAGGAGGAAAAATAGCATACTTTAAAATGGCCATAACTCCTTAAATATTGACATTTCGGGGTTTTTAGCTATAATTTGTGATCAGTTTTTTGAGGAGGAAAAATAGCATACTTTAAAATGGCCATAACTCCTTAAATATTGACATTTCGGGGTTTTTAGCTATAATTTGTGATCACTTTTTGAACTAGGAAAAATAGCATACTTTAAAATGGCCATAACTCCTTAAATATTGACATTTCGGGGTTTTTAGCTATAATTTGTGATCACTTTTTGAGGAGGAAAAATAGCATACTTTAAAATGGCCATAACTCCTTAAATATTGACATTTCGGGGTTTTTAGCTATAATTTGTGATCACTTTTTTGAGGAGGAAAAATAGCATACTTTAAAATGGCCATAACTCCTTAAATATTGACATTTCGGGGTTTTTAGCTATAATTTGTGATCACTTTTTGAGGAGGAAAAATAGCATACTTTAAAATGGCCATAACTCCTTAAATATTGACATTTCGGGGTTTTTAGCTATAATTTGTGATCACTTTTTTGAAGGAGGAAAAATAGCATACTTTAAAATGGCCATAACTCCTTAAATATTGACATTTCGGGGTTTTTAGCTATAATTTGTGATCACTTTTTTGAGGAGGAAAAATAGCATACTTTAAAATGGCCATAACTCCTTAAATATTGACATTTCGGGGTTTTTAGCTATAATTTGTGATCACTTTTTTGAGGAGGAAAAATAGCATACTTTAAAATGGCCATAACTCCTTAAATATTGACATTTCGGGGTTTTTAGCTATAATTTGTGATCAGTTTTTTGAGGAGGAAAAATAGCATACTTTAAAATGGCCATAACTCCTTAAATATTGACATTTCGGGGTTTTTAGCTATAATTTGTGATCACTTTTTGAAGGAGGAAAAATAGCATACTTTAAAATGGCCATAACTCCTTAAATATTGACATTTCGGGGTTTTTAGCTATAATTTGTGATCACTTTTTGAGGAGGAAAAATAGCATACTTTAAAATGGCCATAACTCCTTAAATATTGACATTTCGGGGTTTTTAGCTATAATTTGTGATCACTTTTTTGAGGAGGAAAAATAGCATACTTTAAAATGGCCATAACTCCTTAAATATTGACATTTCGGGGTTTTTAGCTATAATTTGTGATCACTTTTTTGAGGAGGAAAAATAGCATACTTTAAAATGGCCATAACTCCTTAAATATTGACATTTCGGGGTTTTTAGCTATAATTTGTGATCACTTTTTGAGGAGGAAAAATAGCATACTTTAAAATGGCCATAACTCCTTAAATATTGACATTTCGGGGTTTTTAGCTATAATTTGTGATCAGTTTTTGAGGAGGAAAAATAGCATACTTTAAAATGGCCATAACTCCTTAAATATTGACATTTCGGGGTTTTTAGCTATAATTTGTGATCACTTTTTTGAAGGAGGAAAAATAGCATACTTTAAAATGGCCATAACTCCTTAAATATTGACATTTCGGGGTTTTTAGCTATAATTTGTGATCAGTTTTTTGAGGAGGAAAAATAGCATACTTTAAAATGGCCATAACTCCTTAAATATTGACATTTCGGGGTTTTTAGCTATAATTTGTGATCACTTTTTGAACTAGGAAAAATAGCATACTTTAAAATGGCCATAACTCCTTAAATATTGACATTTCGGGGTTTTTAGCTATAATTTGTGATCAGTTTTTGAGGAGGAAAAATAGCATACTTTAAAATGGCCATAACTCCTTAAATATTGACATTTCGGGGTTTTTAGCTATAATTTGTGATCACTTTTTGAGGAGGAAAAATAGCATACTTTAAAATGGCCATAACTCCTTAAATATTGACATTTCGGGGTTTTTAGCTATAATTTGTGATCACGTTTTTGAGGAGGAAAAATAGCATACTTTAAAATGGCCATAACTCCTTAAATATTGACATTTCGGGGTTTTTAGCTATAATTTGTGATCACTTTTTTGAGGAGGAAAAATAGCATACTTTAAAATGGCCATAACTCCTTAAATATTGACATTTCGGGGTTTTTAGCTATAATTTGTGATCACTTTTTTGAGGAGGAAAAATAGCATACTTTAAAATGGCCATAACTCCTTAAATATTGACATTTCGGGGTTTTTAGCTATAATTTGTGATCACTTTTTTGAGGAGGAAAAATAGCATACTTTAAAATGGCCATAACTCCTTAAATATTGACATTTCGGGGTTTTTAGCTATAATTTGTGATCACTTTTTTGAGGAGGAAAAATAGCATACTTTAAAATGGCCATAACTCCTTAAATATTGACATTTCGGGGTTTTTAGCTATAATTTGTGATCACTTTTTGAGGAGGAAAAATAGCATACTTTAAAATGGCCATAACTCCTTAAATATTGACATTTCGGGGTTTTTAGCTATAATTTGTGATCACTTTTTTGAGGAGGAAAAATAGCATACTTTAAAATGGCCATAACTCCTTAAATATTGACATTTCGGGGTTTTTAGCTATAATTTGTGATCACTTTTTGAGGAGGAAAAATAGCATACTTTAAAATGGCCATAACTCCTTAAATATTGACATTTCGGGGTTTTTAGCTATAATTTGTGATCAGTTTTTTGAGGAGGAAAAATAGCATACTTTAAAATGGCCATAACTCCTTAAATATTGACATTTCGGGGTTTTTAGCTATAATTTGTGATCACTTTTTTGAAGGAGGAAAAATAGCATACTTTAAAATGGCCATAACTCCTTAAATATTGACATTTCGGGGTTTTTAGCTATAATTTGTGATCACTTTTTTGAGGAGGAAAAATAGCATACTTTAAAATGGCCATAACTCCTTAAATATTGACATTTCGGGGTTTTTAGCTATAATTTGTGATCACGTTTTTGAGGAGGAAAAATAGCATACTTTAAAATGGCCATAACTCCTTAAATATTGACATTTCGGGGTTTTTAGCTATAATTTGTGATCACTTTTTTGAGGAGGAAAAATAGCATACTTTAAAATGGCCATAACTCCTTAAATATTGACATTTCGGGGTTTTTAGCTATAATTTGTGATCAGTTTTTTGAGGAGGAAAAATAGCATACTTTAAAATGGCCATAACTCCTTAAATATTGACATTTCGGGGTTTTTAGCTATAATTTGTGATCACTTTTTGAAGGAGGAAAAATAGCATACTTTAAAATGGCCATAACTCCTTAAATATTGACATTTCGGGGTTTTTAGCTATAATTTGTGATCAGTTTTTTGAGGAGGAAAAATAGCATACTTTAAAATGGCCATAACTCCTTAAATATTGACATTTCGGGGTTTTTAGCTATAATTTGTGATCACTTTTTGAAGGAGGAAAAATAGCATACTTTAAAATGGCCATAACTCCTTAAATATTGACATTTCGGGGTTTTTAGCTATAATTTGTGATCAGTTTTTGAGGAGGAAAAATAGCATACTTTAAAATGGCCATAACTCCTTAAATATTGACATTTCGGGGTTTTTAGCTATAATTTGTGATCACTTTTTTGAGGAGGAAAAATAGCATACTTTAAAATGGCCATAACTCCTTAAATATTGACATTTCGGGGTTTTTAGCTATAATTTGTGATCACGTTTTTGAGGAGGAAAAATAGCATACTTTAAAATGGCCATAACTCCTTAAATATTGACATTTCGGGGTTTTTAGCTATAATTTGTGATCACTTTTTTGAAGGAGGAAAAATAGCATACTTTAAAATGGCCATAACTCCTTAAATATTGACATTTCGGGGTTTTTAGCTATAATTTGTGATCACGTTTTTGAGGAGGAAAAATAGCATACTTTAAAATGGCCATAACTCCTTAAATATTGACATTTCGGGGTTTTTAGCTATAATTTGTGATCACTTTTTTGAGGAGGAAAAATAGCATACTTTAAAATGGCCATAACTCCTTAAATATTGACATTTCGGGGTTTTTAGCTATAATTTGTGATCACTTTTTTGAGGAGGAAAAATAGCATACTTTAAAATGGCCATAACTCCTTAAATATTGACATTTCGGGGTTTTTAGCTATAATTTGTGATCACTTTTTTGAGGAGGAAAAATAGCATACTTTAAAATGGCCATAACTCCTTAAATATTGACATTTCGGGGTTTTTAGCTATAATTTGTGATCACTTTTTTGAAGGAGGAAAAATAGCATACTTTAAAATGGCCATAACTCCTTAAATATTGACATTTCGGGGTTTTTAGCTATAATTTGTGATCACTTTTTTGAGGAGGAAAAATAGCATACTTTAAAATGGCCATAACTCCTTAAATATTGACATTTCGGGGTTTTTAGCTATAATTTGTGATCACTTTTTGAGGAGGAAAAATAGCATACTTTAAAATGGCCATAACTCCTTAAATATTGACATTTCGGGGTTTTTAGCTATAATTTGTGATCACTTTTTTGAGGAGGAAAAATAGCATACTTTAAAATGGCCATAACTCCTTAAATATTGACATTTCGGGGTTTTTAGCTATAATTTGTGATCACTTTTTTGAGGAGGAAAAATAGCATACTTTAAAATGGCCATAACTCCTTAAATATTGACATTTCGGGGTTTTTAGCTATAATTTGTGATCACTTTTTTGAGGAGGAAAAATAGCATACTTTAAAATGGCCATAACTCCTTAAATATTGACATTTCGGGGTTTTTAGCTATAATTTGTGATCACTTTTTTGAGGAGGAAAAATAGCATACTTTAAAATGGCCATAACTCCTTAAATATTGACATTTCGGGGTTTTTAGCTATAATTTGTGATCACTTTTTTGAGGAGGAAAAATAGCATACTTTAAAATGGCCATAACTCCTTAAATATTGACATTTCGGGGTTTTTAGCTATAATTTGTGATCAGTTTTTGAGGAGGAAAAATAGCATACTTTAAAATGGCCATAACTCCTTAAATATTGACATTTCGGGGTTTTTAGCTATAATTTGTGATCACTTTTTGAAGGAGGAAAAATAGCATACTTTAAAATGGCCATAACTCCTTAAATATTGACATTTCGGGGTTTTTAGCTATAATTTGTGATCACGTTTTTGAAGGAGGAAAAATAGCATACTTTAAAATGGCCATAACTCCTTAAATATTGACATTTCGGGGTTTTTAGCTATAATTTGTGATCACTTTTTGAGGAGGAAAAATAGCATACTTTAAAATGGCCATAACTCCTTAAATATTGACATTTCGGGGTTTTTAGCTATAATTTGTGATCACTTTTTGAAGGAGGAAAAATAGCATACTTTAAAATGGCCATAACTCCTTAAATATTGACATTTCGGGGTTTTTAGCTATAATTTGTGATCAGTTTTTGAGGAGGAAAAATAGCATACTTTAAAATGGCCATAACTCCTTAAATATTGACATTTCGGGGTTTTTAGCTATAATTTGTGATCACTTTTTGAACTAGGAAAAATAGCATACTTTAAAATGGCCATAACTCCTTAAATATTGACATTTCGGGGTTTTTAGCTATAATTTGTGATCACTTTTTTGAGGAGGAAAAATAGCATACTTTAAAATGGCCATAACTCCTTAAATATT
This sequence comes from Musca domestica, assembly GCF_030504385.1. Lineage (NCBI taxonomy): Eukaryota > Metazoa > Arthropoda > Insecta > Diptera > Muscidae > Musca > Musca domestica. The sequence continues at coordinate 2,845,821 of NW_026712430.1, forward strand.
GACATTTCGGGGTTTTTAGCTATAATTTGTGATCACTTTTTGAAGGAGGAAAAATAGCATACTTTAAAATGGCCATAACTCCTTAAATATTGACATTTCGGGGTTTTTAGCTATAATTTGTGATCACTTTTTGAGGAGGAAAAATAGCATACTTTAAAATGGCCATAACTCCTTAAATATTGACATTTCGGGGTTTTTAGCTATAATTTGTGATCACTTTTTGAAGGAGGAAAAATAGCATACTTTAAAATGGCCATAACTCCTTAAATATTGACATTTCGGGGTTTTTAGCTATAATTTGTGATCACTTTTTTGAGGAGGAAAAATAGCATACTTTAAAATGGCCATAACTCCTTAAATATTGACATTTCGGGGTTTTTAGCTATAATTTGTGATCACTTTTTGAAGGAGGAAAAATAGCATACTTTAAAATGGCCATAACTCCTTAAATATTGACATTTCGGGGTTTTTAGCTATAATTTGTGATCACTTTTTTGAGGAGGAAAAATAGCATACTTTAAAATGGCCATAACTCCTTAAATATTGACATTTCGGGGTTTTTAGCTATAATTTGTGATCACTTTTTGAAGGAGGAAAAATAGCATACTTTAAAATGGCCATAACTCCTTAAATATTGACATTTCGGGGTTTTTAGCTATAATTTGTGATCACTTTTTTGAAGGAGGAAAAATAGCATACTTTAAAATGGCCATAACTCCTTAAATATTGACATTTCGGGGTTTTTAGCTATAATTTGTGATCACTTTTTTGAGGAGGAAAAATAGCATACTTTAAAATGGCCATAACTCCTTAAATATTGACATTTCGGGGTTTTTAGCTATAATTTGTGATCACTTTTTTGAGGAGGAAAAATAGCATACTTTAAAATGGCCATAACTCCTTAAATATTGACATTTCGGGGTTTTTAGCTATAATTTGTGATCACTTTTTGAAGGAGGAAAAATAGCATACTTTAAAATGGCCATAACTCCTTAAATATTGACATTTCGGGGTTTTTAGCTATAATTTGTGATCACTTTTTTGAAGGAGGAAAAATAGCATACTTTAAAATGGCCATAACTCCTTAAATATTGACATTTCGGGGTTTTTAGCTATAATTTGTGATCACTTTTTTGAGGAGGAAAAATAGCATACTTTAAAATGGCCATAACTCCTTAAATATTGACATTTCGGGGTTTTTAGCTATAATTTGTGATCACTTTTTTGAAGGAGGAAAAATAGCATACTTTAAAATGGCCATAACTCCTTAAATATTGACATTTCGGGGTTTTTAGCTATAATTTGTGATCACTTTTTTGAGGAGGAAAAATAGCATACTTTAAAATGGCCATAACTCCTTAAATATTGACATTTCGGGGTTTTTAGCTATAATTTGTGATCACTTTTTGAACTAGGAAAAATAGCATACTTTAAAATGGCCATAACTCCTTAAATATTGACATTTCGGGGTTTTTAGCTATAATTTGTGATCACTTTTTTGAAGGAGGAAAAATAGCATACTTTAAAATGGCCATAACTCCTTAAATATTGACATTTCGGGGTTTTTAGCTATAATTTGTGATCACTTTTTGAACTAGGAAAAATAGCATACTTTAAAATGGCCATAACTCCTTAAATATTGACATTTCGGGGTTTTTAGCTATAATTTGTGATCACTTTTTTGAGGAGGAAAAATAGCATACTTTAAAATGGCCATAACTCCTTAAATATTGACATTTCGGGGTTTTTAGCTATAATTTGTGATCACTTTTTGAAGGAGGAAAAATAGCATACTTTAAAATGGCCATAACTCCTTAAATATTGACATTTCGGGGTTTTTAGCTATAATTTGTGATCACTTTTTGAAGGAGGAAAAATAGCATACTTTAAAATGGCCATAACTCCTTAAATATTGACATTTCGGGGTTTTTAGCTATAATTTGTGATCAGTTTTTGAGGAGGAAAAATAGCATACTTTAAAATGGCCATAACTCCTTAAATATTGACATTTCGGGGTTTTTAGCTATAATTTGTGATCACTTTTTGAACTAGGAAAAATAGCATACTTTAAAATGGCCATAACTCCTTAAATATTGACATTTCGGGGTTTTTAGCTATAATTTGTGATCACTTTTTGAAGGAGGAAAAATAGCATACTTTAAAATGGCCATAACTCCTTAAATATTGACATTTCGGGGTTTTTAGCTATAATTTGTGATCACTTTTTTGAAGGAGGAAAAATAGCATACTTTAAAATGGCCATAACTCCTTAAATATTGACATTTCGGGGTTTTTAGCTATAATTTGTGATCACTTTTTGAACTAGGAAAAATAGCATACTTTAAAATGGCCATAACTCCTTAAATATTGACATTTCGGGGTTTTTAGCTATAATTTGTGATCACTTTTTGAACTAGGAAAAATAGCATACTTTAAAATGGCCATAACTCCTTAAATATTGACATTTCGGGGTTTTTAGCTATAATTTGTGATCACTTTTTGAAGGAGGAAAAATAGCATACTTTAAAATGGCCATAACTCCTTAAATATTGACATTTCGGGGTTTTTAGCTATAATTTGTGATCACTTTTTGAACGAGGAAAAATAGCATACTTTAAAATGGCCATAACTCCTTAAATATTGACATTTCGGGGTTTTTAGCTATAATTTGTGATCACTTTTTGAGGAGGAAAAATAGCATACTTTAAAATGGCCATAACTCCTTAAATATTGACATTTCGGGGTTTTTAGCTATAATTTGTGATCACTTTTTGAACTAGGAAAAATAGCATACTTTAAAATGGCCATAACTCCTTAAATATTGACATTTCGGGGTTTTTAGCTATAATTTGTGATCACTTTTTGAAGGAGGAAAAATAGCATACTTTAAAATGGCCATAACTCCTTAAATATTGACATTTCGGGGTTTTTAGCTATAATTTGTGATCACTTTTTGAAGGAGGAAAAATAGCATACTTTAAAATGGCCATAACTCCTTAAATATTGACATTTCGGGGTTTTTAGCTATAATTTGTGATCACTTTTTGAAGGAGGAAAAATAGCATACTTTAAAATGGCCATAACTCCTTAAATATTGACATTTCGGGGTTTTTAGCTATAATTTGTGATCACTTTTTTGAAGGAGGAAAAATAGCATACTTTAAAATGGCCATAACTCCTTAAATATTGACATTTCGGGGTTTTTAGCTATAATTTGTGATCACTTTTTGAACTAGGAAAAATAGCATACTTTAAAATGGCCATAACTCCTTAAATATTGACATTTCGGGGTTTTTAGCTATAATTTGTGATCACTTTTTGAAGGAGGAAAAATAGCATACTTTAAAATGGCCATAACTCCTTAAATATTGACATTTCGGGGTTTTTAGCTATAATTTGTGATCACTTTTTGAACGAGGAAAAATAGCATACTTTAAAATGGCCATAACTCCTTAAATATTGACATTTCGGGGTTTTTAGCTATAATTTGTGATCACTTTTTGAAGGAGGAAAAATAGCATACTTTAAAATGGCCATAACTCCTTAAATATTGACATTTCGGGGTTTTTAGCTATAATTTGTGATCACTTTTTGAAGGAGGAAAAATAGCATACTTTAAAATGGCCATAACTCCTTAAATATTGACATTTCGGGGTTTTTAGCTATAATTTGTGATCACTTTTTGAAGGAGGAAAAATAGCATACTTTAAAATGGCCATAACTCCTTAAATATTGACATTTCGGGGTTTTTAGCTATAATTTGTGATCACTTTTTGAACTAGGAAAAATAGCATACTTTAAAATGGCCATAACTCCTTAAATATTGACATTTCGGGGTTTTTAGCTATAATTTGTGATCACTTTTTTGAAGGAGGAAAAATAGCATACTTTAAAATGGCCATAACTCCTTAAATATTGACATTTCGGGGTTTTTAGCTATAATTTGTGATCACTTTTTGAACTAGGAAAAATAGCATACTTTAAAATGGCCATAACTCCTTAAATATTGACATTTCGGGGTTTTTAGCTATAATTTGTGATCACTTTTTGAAGGAGGAAAAATAGCATACTTTAAAATGGCCATAACTCCTTAAATATTGACATTTCGGGGTTTTTAGCTATAATTTGTGATCACTTTTTGAAGGAGGAAAAATAGCATACTTTAAAATGGCCATAACTCCTTAAATATTGACATTTCGGGGTTTTTAGCTATAATTTGTGATCACTTTTTGAACTAGGAAAAATAGCATACTTTAAAATGGCCATAACTCCTTAAATATTGACATTTCGGGGTTTTTAGCTATAATTTGTGATCACTTTTTGAACTAGGAAAAATAGCATACTTTAAAATGGCCATAACTCCTTAAATATTGACATTTCGGGGTTTTTAGCTATAATTTGTGATCACTTTTTTGAAGGAGGAAAAATAGCATACTTTAAAATGGCCATAACTCCTTAAATATTGACATTTCGGGGTTTTTAGCTATAATTTGTGATCACTTTTTGAAGAGGAAAAATAGCATACTTTAAAATGGCCATAACTCCTTAAATATTGACATTTCGGGGTTTTTAGCTATAATTTGTGATCACTTTTTGAACTAGGAAAAATAGCATACTTTAAAATGGCCATAACTCCTTAAATATTGACATTTCGGGGTTTTTAGCTATAATTTGTGATCACTTTTTGAACTAGGAAAAATAGCATACTTTAAAATGGCCATAACTCCTTAAATATTGACATTTCGGGGTTTTTAGCTATAATTTGTGATCACTTTTTGAAGGAGGAAAAATAGCATACTTTAAAATGGCCATAACTCCTTAAATATTGACATTTCGGGGTTTTTAGCTATAATTTGTGATCACTTTTTGAAGGAGGAAAAATAGCATACTTTAAAATGGCCATAACTCCTTAAATATTGACATTTCGGGGTTTTTAGCTATAATTTGTGATCACTTTTTGAAGGAGGAAAAATAGCATACTTTAAAATGGCCATAACTCCTTAAATATTGACATTTCGGGGTTTTTAGCTATAATTTGTGATCACTTTTTGAAGGAGGAAAAATAGCATACTTTAAAATGGCCATAACTCCTTAAATATTGACATTTCGGGGTTTTTAGCTATAATTTGTGATCACTTTTTGAAGGAGGAAAAATAGCATACTTTAAAATGGCCATAACTCCTTAAATATTGACATTTCGGGGTTTTTAGCTATAATTTGTGATCACTTTTTGAAGGAGGAAAAATAGCATACTTTAAAATGGCCATAACTCCTTAAATATTGACATTTCGGGGTTTTTAGCTATAATTTGTGATCACTTTTTGAAGGAGGAAAAATAGCATACTTTAAAATGGCCATAACTCCTTAAATATTGACATTTCGGGGTTTTTAGCTATAATTTGTGATCACTTTTTGAAGGAGGAAAAATAGCATACTTTAAAATGGCCATAACTCCTTAAATATTGACATTTCGGGGTTTTTAGCTATAATTTGTGATCACTTTTTGAACTAGGAAAAATAGCATACTTTAAAATGGCCATAACTCCTTAAATATTGACATTTCGGGGTTTTTAGCTATAATTTGTGATCACTTTTTTAAAGGAGGAAAAATAGCATACTTTAAAATGGCCATAACTCCTTAAATATTGACATTTCGGGGTTTTTAGCTATAATTTGTGATCACTTTTTGAAGGAGGAAAAATAGCATACTTTAAAATGGCCATAACTCCTTAAATATTGACATTTCGGGGTTTTTAGCTATAATTTGTGATCACTTTTTGAACTAGGAAAAATAGCATACTTTAAAATGGCCATAACTCCTTAAATATTGACATTTCGGGGTTTTTAGCTATAATTTGTGATCACTTTTTAAGGAGGAAAAATAGCATACTTTAAAATGGCCATAACTCCTTAAATATTGACATTTCGGGGTTTTTAGCTATAATTTGTGATCACTTTTTAAGGAGGAAAAATAGCATACTTTAAAATGGCCATAACTCCTTAAATATTGACATTTCGGGGTTTTTAGCTATAATTTGTGATCACTTTTTTGAACTAGGAAAAATAGCATACTTTAAAATGGCCATAACTCCTTAAATATTGACATTTCGGGGTTTTTAGCTATAATTTGTGATCACTTTTTGAAGGAGGAAAAATAGCATACTTTAAAATGGCCATAACTCCTTAAATATTGACATTTCGGGGTTTTTAGCTATAATTTGTGATCACTTTTTGAACTAGGAAAAATAGCATACTTTAAAATGGCCATAACTCCTTAAATATTGACATTTCGGGGTTTTTAGCTATAATTTGTGATCACTTTTTTGAAGGAGGAAAAATAGCATACTTTAAAATGGCCATAACTCCTTAAATATTGACATTTCGGGGTTTTTAGCTATAATTTGTGATCACTTTTTTGAGGAGGAAAAATAGCATACTTTAAAATGGCCATAACTCCTTAAATATTGACATTTCGGGGTTTTTAGCTATAATTTGTGATCACTTTTTTGAGGAGGAAAAATAGCATACTTTAAAATGGCCATAACTCCTTAAATATTGACATTTCGGGGTTTTTAGCTATAATTTGTGATCACTTTTTTGAGGAGGAAAAATAGCATACTTTAAAATGGCCATAACTCCTTAAATATTGACATTTCGGGGTTTTTAGCTATAATTTGTGATCACTTTTTTGAACTAGGAAAAATAGCATACTTTAAAATGGCCATAACTCCTTAAATATTGACATTTCGGGGTTTTTAGCTATAATTTGTGATCACTTTTTAAGGAGGAAAAATAGCATACTTTAAAATGGCCATAACTCCTTAAATATTGACATTTCGGGGTTTTTAGCTATAATTTGTGATCACTTTTTTGAACTAGGAAAAATAGCATACTTTAAAATGGCCATAACTCCTTAAATATTGACATTTCGGGGTTTTTAGCTATAATTTGTGATCACTTTTTGAAGGAGGAAAAATAGCATACTTTAAAATGGCCATAACTCCTTAAATATTGACATTTCGGGGTTTTTAGCTATAATTTGTGATCACTTTTTTGAACTAGGAAAAATAGCATACTTTAAAATGGCCATAACTCCTTAAATATTGACATTTCGGGGTTTTTAGCTATAATTTGTGATCACTTTTTGAAGGAGGAAAAATAGCATACTTTAAAATGGCCATAACTCCTTAAATATTGACATTTCGGGGTTTTTAGCTATAATTTGTGATCACTTTTTGAAGGAGGAAAAATAGCATACTTTAAAATGGCCATAACTCCTTAAATATTGACATTTCGGGGTTTTTAGCTATAATTTGTGATCACTTTTTGAAGGAGGAAAAATAGCATACTTTAAAATGGCCATAACTCCTTAAATATTGACATTTCGGGGTTTTTAGCTATAATTTGTGATCACTTTTTTGAGGAGGAAAAATAGCATACTTTAAAATGGCCATAACTCCTTAAATATTGACATTTCGGGGTTTTTAGCTATAATTTGTGATCACTTTTTTGAGGAGGAAAAATAGCATACTTTAAAATGGCCATAACTCCTTAAATATTGACATTTCGGGGTTTTTAGCTATAATTTGTGATCACTTTTTTGAGGAGGAAAATAGCATACTTTAAAATGGCCATAACTCCTTAAATATTGACATTTCGGGGTTTTTAGCTATAATTTGTGATCACTTTTTTGAGGAGGAAAAATAGCATACTTTAAAATGGCCATAACTCCTTAAATATTGACATTTCGGGGTTTCTAGCTATAATTTGTGATCACTTTTTGAACTAGGAAAAATAGCATACTTTAAAATGGCCATAACTCCTTAAATATTGACATTTCGGGGTTTTAGCTATAATTTGTGATCACTTTTTTGAGGAGGAAAAATAGCATACTTTAAAATGGCCATAACTCCTTAAATATTGACATTTCGGGGTTTTTAGCTATAATTTGTGATCACTTTTTGAGGAGGAAAAATAGCATACTTTAAAATGGCCATAACTCCTTAAATATTGACATTTCGGGGTTTTTAGCTATAATTTGTGATCACTTTTTTGAGGAGGAAAAATAGCATACTTTAAAATGGCCATAACTCCTTAAATATTGACATTTCGGGGTTTTTAGCTATAATTTGTGATCACTTTTTGAACTAGGAAAAATAGCATACTTTAAAATGGCCATAACTCCTTAAATATTGACATTTCGGGGTTTTTAGCTATAATTTGTGATCACTTTTTTGAGGAGGAAAAATAGCATACTTTAAAATGGCCATAACTCCTTAAATATTGACATTTCGGGGTTTTTAGCTATAATTTGTGATCACTTTTTGAACTAGGAAAAATAGCATACTTTAAAATGGCCATAACTCCTTAAATATTGACATTTCGGGGTTTTTAGCTATAATTTGTGATCACTTTTTGAACTAGGAAAAATAGCATACTTTAAAATGGCCATAACTCCTTAAATATTGACATTTCGGGGTTTTTAGCTATAATTTGTGATCACTTTTTGAACTAGGAAAAATAGCATACTTTAAAATGGCCATAACTCCTTAAATATTGACATTTCGGGGTTTTTAGCTATAATTTGTGATCACTTTTTGAACTAGGAAAAATAGCATACTTTAAAATGGCCATAACTCCTTAAATATTGACATTTCGGGGTTTTTAGCTATAATTTGTGATCACTTTTTTGAGGAGGAAAAATAGCATACTTTAAAATGGCCATAACTCCTTAAATATTGACATTTCGGGGTTTTTAGCTATAATTTGTGATCACTTTTTGAACTAGGAAAAATAGCATACTTTAAAATGGCCATAACTCCTTAAATATTGACATTTCGGGGTTTTTAGCTATAATTTGTGATCACTTTTTTGAGGAGGAAAAATAGCATACTTTAAAATGGCCATAACTCCTTAAATATTGACATTTCGGGGTTTTTAGCTATAATTTGTGATCACTTTTTGAACTAGGAAAAATAGCATACTTTAAAATGGCCATAACTCCTTAAATATTGACATTTCGGGGTTTTTAGCTATAATTTGTGATCACTTTTTGAACTAGGAAAAATAGCATACTTTAAAATGGCCATAACTCCTTAAATATTGACATTTCGGGGTTTTTAGCTATAATTTGTGATCACTTTTTAAAGGAGGAAAAATAGCATACTTTAAAATGGCCATAACTCCTTAAATATTGACATTTTCGGGGTTTTTAGCTATAATTTGTGATCACTTTTTGAACTAGGAAAAATAGCATACTTTAAAATGGCCATAACTCCTTAAATATTGACATTTCGGGGTTTTTAGCTATAATCTGTGATCACTTTTTAAAGGAGGAAAAATAGCATACTTTAAAATGGCCATAACTCCTTAAATATTGACATTTCGGGGTTTTTAGCTATAATTTGTGATCACTTTTTTGAGGAGGAAAAATAGCATACTTTAAAATGGCCATAACTTCCTTAAATATTGACATTTCGGGGTTTTTAGCTATAATTTGTGATCACTTTTTGAACTAGGAAAAATAGCATACTTTAAAATGGCCATAACTCCTTAAATATTGACATTTCGGGGTTTTTAGCTATAATTTGTGATCACTTTTTGAACTAGGAAAAATAGCATACTTTAAAATGGCCATAACTCCTTAAATATTGACATTTCGGGGTTTTTAGCTATAATTTGTGATCACTTTTTAAAGGAGGAAAAATAGCATACTTTAAAATGGCCATAACTCCTTAAATATTGACATTTTCGGGGTTTTTAGCTATAATTTGTGATCACTTTTTGAACTAGGAAAAATAGCATACTTTAAAATGGCCATAACTCCTTAAATATTGACATTTCGGGGTTTTTAGCTATAATCGGTGATCACTTTTTAAAGGAGGAAAAATAGCATACTTTAAAATGGCCATAACTCCTTAAATATTGACATTTCGGGGTTTTTAGCTATAATTTGTGATCACTTTTTGAACTAGGAAAAATAGCATACTTTAAAATGGCCATAACTCCTTAAATATTGACATTTCGGGGTTTTTAGCTATAATTTGTGATCACTTTTTGAACTAGGAAAAATAGCATACTTTAAAATGGCCATAACTACTTAAATATTGACATTTCGGGGTTTTTAGCTATAATTTGTGATCACTTTTTTAAAGAGGAAAAATAGCATACTTTAAAATGGCCATAACTCCTTAAATATTGACATTTCGGGGTTTTTAGCTATAATTTGTGATCACTTTTTAAAGGAGGAAAAATAGCATACATTAAAATGGCCATAACTCCTTAAATATTGACATTTCGGGGTTTTTAGCTATAATTTGTGATAACTTTTTTAAAGAGGAAAAATAGCATACTTTAAAATGGCCATAACTCCTTAAATATTGACATTTCGGGGTTTTTAGCTATAATTTGTGATCACTTTTTGAACTAGGAAAAATAGCATACTTTAAAATGGCCATAACTCCTTAAATATTGACATTTCGGGGTTTTTAGCTATAATTTGTGATCACTTTTTAAGGAGGAAAAATAGCATACTTTAAAATGGCCATAACTCCTTAAATATTGACATTTCGGGGTTTTTAGCTATAATTTGTGATCACTTTTTAAAGGAGGAAAAATAGCATACTTTAAAATGGCCATAACTCCTTAAATATTGACATTTCGGGGTTTTTAGCTATAATTTGTGATCACTTTTTAAAGGAGGAAAAATAGCATACTTTAAAATGGCCATAACTCCTTAAATATTGACATTTCGGGGTTTTTAGCTATAATTTGTGATCACTTTTTAAAGGAGGAAAAATAGCATACATTTAAAATGGCCATAACTCCTTAAATATTGACATTTCGGGGTTTTTAGCTATAATTTGTGATCACTTTTTTAAAGAGGAAAAATAGCATACTTTAAAATGGCCATAACTCCTTAAATATTGACATTTCGGGGTTTTTAGCTATAATTTGTGATCACTTTTTGAACTAGGAAAAATAGCATACTTTAAAATGGCCATAACTCCTTAAATATTGACATTTCGGGGTTTTTAGCTATAATTTGTGATCACTTTTTGAACTAGGAAAAATAGCATACTTTAAAATGGCCATAACTCCTTAAATATTGACATTTCGGGGTTTTTAGCTATAATTTGTGATCACTTTTTAAAGGAGGAAAAATAGCATACTTTAAAATGGCCATAACTCCTTAAATATTGACATTTCGGGGTTTTTAGCTATAATTTGTGATCACTTTTTGAACTAGGAAAAATAGCATACTTTAAAATGGCCATAACTCCTTAAATATTGACATTTCGGGGTTTTTAGCTATAATTTGTGATCACTTTTTAAAGGAGGAAAAATAGCATACTTTAAAATGGCCATAACTCCTTAAATATTGACATTTCGGGGTTTTTAGCTATAATCTGTGATCACTTTTTAAAGGAGGAAAAATAGCATACTTTAAAATGGCCATAACTCCTTAAATATTGACATTTCGGGGTTTTTAGCTATAATTTGTGATCACTTTTTGAACTAGGAAAAATAGCATACTTTAAAATGGCCATAACTCCTTAAATATTGACATTTCGGGGTTTTTAGCTATAATTTGTGATCACTTTTTGAACTAGGAAAAATAGCATACTTTAAAATGGCCATAACTCCTTAAATATTGACATTTCGGGGTTTTTAGCTATAATTTGTGATCACTTTTTAAAGGAGGAAAAATAGCATACATTAAAATGGCCATAACTCCTTAAATATTGACATTTCGGGGTTTTTAGCTATAATTTGTGATAACTTTTTTAAAGAGGAAAAATAGCATACTTTAAAATGGCCATAACTCCTTAAATATTGACATTTCGGGGTTTTTAGCTATAATTTGTGATCACTTTTTGAACTAGGAAAAATAGCATACTTTAAAATGGCCATAACTCCTTAAATATTGACATTTCGGGGTTTTTAGCTATAATTTGTGATCACTTTTTGAACTAGGAAAAATAGCATACTTTAAAATGGCCATAACTACTTAAATATTGACATTTCGGGGTTTTTAGCTATAATTTGTGATCACTTTTTAAAGGAGGAAAAATAGCATACATTAAAATGGCCATAACTCCTTAAATATTGACATTTCGGGGTTTTTAGCTATAATTTGTGATAACTTTTTTAAAGAGGAAAAATAGCATACTTTAAAATGGCCATAACTCCTTAAATATTGACATTTCGGGGTTTTTAGCTATAATTTGTGATCACTTTTTGAACTAGGAAAAATAGCATACTTTAAAATGGCCATAACTCCTTAAATATTGACATTTCGGGGTTTTTAGCTATAATTTGTGATCACTTTTTGAACTAGGAAAATAGCATACTTTAAAATGGCCATAACTACTTAAATATTGACATTTCGGGGTTTTTAGCTATAATTTGTGATCACTTTTTAAAGGAGGAAAAATAGCATACATTAAAATGGCCATAACTCCTTAAATATTGACATTTCGGGGTTTTTAGCTATAATTTGTGATAACTTTTTTAAAGAGGAAAAATAGCATACTTTAAAATGGCCATAACTCCTTAAATATTGACATTTCGGGGTTTTTAGCTATAATTTGTGATCACTTTTTGAACTAGGAAAAATAGCATACTTTAAAATGGCCATAACTCCTTAAATATTGACATTTCGGGGTTTTTAGCTATAATTTGTGATCACTTTTTAAAGGAGGAAAAATAGCATACTTTAAAATGGCCATAACTCCTTAAATATTGACATTTCGGGGTTTTTAGCTATAATTTGTGATCACTTTTTAAAGGAGGAAAAATAGCATACTTTAAAATGGCCATAACTCCTTAAATATTGACATTTCGGGGTTTTTAGCTATAATTTGTGATCACTTTTTAAAGGAGGAAAAATAGCATACATTAAAATGGCCATAACTCCTTAAATATTGACATTTCGGGGTTTTTAGCTATAATTTGTGATCACTTTTTAAAGGAGGAAAAATAGCATACATTAAAATGGCCATAACTCCTTAAATATTGACATTTCGGGGTTTTTAGCTATAATTTGTGATAACTTTTTTAAAGAGGAAAAATAGCATACTTTAAAATGGCCATAACTCCTTAAATATTGACATTTCGGGGTTTTTAGCTATAATTTGTGATCACTTTTTAAAGGAGGAAAAATAGCATACTTTAAAATGGCCATAACTCCTTAAATATTGACATTTCGGGGTTTTTAGCTATAATTTGTGATCACTTTTTGAAGGAGGAAAAATAGCATACTTTAAAATGGCCATAACTCCTTAAATATTGACATTTCGGGGTTTTTAGCTATAATTTGTGATCACTTTTTGAAAGGAGGAAAAATAGCATACTTTAAAATGGCCATAACTCCTTAAATATTGACATTTCGGGGTTTTTAGCTATAATTTGTGATCACTTTTTGAAGGAGGAAAAATAGCATACTTTAAAATGGCCATAACTCCTTAAATATTGACATTTCGGGGTTTTTAGCTATAATTTGTGATCACTTTTTGAAGGAGGAAAAATAGCATACTTTAAAATGGCCATAACTCCTTAAATATTGACATTTCGGGGTTTTTAGCTATAATTTGTGATCACTATTTTAAAGAGGAAAAATAGCATACTTTAAAATGGCCATAACTCCTTAAATATTGACATTTCGGGGTTTTTAGCTATAATTTGTGATCACTTTTTAAAGGAGGAAAAATAGCATACTTTAAAATGGCCATAACTCCTTAAATATTGACATTTCGGGGTTTTTAGCTATAATTTGTGATCACTTTTTAAAGGAGGAAAAATAGCATACTTTAAAATGGCCATAACTCCTTAAATATTGACATTTCGGGGTTTTTAGCTATAATTTGTGATCACTTTTTAAGGAGGAAAAATAGCATACTTTAAAATGGCCATAACTCCTTAAATATTGACATTTCGGGGTTTTTAGCTATAATTTGTGATCACTTTTTAAAGGAGGAAAAATAGCATACATTAAAATGGCCATAACTCCTTAAATATTGACATTTCGGGGTTTTTAGCTATAATTTGTGATAACTTTTTTAAAGAGGAAAAATAGCATACTTTAAAATGGCCATAACTCCTTAAATATTGACATTTCGGGGTTTTTAGCTATAATTTGTGATCACTTTTTGAACTAGGAAAAATAGAATACTTCAAAATGGCCATAACTCCTTAAATATTGACATTTCGGGGTTTTTAGCTATAATTTGTGATCACTTTTTAAAGGAGGAAAAATAGCATACTTTAAAATGGCCATAACTCCTTAAATATTGACATTTCGGGGTTTTTAGCTATAATCGGTGATCACTTTTTAAAGGAGGAAAAATAGCATACTTTAAAATGGCCATAACTCCTTAAATATTGACATTTCGGGGTTTTAGCTATAATTTGTGATCACTTTTTTGAGGAGGAAAAATAGCATACTTTAAAATGGCCATAACTCCTTAAATATTGACATTTCGGGGTTTTTAGCTATAATTTGTGATCACTTTTTGAACTAGGAAAAATAGCATACTTTGAATTGGCCATAACTCCTTAAATATTGACATTTCGGGGTTTTTAGCTATAATTTGTGATCACTTTTTGAACTAGGAAAAATAGTATACTTTAAAATGGCCATAACTCCTTAAATATTGACATTTCGGGGTTTTTAGCTATAATTTGTGATCACTTTTTGAACTAAGAAAAATAGCATACTTTAAAATGGCCATAACTCCTTAAATATTGACATTTCGGGGTTTTTAGCTATAATTTGTGATCACTTTTTTGAGGAGGAAAAATAGCATACTTTAAAATGGCCATAACTCCTTAAATATTGACATTTCGGGGTTTTTAGCTATAATTTGTGATCACTTTTTGAACTAGGAAAAATAGCATACTTTAAATTGGCCATAACTCCTTAAATATTGACATTTCGGGGTTTTTAGCTATAATTTGTGATCACTTTTTAAAGGAGGAAAAATAGCATACTTTAAATTGGCCATAACTCCTTAAATATTGACATTTCAGGGTGATATCACTAGGTCGACCTAGCCGCCTCTATCCATTTTACTTCGCATCTATTTCGTCTTTTCTGTTTTAGCCTTGTTTTTAGTGTCTCCAACGTGCGTTGCAATACACCCATCTCTCTTTTCGTCCTTGTCTCTCTATATATAAGTGTCTGTTGGTATATATGTAAATGCACATATATATTTTCTAGTCTCAGATAATGCCGCAACATCGGTTGCCATAACACATTGACGTTGTGCAAACCATGTAAAAATTGGCACAATTCATTTAGGGCAACATCCTTGAAGCTTTTGCCGGCATATAACGTTCAGCGCCATCTCTCTCCTTTTACTTCCTACACCTCTCTCTCACAAATAACAGAACAATGAATGAAAGGATGTATGTATGAATGACAGAGGACGAACGCGACATGGGTACAAACAGATAAGTTCCTCATAGATTCGGATCTCTATGTATAGCTAAATGAACAAGCAATGGGGACGGACGGCATTTCCCCTCCCCTCTACCTCACTTCCTATAAACTCTCTGTATTTCACACAGAATGACGTCATTCAACCAAGTTTATCATTGAGAAAAAATAGAGAAGGTAAATTTTAGCGCCGCAAGGGGCCGGGGTCAGCTATTTTTTTTCACACTGAGGTCATACCCCAGGGTATTCGTCCTTGTTTAGAGCCCACAAAAAAAAGCCTCCCTCCCTCGAAATACAAAACTTCATTCATTTATTTTTTGTTATACTTTTTTGTCTGTAAGCCATAATTTATTTATTGCAATCAAATTGTGTTTTTTTTTTCTCAATTTTTTTCCATTTCTTTTCAATCAATTTATGATTTGTGTGTGTTTGTTTGTGTTGAGTTTTTTGGAAGAAATTTTTTTTTATAAAAAAGGAAACTTATAATTGTTTGCACGAATCCTGGCAGCCAGCAGTTGGCTTGTCATCTTCATCCATAGTTGTTTTTTTTAAGGCGACAAGGGCCAGGACCTTCTGATTTTTTGGCAAATTAAATAATCCAGGCGCAAAAAAAGTATAAATATTAAAATTACGAAAGCATTGTTGATGTTCTTCTTCTTCTTGTTTATTTGTCTGTCTCCGTGGGTCAGTTTTTCATCATCAGCATCATCATCAGGAAATAAATATATGTTTGTATATTGCAATCGATTCTATAAACAATTTATAAAATTTGGAAAAGTTTCTTCAGTTCAACCATTAGAGCCCAATCAGCCTTAATTAAATCATCACGGAAGTAATCCTTGCAAGCATCGATACTTTGACGGGAAATCTGAAAAGAGAAGAAGGTGATAAAAAATGAAATGGAAAGGATAAAAAGAAACAAAAAAAATAAAAATTACCAGTAAAGAAAGTCTTAAAGTCGGGCGGGGCCGACTTTATGATACCCTACACCACTTTGCTAATTTAGTTGAGCTCCACATAATAATTAAATGTTTTTATGGGAGAATTCATAATTCACCCTATGATTATAATTATAATTTAAAATTCAAGGACTAAATATGCCGAAACATTTGTATCCTTTAAATTCGGAATTGTATTGCCCATTTGGAGCAAAAATAATTTGAAATCAGATAAAGATATATATGGGAGCTATATCCAAATCTAAACCGATCTCCATAAAATTTGGCAAAGATATTTCTGAGCGGTATTGATATATTTCCCTGAATATCGTTCTTACGGATTGCTATTACGGCTGTGGACAACAAATCGGATGAACACTATATATGGCAGCTATAGCTATATCTGAACCGATCTTCACCAAATTTGGCATACTAGCTTCTAGACTCAATTCGGTCGTATGTGCCGAATTCCACCCCATTTGGACAAATATTAGACGTACAATAAAAAGTAAATCGGACGAAGTTATATATGGGAGCTATATCCAAATCTGAACCGATCTCGATAAATTTAGCAAAGGTATTTCTGAGCTGTATTGGCTATATTTTCCCAAATATTGTTGTTACAGAGTGCATATTACGGCAGCGGAAGACAAAAATAACAAATCGGATGAACAATATATTTGGGAGCTATAGCTATATCTGAACCGATTTCGATCAAATTTGGCAAACTTATTTTCAGACCTAATTTGGTTGTATGTGCAAAATTCCATACCATTCAGACTGATATTACACGTTTGGTGCACAATAAAGGCAAATCGGACGAAGATAAATATGGGAGCTATATCTAAATTTTTACCGATTATCTCCAATTTCAATAGCGTTCGTCCTTGAGCCAAAAATTTCATCGCAATCGGATAATAAATGCGACCTGCATTTTGTTCACAAGAATACATGGACAGACGGGCGGACTGACATGCATAAATCAACTCAGATTCTATGCAGATCATCAAAAGGGTCTATCTCGTTTCCTTTTGCCTGTGCACATACCCTAACCATCATGTGGTGTAGGGTATAAAAAGAAAGATAATAATAGAGGTCTCTCAATTTTTTAGACCCCAGGTCTCTTTGGGCAAAATTCGTTTTAGGACATTTAGAGTCGATCTAGGGATGTCCGTCCGTCTGGCTAGCTGGTGTGTAGGATAACTCATGAAGGTCCTAAACTTGGTACATCACAATATTATCCTCAAACTTAGATCGAGTTCGGAGATGGGCAATATCGGTCCACTCCATCTGGTACCTCCCCCACAGAAGGTCGAAATGCTATAATGGACAATATCGGACCACCCCATTAAGTACCTCCCCCATAAATGGTCGAAATTTTGAATAATTATAACTCTTATAAAATGTGATAAAAATATCCAATTATCTTCAAATTACACAGATCACAATATTTTAATTAACCCAAGGTCTGGTGTGAAGATGGAATATATAGGTCCACTCCTTCTGGTACCACCCCACAAAGGGTCAAAATTTTGAATATCCATGAAGCTCATAAAACGGGAAATGAACATCCGATTCCGTTCAGACTTGGAACATC
Source organism: Musca domestica (assembly GCF_030504385.1). Classification (NCBI taxonomy): domain Eukaryota; kingdom Metazoa; phylum Arthropoda; class Insecta; order Diptera; family Muscidae; genus Musca; species Musca domestica. The sequence goes on from NW_026712430.1 coordinate 2,863,795, forward strand.
TCAATATATGTATTAAAACAAGATCTGTTATAAAGATGGTAGAGATCGGACCAATCCTTCTGGTACCTCATCCACAAAGGGTCAAAATTTTGAATAATCAAAACGATTATAAAATCCAAATAAGAGTCCAGTTCTCTTCATACTTCGCATATCCCATTATTTCTAGTAATACCAAATCTGATGCGAAGATGGGATATATCGGCTCACAGGAGAATCACACCTTCTAGAGTTTTCAATAAAAAGGAGGACCTCATAGGTCTTATTTGAAAAGTAAACCGTCTAAAGGTCCTCAATGAAATGAATACCTTCTTCGGTATTCTTCGGTCTGAATACCTTTTGCAGGTCTTCTGAGCGAAAAAGATCTTTACAAAGTCTTCGGAGACCTGTCGAAGGCCTTCCTTATTATTATTTATGAATAGGAAACCTATATGAGACCTTCTACAGGGCCCTGCTATGGATTGAAGGTTTCTTTTATAAAAAAAGACCTCTACAGGTCTTTTTACGCAAAAAAAAATCGCCTTTAGCTCATTTATGCGTAGAACAAAAATTTGACCTCTCTCTCTCCGGTCCTTTTAGAGGAAAACAAAAAAAAAACCATACAGCCTTCAACTATGCGAAATAATGACGCACTATTCGCTCTACGATTCCATTGGAAAACAAAGGACGAATGCCGGGCGGAGAGAAGGGACTAATAAAACAAAATGAAACATTGAATGACTAGCACAACATAGAGTACGAGACCCAACTCTCCACTTTTCCACCATTTCCTCGCATTGCAGAGAAGTTGGCAGAGAACGAAAATAAGATGTGTGTATTCCAAAAATAGATTTGTAGATGATGGAGTAAACATTAAATAATTGGGTCAATGTGTCAATACAAATAAACGAATGAACGAACGTAACATACACACACACACACAGAGATACGCATGTATATATACACCACTACAATATATATTATATACAAGAAAAAGAACATGTGTGTGTGTGTGCGCGCAGCATTTCAGCCAAAAGTCAATGGCCAACAGAAAGCGTAGAAGGCAAAGTATGACGTTAACAATTTCCAAGCAATTGTCATGAATACCCTCAACCCAGCTATTGGATGGGATGGGAGGTATGGGAAGGCATCCAACCAACAAAACATTTCTCCATCCATTCATATTTTGCCTTGAGGTCGGCTTACATACATACATACATATTTGTTTCCTTGAGGTTTCTTCAATGGATTAAAGAAGAAGATGTGGAGGAAAATGTATTTAACTAGAAAGACTAAACGGGATCGAATGAGATATAGAATCCACTTTTTTAAACCACTTTAAAATCAAAATTCTCAATATTCCCTGGAACCGAAGGATAGTAAATTTTACGTAAAAAATACCACTAATAATAATGCTGAAGGAAAACAAAGCATCCATAATCCAAATATCTGAGAGACATCTTCCAGAAGCAAAAGTGACCAAAACTGTTAACCAACAAATTCCAAATATTTTTGCGAAATAGTCTTCTAACCCTTGCGAAGCCAAAATATTAAGTTGTAGCCCCTTGAAATAAAATTGTGGTTAGGATCTTCGAAATAATAGTTTTAGACCATAGGTACCTTTGGACAAATACGTTTTAGAACATTTGGAGTCGATCTAGCGATGTCTGCCTGTCCGTCTGTCTGTCTGCCTAGCTGGTGTGCACGATAACTCTCAAGCGTGATAGTGTAATTTCTTTATATTTGGCTGGGAAACCACAAGTGGGTATCGTTAGAGCACTCCAGCATTTAAATGTGAATAGATCTTTTGTGTCTCGTACCATAGCTCGTTACCTTTATACTGGTAGCGTAGCCCGACGTCAAGGAAGTGGACAGAAGAAAACAGCAACATCAGCAGAAATGGTTCGAAAAGTAAAGAAGCGACCCGCGTCGCAGTGGCCGAAAAATGGCTCGTGATGGCAATATTTCATTCGGCAAATATTGAAAAATGAGCTCGGGGTAAAGCCATTGAAATTCCAACAAGTAAAAAAGCTGTAAGTTCGGCCGGGCCGAACTTTTAATACCCTCCACCATTTGGTACAAATTTGGCAATTTCCAAAAAATAAAACCCGTTAAAAATTCTGTTAAATCTTAAAAGTACCGAATGCTTATACGACGACGTGGGCCTGCATAGGCAACTTTTGTCATAAATTATTACATATTTAAATGCGAAACTTGAAGAAAAATCTGTTTATAATGTAGCTAAATCGTCAAAATACCGAATATGGGGGGTACCGTTATATGGGGGCTATACGAAGACGTGGACCTGCACAGACAATTTTCTGGCATGGGCTGAAGTATCCATTACGAACTTCACATAGCGTAAAATCATTAAAATATCGAATATCGGGGGTTCCGTTATATGGGGGATATATGAAGACGTGGACCTACATGGCTCACTCTTTGACTTTGGATGAAGTATCCATTACGAACTTCAAATACCAAATTTGAAACGATTCCGGTAAAACAATGTCGCTAAAATCATCAAAATACCGAATATCGGGAGGTACCGTTATATGGGGGCTATATGATAACTTGGACCTACATGGCCCATTTACGAACTTAACCTGCCTACTGGGAAAAAATACATGTGTGCAAAATTTTAGCCTTCTATCTCAATTTGTTCGAAAGATAGCGTGATTACAACAGACAGACAGGCAGACACACAGACGGACAGACAGACAGACACACAGACAGACAGACGGACATGGCTAAATCGTCTTAGAATTTTACGCTGATCAAGAATATATATACTTTGTTGGGTCTGACATGAATATTTCGAGGAGTTACAAACGGAATGACAAAATTAATATACCCTCCATAGTATGGTGGAGGGTATAAAAAGTGCAAGAACTTAAACCGCAACAGAAAGAAAATAGACTCAAAAGAGCTAAAGAGTAGCTTCGCTTGGCCGAAAGAGCTGAACTGCCGAATTTGGTTTTCCCCGATGAGAAACATTCGTTGTCCAGCAGTTTGTAAACAAACAAAATTATCGTGTTTACTTGCCAAAGAGGTCAGCTGAAAATGTGCACCTTCGGTTGGCCACCACAACTCAGGCGCCGGCCATGGTGATGGTGTGGGACGCCATAACAGTCGCTCTCCGCTCGTATTAATCGACCGTGGCATCAGAATAATGCCGAATATTATCGCGAAACTATTCTGGAGGGTGTATAAAGCCTTGGGCACGCAAATATTTTGGCCGCAGAACTTGGACATTCCAATAGGACTCAGCGCCATCGCACTCAGCACGCTCCACCCAAGAATGGTTACAAAATGAGGTTCCTCGCTTCATTTCCAGCGCACAATGGTCACCAAAATCTCCGGATCTCCAATCCGTTGGACTATTGTGTCTGGAGTATTTTGGAAAGCAAAGTTGCACTAAAAATACCAAAGTGTCGATCATCCCAAGCAAGCGCTTCGCCGGGAATGGGCCAAAATACCGCAGAGCAACATTGTAGGCGCCATTACTAGTAATGCTGAAAATGGGTTTTTGTTGGCAGATGCGAAGACCTGAACCAGCATAGACAATTCTCTGTCACAGGCTGTAGCATCCATTACGAACTTGAAATATGACATCTCAAACAATTTTGGTGGGTCTTGTACCAAAACTCGTCAAAATTCTGAATATAGGGAGGTACTGATATATGGGGCATATACGAAGACCTGGACCGGCATAGACAATTTCTGTCATAGGCTGTAGTATCCATTACGAACTTCAAATACCAAATTTTAAACAATTCCGGTCAATAATGTCGCTAAAATCATTAAAATACCGAATACCGGGAGGTACCGTTATATGAGTACTATAGAAAAACCTGGACCGATATATCTCATTTTCAATACCAACCATCCTAGACACAATACAAATTGCTCTGCTAAATTTTGACGCTCTACGTCAAATAATGTGGGCTGTATCGTGATTTCAATAGATCGACAGACGGACAAACAGACGGACAGACAGATGGACGGACAGACAGACGGACATCGTTAAATCGACTTAGAATTTTATACATGTATGCATATACACATATACATTATGGGGTCTACGACGAATACTTAAGGATGTTACAAACGGAATGACAAAGTTAATATACCCTCCTTTCCAAGGTGGAGGGTATAAAAATCGTATCATAAATTTCCATCAACTTACCTTGCTAACCAACATATCATCAGCTTCAAAATGACGGCCAAACATTTTGGGTGATTCACCGGTATGGGTTCGATTTTGACACAAATCTCCTGACCTTTGCGGGCCGTTTCCAATTGTTTGTGATTCGATTCGATGGAGGTGACAATGCCAATATCGACAAACTGCAAAGAGAAAAAGAGAGACAGGAAATAAATTTCATTATTAAAAAAATACTACTCAAAAAAAATATGCAAAGCAATTTACGGATGTATAACAAGTTAACAATTACAAAAAAAAATAACAACAACAATTCCCTGGGGATAAGAGGCGTTCGCCAAAAAAACAACCTACAATCCATTGAGTCTGGTATTTTGATTTTCCTATCTTTGGTATGTTTTTCTTCTTTTTCTTTTATAAGGTTTCAGGCATTTCTCACCTACTCGTCGTCATCGCCATCATCATTCTCCGTCGTTGCAGTTGTCGTTGTCATAGCCGCTGTTGGGCTGTTAGGCATAAATGTTGCAAGTTTATTCAATTATTCAACTTTCAGCGACAGCAGCAACAACAACATCGCCACCACCACGTCATTATGCAACTTCAACTTCTCTGGAACTATGAAAAGCAAAAACCGATTCAAGTCATCGTAAACCACCCAACCACCACCGCCAACCTAAACCTAGGACAGGAAATTAAAAGCGTAACATTTCCTGTGGGCGTTCAGTTTAGCTTTGCAGAAATATGAGTGGAAGTAAGAAAAATGTAAATGATAACCAGACAGTCAGACAGACGACTGGCAGTAAGTCAGTCAGACTGATCGTCATTCAGCCAACAAGCCAACAGAAAAAATAATAAACATCAAGTATTTATTGAATTGAATTGAATGCTGTTGCTTGTGGTGGGTCAGGAATGACAATTGCCATTTACAAAAGGTGCTACAAATTTTTATGAAATATCAGAGATGTCCCTTACCTGTTCCTCCCATAGATAGAAGAGCTACTATAGGTGTCCAATTGCCATTTACAAAAGGTGCTACAAATTGTGATGAGCTATGGGAGGTGCCCCTTCCCTGTTCCTCCTATAGATAGAAGAGCTACTATAGGTGTCCAAAAGATAGATACGCGTTAATTACGGGTTATGTTAGGAAAGTAAGTTTGCACAAAATTGGATGATCTTTTCTTGATCGATACAATAAATTATTTTCTGTGAAAATTTTGACTTTTTGTGGAGAAGGTACCAGAAGGAGTGGACCAATATTGCCCATCTCTAAGTTTGACATTAATATTACCATGTACCAAGTTTGAGGAAATTAGGAGAATCCACTTCTGTCTGAATATGAAATGGATTTGAACACCATTTTATAGCATTCAAAAGCAGAATTCGATTGGAGATGATCTGACGAAGAATTCCCGAGAGTACTCCTTTTACAGAGAGAGAGAGAGAGAGAGTATTCTACAGATTTGCAAAGAAAAATTAACAGCAAGATCTCCGACTTTAGTTGCGAGGAAGAAATACTCAAAAGGGACAGGACTCGAAGATTGCTGATAATGAAATTTCCAATATATCGAGACAATCCACTTCTGCTTGATTATAACTTGCATATCAAAGCATCGAAATAAAAGACAGAATTTGGTCAGGTAAATCTGACCGATGAATTCCAGAGAGTACTCCTTTTACCTGTGGTGAGAGTGGCAGTACTGGAAGATTGCTGAAAATGAAATTTCCAATCTATCAGGACAATCCACTTCAGCCGATTATATTTGGATATCAAAACATCGAAATAAAAGACAGAATTCGGTCGAGGAAAATCTGATCGAAGAATAGCAGAGAGTACTTCCTTTGCCTGTGGTCGTATCAATAGATGAAAAGATGAACTTGAACGTATTCTCCAAAATTGCAAACAATCATTTACAGCCATAAATCCGATTTACTCAATTCTATTCGCGAATGAAAACACACTCAGGTTTGGCTAGAATCGATTTTCGTTTAGGAAATCACATGGTACTCCACGGATTAAAAAAAACGCTTTCGTCAATGTAAAAAACAAGTAAAAAACAGCTATCTTGAAAATTTTCAAAAAATCCTACTAAAATGAAACCGTTATAAGCTGGATATACGATATCGTGGACCTATATAGACAATTCTCTTCCAGAGGGTAAAGAACACAGAGAAAACACTTTTGGGGGGATTTTCAGACAATTCCATTAAAAAATGTTGCTAAACTCATGAAAATACCGAATATCAGAAGGCACAGTTGCATGGGGGATATACGATAGCATGGACTCATATAGACAATTCTTTTCAAGGATTATAGTTCTCACAAAGACCTCCTTGTCTGGAATTTCAACTCCATTAAAAAATGAGGCTTTAATCATCAAATACCGAATATCGGGGGCTACCCATGTATGGGGCTATACGATATGGTGGACCATATCTTGACAAACTATCCAAGTTTTTCTGAAAAAAACCTAATTTTTGTGGGCGCCATATCTTTACTTTATTTTTTGTAAAGAATTCAAAATTAATTTAAATTTCTGAAATGGCGCCCATATTCGTCTTAGACCCCATAAAGTATATATATTCATAATCAGCATAAAATTCTAAGTCGAATTAACGATGTCCGTCTGTCTGTCCGTCTGCCTGTCTGTCTGTCTGTCTGTCCGTCTGTCTGTCCGTTGAAATCACGATACAGCCCACATTATTTGACGTAGAGCGCCAAAATTTAGCAGAACAATTTTTATTGTGTCTACGATGGTTGGCATTGAAAATGAGATATATCGGTCCACGTTTTGGTATAGTCCCCTCATAAAGGTACCTCCAGATATTCGGTATTTTAATTATTTTTGCCACATTTTTTCACGGATTGGTCTGAAAATTGGTATTTGTAGGTCATAACGGGTCCCAGTTCATGTGGCAAAACATTGCATTTATAGGTCCACGATTTGGTATAGCCCCATATAACGGGACCTCCGATATTCAGCATTTTAATGGTTTTTGCCACATTTCTTCGCGTATTTGTCTAGAAATTGGTATTGTTGGACTTAATGGTTCTAGCTCTTTTAGCGAAACACTGTATGTATAGGTCCACGTTTTTGTATAGCCCCATATAGCCGAATTTCCCGATATTCGGTATTTTGATGATTTTTGGCACATTTTCCCATTAATATGTCTAAAAATTGGTATATGTGGGTCATAATGGGCTCTAATGTTTCCTTTACCCTAAGGTGGAGGGTATTAAAGTTTGGCCCGGCCGAAAAATTCAAGTTGTATTTAGCAAATTTTTCCGTTTGCGTTTTCAAGACATTTCTATTCACTTTGGCTGTCATCTATTAAATGCTGGGACGAAATAGGGAACTAACGTTCAGACGACATCACTTGCTAGGGCCAAATTCTCGAATTCCGCATCGAGTAATTATTTAGTGAACATATAAAGTAAACAATTAAAAAGCAGCTAAAATCGGTAGAACTTAAACTTCATTTCAGCTCTTAAATTTGAAAAATTCGCAACATCAGGTGATACAATATTTGAGGGCTCTACAAAAACGTGGACCTATGTGGCCAATATAAATACCAAAATTTTACGGACCTAAATAAAAGTTTTATCAACCTAATTTCTTTTCGTTCGAGAGTTAAATTGATTTCCACAGACGTACAGACAGAGCTAAGTCGACATTAATTTTATGCTGATTAAAATATATGTACTTTGTGAGGTCCAAAAGTGTATATTTCGAGGGGTTACAAACGGGATGACAAACTTAATATACCCTCCATACTATGGTGGAGACTATAGAAATAGGGATAATGGACTAGGGCACCATCGGAACTATGTTACCTCCCTGGGAAGACGGTGAAAACATGTATCGCAGCGAAAAAAAAAAACGAAAATTGTATTTCCGCAATTCCGACACTAAGGATGTGTGGTCTGCATCCTCGCAGGGGGGAGGTATAGTACGACCTCAGTTGTGGGGGCGCCATAGTCACATATTCTTCCACGAAACACGGTTTGCTAAGAATTCAAATTAATTTAAATTTCTGAAATGGCGCCCAACGTAAATTAAGTCGAAAAAACATTTAAACAATTTTTTCTTCACCTTTAAACAATAATGGTACTTATACACAGGTCTGAAGTCAATCTGTACTAAGTATTTTAATTATAGAGAAAATTAAAATAAAAAGCGCTTTTTTTTGCTAAAGAATTCAAAACTAATTAAAATTTCTGAAATGGCGCCCAACGTAAATCAGGTCGAAAAAAGATTTTAACATATTTTCAATCGTCTTGCAAATAATTTATACTTATGTAAAGGTCTGCGGCCAACCTGTGCCTAAGTATTGTTATAAAGAGAAAATTATTTTTCAGACCTTATGCCCATTGGGCGCCATGAAATATGAACGATTTTTTGACAATCCGTTACATGAAAATCTTGAAAAACTGTCAAGTTTTTCTGAAAAAAACTAATTTTTGTGGGGCGCCATATCCACATGTCCTTGTACGGACCACCTTAAAGAGCCTCTTTTGGATTTTTGTAAAGAATTCAAAATTAATTTTTTGTTGTTGCAAAATGGTCAGGCTTATCCCTTTATTGTTGTTTTATAAAAACAACTTTTGTTTATGAGTGGAGAACGATGGTAATGTTTAATTTCTGAAATGGCGCCAACGTAAATCTGGTCGAAAAAAGATTTTAACATATTTTTCAATCGTCATGCAAATATTGATACTTATGTAAAGGTCTGCGGTCAACCTGGGCTAAGTATTGTTATTAAAATTATTTTTCAGACCTTATGCCCGTTGGGGCCATGAAATAAGAAAGCTTTCTTGATAATCGTTTACATGACAATCTTTAGTTTTGGCTATTCCAAACTTTGACCCTTTGTTGGGGAGGTACCAGTAGAAATGGTCCGATCTCTACCAACTTCATAAAATATCTTGTGTTGATGAAATATTGACATGTACCAAGTCTGAATAGAATCGGATATTAAAATCGATTTATTGCTTCATGGATATTAAAAATGTTGACCTTTTGTAGGGGAGGTACCAGAAGGAGTGGACCACTGTATCCAATCTTCATCGTAGATCTTATGTTAATAGAAATAATGGAATGTGTGAAATATGAAGAGTATCGGATGCTTATTTCGGATGTTATAATCGTTGTGGTTATTCAAAACTTTGACCCTGTGTGTGTGCTACCCGAATCCTATTTCTAACATCAGGACAGAAAAAATGTCCGAAATTTTATGATCTTCATGACTACTCAAAACATTGTGAAATATGAGAGTATCGGATACTTATTTCAGATTTATGATAGTTTTCGCTATTCTAAACTTTGACCCTTTGTGGGGAGGTACCATAAGGAGGTCTGATCTCTACGATCTTCAACAGATATTGTGGTGATAGAATATTGAGTTGAGTGCCAAGTCTGAATGGAATCAGATGTTAATTTCGCGTTTTATGACCTTCATGGATATTCAAAATTTTGACCTTTGTGCGGGAGGTACCAGAAGGAGTGGACGATATATTCCATCTTCACAGCAGACCTTGAGTTTATTAAAATATCCTAATGTGTGTATATTGAAGACAATCGGACTCTTACTTCACATTTTATAAGAGTTATAATTATTAGAATTTTGGCCCTTTTGGGGGGAGGTACTTGATGGAGTGCACCGATATTGTTCATTTCCCTTCATGACCTAGCACTAATACAAATAGTAGGATTTGCGAAGCTGCAGAAAAATCGTAATATCCTTTCTCCTTCTGTGCAGTAAAATAATTTCTTTGAAAATTTCGACCTTTTTTCGTTTGGAGGGTGGTACAGGAAGTAGTGATATTAGCCATCTCCGAGCTCGATCTAAGTTTGACAATTATACGATATGTGTCAAGTCTGTGCCAAATCGAATACTCCCTTCGAGAGTTATCGTGTGCATCAGCTAGACTGACGGACGGACTACAAATATCCTAAATTGAAGAAATTGACAACAAACATCCTAAATCGGATTTGGTCCCAAGAGACTTGAGGTCTAGAAACGTACCCTAGACCCTCAGTAGCCGCGGGTATAAAAAATGTTGAAAGATTTAACACTTCTTTGAAATTTTCAAAAAAAAAAAAAAAATTTGACTGTCCAATAGGTGTTAGAAACGAGTGATTAAAAATTCGACTTTGAAATAGCCCCCTTTCCACATGCATATCCTTTCCAAAATGTCGAAAAATTTATGAAAATCATAATAATACCCTTGAAATATTGTTAAAAAATTCACTGGCTCCGATAGTCTTAAAAAAAAAAATATTTTTAAAAAATCCAGGCCTCTAAAATGCTTTTCCTCCAAAAGTCTTTCAGAAATCGACATTTCCCAAAAGACCTTGACGACATAATTTCCTACAAGAAAACCAACAACAACAACAACCTCACTTTCATTTCCTGCCTCTATAGCTGTAAGATATTTCAGAAGATTTGACACAAAGAAAACTGCATAAATATTGGCAAATTTGTTTTCGGCTGAGTCGTGTAAAAGCAGAATGATCTTGTGGCTTCTTTTAGCTCCTTAGAGGGGTGTTGTTGTTGTTGTTGCTATATGTTTGGAACAAATGTGCCCGAAGAATCGAAAACAAACACTCTTGGAATGCCAAAGCAATGTTGAACGCCATCAGGCGCAGATGTTTAAATGAGACAGACGATGGCGACGAAGGCACAAAAATAATCTGTGCCTGTGTTTTCAATTTCCTTTGCATTCCAGGGTGGATGCTCTGTAGCGGATGGAAGGCCGATAGGCAGACAGACGGACGGACCGAAAAACCAGCCGGATAGCAACTAAATCATGTTTGTTCATTGATGATTCCAGCAAGTCTTTGTTTGTAATCAGCTCACAGGCTGCTGTGAGGCTGCAACTGTTGCCGGCTGATTTTCCTCAATGGCTGGATGACTCTGTCTGTCGCTCGAGTGAGACAAATTTGCCAAACTCTTAAATGCACACACACACACATTCAATCTCATAGCCGCTACTTATCCGACAAGGAGGGAGTGAGCCTTGCTGCACAAAAGGAAGACGATCATCATTATTTTGCCTGGAGGATATTGGTTAAATGCTGTTGCGGCTGATTTTTAACGATTTCAAGCCGTGAAATTTGTTTCTTTTGTTTTTAGCAGAGAAAGAGAGAAAGAGGGAGGGAGAGAGAGAGAGAGAGAGAGGAGGGAAAAATGCAGGGAATTCTTTGGGATGAGGGCATGTTTCTTTTTTCTGGTTTGTTCGCTTGGTTATATCTTTTGTTTCGTGACTTGTGCCATTATGGCAAGAATGCCGGTTTCACAACCAACGCGAGAATCCAACTGCAGCCACAGATGTCCAAAAATAATGTGCCGCTGTTGTTGTTATGTTGTTGCTTTGGCTGGTGATAATAAATTGAAATAGTAGTTCATTGCAGGTCCATCTGTTTGTCTGTCCATCGAAACAGACATTCATCATCTGTCCACTCTCATACCTTATGGGCCCTCCCTTGCCTTTTTTATGTTTTTTTTGTCAACGGATGAAGTAAATTTCTGGAGCAACATTTGTTTTTTTGCTCTGGACTACTTTTCACCATTCATTCCCAACTTGGTTGGTGTGACTCCGCTGGTGTGTCTGTCGATGCGATTCCTCCTGACAATTATCTTCAATTATTGAGATAATGTCTTGCGGAAGTAGTCGCATGTTCTCAGACAATTATCGATAATGAAGTACATTTCCATTTACGACAGACAGACGGACGGACGGACCAACGTCCGCATGGGGCCAGCCAGTTGGTATGATCGACGACATACCTATGGAGATTTGTTCGTTGTTCTGGGCTGTGACAAATGTTTTCTCATTTAAGTTTTTTTTCTTTTTTGGTCTTTAATTGGAAATGATTCACGCCATTCTTTGTTGTAGCTTGGATTGTAACAGGGCGTGTGATGATGAGGTACATGGGGAAAGGGCTCAATGAGTCACCAAAAAAAAAGAAGTCTTAAAAATGTCGCAGGGAAAATCATTCAGCTTTGCCTTACGTTGGACCAAGAAGGTTCATTAAAAACTAGATGGAGTTGTAAAGAATTTTGGCGCCCACGTAACCTAAATAAGTTAAATAGTATCACTCGGTTTTTCCGATAGAGGTATACCCCCGCCATAAGTTATGATTATTCACACTGTTTATCCTTTATGGGGAAGGTTCCGAAGCAATTGGCCTATATATCCATTCATATCTGACCTAAGTCTGATATAAATACTACAACGTACCTTTTTTGGACTATACCATCTAATTTCAATAATATAATAATATGAGATATCTGCAATTATTGGAAAATGTGAAATATGCGAGAGGTACCAGATATAGCGGACCAAAATATTCCACTTCATCTAAAACAGAGAATATTGGAATGTGTCAATACAAAGAAATCGAACATTTATATCAAATTATTTACGAAATCTAAATTCCGATAAATTACATATTTATCATAGGTGTCTGGTTAAGAGAACCAGTAAAGAAAGTCTTAATGTCGGGCGGGGCCGACTTTATGATACCCTAAAGTTTAAAATTCAAAGGACTAAATATGCCGAGCATTTAGTATCTTTTAAATTCGGACTTGTATTGCCCCTTTGGTGCACAATTAATTTAAATCGATAGAGATATATATGGGAGCTATATCCAAATCTGAAGCGATCTCGATAAAATTTGGCAAAAATATTTCTGGGCTGTATTTGATATATTCCCTGAATATCGTGGTAGGGAGGAGGCATATTACGCTGTGGGGTAACAAATATAACAAATCGGATGAACAATATATATATGGGAGCTATATCTACATCTGAACCGATCTTCACCAAATTTGACATACTAGCTTCTAGACTCAATTCGGTCGTAAGTGTCAAATTCCATCCCATTTGGACAAATATTAGACGTTTGGTGCACAATAAAAGGGAAATCGGACGAAGTTATATATGGCAGCTATATCGAATCGGAACCGATCTCGATAAATTTGGCGAAGATATTTCTGAGCTGTATTATATTTCCCCAAATATTGTTGTTACAGAGTGCATGTTAGGGGCGGAGGACAAAAATAACAAATCGGATGACCGATTATCTCCAATTTCAATAGGTTCGTCCTTGGGCCAAAAATGTGTTTGGAAAATTTCATCTCAATCGGACAATAATGTGACTTTGTTCGCAAGATACATGCATGACGGACGGATCTATGGAGATCATCAAAAGCAACTATGGGTCTATCTCGTTTCCTTTTGCCTGTTACAAACAATGCACAAAGACATAATACCCTGATCACCTTGTGGTAGGGTATCATTTTTGGAAATTGTGACCCTTTTGTGAGTGACGTACCAGCAGGGGTGGATGTGTGAAATTGAAGAGAGTTGGATGCTTATTTCGCGTTTTATGATCGTTTGGTATTCAAAAATTTACCCTTTGTGGAAGAGGTGCCGGGAGATATGGTCGATCCCTACCATGTTTTTATACAGATCATATGTTGATAAGAATATTGAGATTTGCCAAGTCTTAATGAAATCGGATGTTAATTTCCGTTGTGGGAGCTTCATGTAAATTCAAAATGTTGACCCTTTGTGTGTGGGGGGGGTGTACCCGAAAGAGTGGACGTATTCATCCCATCTCCATCTACACAGCAGATCTTGTTTTAGTAGCAATAATGGGATGTGTGAAATATGAAGAATATTTCGGATTTTATGATCGTTTTGATTATTCAAAACTTTGACCCTTTGTGGGGGATGTACCAGGAGGAATGGTCCGATCTCTACCATCTTTATTACAGATCTTGTGTTGATGGAATATTGAGATGTACCAAGTCTGAATTGAATCGAATGTTAATCTCGCGTTTTATGAGCTTCATGTAATTCAAAATTTCGACCCTTTGTGAGGGAGGTACTTGAAGGATTGGACGATATTTTCCATCTTCTCACCAGACCTTGGATGAATAAAAATATTGTGATGCGTGTAATTTGAAGATAATCGGACTTTTACATCAATTTTAGAGAGTTATAATAATTCAAAATTTGACCTTTGTGGGTCAAGTACCTGTGATGGAGTGGAGCGATATTGTCCATTTTCGCACCGGACCTAGCATTGATGCCTACACTCTTGCTTTCCATATGTGTTGATATCTTTGTAGTTCCGAGATATTAGTGATAAAATCAAGATTTGCTCTACCTATACTTTTATAGCTTTTTAGGTCCGAAGATAGTGGCTTTAAATTCGAAGGCAGGATATCAATTTTGTTAACCGGATAAAAAACAGCATTTTTTTCCGACTTTCAGGTCAAAAATAACGGGTATTTTCCCCATGAAAAACACTACTTGTTGTATCAGATTGAAAATACCAGCCACTTTAAAAATTTGAAAATGATCCGAGCATAGCCCCCTAAAGTAACCTGCGCTGTAACCCAAATAGAGGGGACAACCAGCCCCCCCCTCCCTGCCCTTTC
>NW_026712431.1:0-91767 GCF_030504385.1 Musca domestica
AATCGAAGAGAATCAGATGTTTACTTCGCATTTTATAAGAGTTACTAGCAACTGTCCACTACTTCGTATGCAGAATAAGGAATTTATATTAACTGAATCTTTTTTAAGATAATTTTTTACCCCAAAATAAATTACCACAATTTATTATTATCAAGTTATAAATTGGATGAATAATTTCCAAAACCCAACCTACGGCCAGACTTGATTCTCATATCAAGTTTTAAAGTTCTTTCCCTATCCGTTTATATAATTCCAAATGGTACCAAATTTAGTGCACTTTAGTACTTCTGGTACAAATATTCTTAACATTTCGAAAAACGCTTTAGTTTGTTTATTCTACGCATTATCAAGGACTCTTATTCCAAATTTCAGATTTCTAGCTCTATTTCTTCCCCAAGTAACAAAGTTAATAGTATTTAGTAATTTCCGTACTTTTTAGTAGACATTTCCAAGTTCCCCGCCATATATCAACCAATTCGCACAAAAGGTGATCCTAATTCCAAATTTTGGACTTTCAACACAATTCCTTACCCACATACCAAATTTAGTACCATTTAGTACTTTTTAGTACGTAATTCCCCAAACCACTTCATATCTCAAACCTACACACGAACATCGACCACAATTAAAATTTTAGTGCCATTTAATACCTTTCAGACATCTACGGTACATATTTTCAATACCACCTCAAAACTCAGAAATCTAACTATCCGAAATCAGAAATCTATACGATCGGTAATAAATTTTGTACCCTTTTTACCTTTTGTACTCGTGTAGTGCTTATGTTCAAATTGCAGGCTTCCAACTCTACCGGTTTACCTAACATTTAAATTATGCCAAATTTAGTACCATTTAGTACACATAAGTACGAATTTTCAAAACCTCCTACATACTCCATTCCTAAAATGCAAAGTAATCTAGTTTCCAAATTTAAGGATACTAGCTCTATCGGTTCACCCAAATCAAAATTTAGTACCATTTAGTAACGTTCATGCACATAAGTACAAATTTTGAAACCCCATCCCCAATCCTACACTCCACCAGTAATGTTAATTTCAAATTTCACTTATTTAGCGACCCTTATTCCAAATTTAAGAGTTCTAGCTCTACTGCTTCCTCCAATACAAAGGGTACCATACTTAGTACCTTTTTATACTTTTTGTACCGTTCTAATACGAATTTCCAAAAACCCAGCCTTATCTGACCCCTTTGGATCAGGAGTGACCCTTACCCAACACTTTGATATTTTCCAATTTCACACCTGACCTAGAACTGATACAAATATTGGGATTTGCAAAGTTTGGGATGGGGAATAGGATGCTCCTTTCTTGTTCTATAAGGAAAATGGTTTTCTGTGAAATAGTTGACCTTTTGTGGGGGAGCTACCAGAAGGATTAGATTGACATTGCCCAATCTCCGAACTCCATCTAAGTTTGATAATAATATTACGATGTACCAAGTCTGGACCAAATCGAACACTCCCTTTAAGAGTTATAGTGCGCACCAGCCAGACAGACGCACAGACATCGCTAGATCGACTCCAAATGTCCTGAAACGGATTGGGTATAAAGGGGCCTGGGGTCTAAAACCGTTATTTCGACTAGGCACGTTTTGACCGTACGTGGTTGAGGGTATTAAAAAATACTGGGTATGCCAACAATTATGCGCCACCTCTGTTCTAAAAGTTAGTAGTTATTTTGCAACCTGTGTCACTTCAAAATTTAAAAAACCCTCCCCAACCAAACCTATGTTTATTGCAATTGACGAAGAAAAAGAACCAAAATTTCGCTGTTGGTAATTAAAAAGCTAATGACTATATAAATAACATTACGGATATTTCAAAAAACAAAAACTTAGAACTAAGAAAGAATATGAATTTAAATGATGTTGGTGTTGGTCATAACTTTTGCATAATTCATACACAGACGTAATAATGTTTTGAATTTTGCGTAAGCAATGTTTGCCAATGTCTGAATAGGTCCACGTTTGCACTTGACGAGGTTTCCTATTACCAAACAATGTGTAAAACAATACCTTTTTGTTAAATATTTTACCACCCTCGCGTTAAACCAATTCAACACCAGCATCGGACATTCACGCTCTCATTCATTCATTAGCATTAGGCAAATCCTACACCCGGTTATGCTGGTGTCCTTTTAAAACACAACAAAGAAAAAAACAAGAAACGAGTGTTGAAAATTTCAACACTTGACATAAGTCACGTTGCAATGCAAGTCTTCTTGTTGGCATACTTTATTGTTTTGCGTTGTGTCAAATAGAAAACAGTGTTTTTTTTTTTCAGAGCAGAAAACTTTGGGGTTTTCATTTCGTTGTAATTGTTTTTTTTTTTCTTCTTTTTTGTAAAATATTATGAATTTTTAACAAAATTCTTTTACTTATGCAAAAGACAAAGTACATGGAATACTTCATTGAGTACATGAATCTGATATTCCTTGGGAAGAAGAGTTCATTGGATACGGTACTAAATTTAGATTTTGTTTCAATGCAAATAAAGGTCAATATTTTTATTTGTATTCTCACAAATATCCATTTCGCATGACACGTGAACGTTTTGAATGTCAAATTTTTGTCTGCAAATCCAGTGGAATTTCGATATTCGCTTAAACTTGTGCTCATCAAATTGCTAAATATTTTCAATGTTGTAATTTTAGAATATACTAAAAACGCAGCAATGCCGAATTAAACAATGCCGTTTTTATTTAATTCATGTTCAGAGAATATGTATTTTGGGTAGGTAAGTTAACAAAAATAAGAAATAAAACCACAAACACCCCTACTAAATGAAGGAAGATCCCTTAGATAAAAATGAACTGATAAGCTCCAAATGCTAGTCTACACATCATGTTAAAGTCAAATATAATGTGGCATTTTCAAAATCAACGCATAAACGACAAACGGCTAGAATCTTGAAATTTTGCACGAGGGCCAGTCTTGCTGCGTACGGGTGTGATAAGACTGGGTTTTTGAAAAATCGTACTAAAAGTGTACGAAAAGTACTAAAATGTACTTAAACAAGGAATGGATTAGAATTGTGAAATTTAGAATAAAAATCAGAGACGTACCAAAGTTATTTTGAAAATTCGAACTTTAAGTTTACGAAATGTTCTAAAACGGAACTAACGTTCTAAAATGGTACCATTTGACATTATGTGTACGGATAGAGTTAAAAAATTTGAAATTTGGTATGAGAATCGAGGTTTGAAAGTAAGTTTGATATATAAAGGTGGTTTTCGAAATATGTACTAAGTGTGCGAACTGTGCTAAATTGTACTTAATTTGGAACTGTTTGGTTTATGGTGAACGGAAGAAGCTTGAATTCTGTATTAGGCCCCTGTAGGGATAGCAGATTTATAATAAAGAGGTGTTTTTTGGAAATGTGTACTAAATGTGAACGAAAAGTACTAAATAGTACAATATTTGGCACAATTTTTGATCTGACATTTGTACAGGGTGAGATGAAAAAACTGCAACCAACTTCAGACTTCTGTCTTTTCAAAGCCACTCGTGCGACAGCTGTTAACATTATTCCAGTGACAGCTCATTATATTGTTTACAAGCGTACAAAAGCATTTTGGTGAGAATTTTCCAGAAAAAAATTTATTCGTAGTGGAATTCAAACGTGATAGTGTGATTTCTTTATATTTGGATAGAAAACCACAAGTGGCTATCGTTAGAACACTCCAGCATTTTAATGTGAATAAATATTTTGTGTCTCGTACCATCACTCATTACCGTGATACTGGTAGCCCGACGTCAAGGAAGTGGACGGCAGAAAACAGCAACAACAGCAGAAATGGTTCGAAAAGTAAAGAAGCGAGTTGATCGAAACCCCCGTCGCTGTGGCCGAAAATGGCTTGTGAGCTGAACATATCGCATTATTCCCAAAATAAGCTCGGGGTAAAGCCATTGAAATTCCAAAAAGTGCAAGAACTTACACCGCAACAGAAAGGAAATAGACTCAAAAGAGCTAAAGAGTTGCTTCGCTTGGCCGAAAGTGGTGAACTGCCGAATTTCTCACATTCCAAATTTGAATACTGTATCTATAACCGATCAATAGATATGTCCATACATAAACTTAATTTTTGAAGGTATCTCCGATTCTGATGCTATATCTCCATCAGGAGAATCTTTTTAGCAGTTTTTAAGGCTATAAATTACAAACAAACAATCAAAGGTATAAACATTTTCCTTTTTTATAGATATAGATGAAGATAGGTTACAGGGAAATAGGCGTCAGGGATATTTAAACTATAGACAAACTTGATGGGAAATGTGACTAAGTCCGTTAAATATGTGAAATTTAGGATAGGCGTTTTATTGGAGTTTTTCGAAAATCTTGACTTATTATGTCAATATATTAGGTACTTAGAAGTTTTTAGGCGTATTTTAGTTTCGTTAAGGCCCCATACTCCAAAATTTGTTTCGGCGCTGCTCCCGAGAAATCGGAGTACGAGACGGTGAGAGCAATTGCAAAGCAAAGATGCATGCTCCGATTTCAATACATAAACATCTTTGACATATATCAATGCCTGTGTGAATCGGCAACGTCTTATCTTAGAATTTACCAGCTCTATCGTTAATTTAACAAACGGACAGGCAATTCAGTTTAGAATCTAAGCAAATCAAGAATTTATATACTGCAATGCATTTCCCAAAAATATTTTAAGGTCTTTTTATTTCCTTCCAACGGTTAATAAGCATAAAAAATTCCCATTCTCGCCCTCTAAGAAAATGACTCAAAATATTTAAATCTACGGAAACTCTTTAACCAATTTATACAAATATATATATATTTATACAAATATACAAAAATGATAATGATGATGAAATTTTGTTAACATTTTCATAATTTCGGATTTTTTCTTGTCAGTATTGGTGTATGTATGAATGAAATGAATGTAGTCACCTAAATATGATCCAATAGAAGCGGATTAAACCAATTTTAACAGACTCGCTAAGATTCCTGGCATTAGCCATTTCACAACGAATTTAGGTGAACTGGGTAAAATTGCATTTTTGTAGAAAAGGTTTGAGGCTATTGCCCCCGGACTTGGTGGCAGACGGTCCAACGGCAGTCAATCCAACGTTGATAAAGCCAGCAAATTTTGTAGTGCTGATAACAACTGACAGAATTGTCATACATAAATCAGATTATGAGCTGATCGTATTAGGGGCGTGTGTTTCTTACTTATTGCGCAGTATGTCAACACAGTGGCGTCAAATTTGTAATTTGTCTATTTTTTAATTATATTATTGATATGATCGGAGCTCCAACTTATATGAAATATGTCGACAATACACAGCTATTTAGATAATATGTTTAGTTATTTTTATAGGGGAGCGGATATACCTTGACGCACAAGATAGTTCTCTTATCTCTAACTCCAACTCACAGAGTAAATGCAATAGCGTATGCCAAACATTAAATATTACAAACGTAATAACAACCGTATCCTCCATTCAATAGTCAATAAGTTACAATTAAAAACAGTAAAATTGTGATAACAACAAAAAACGCCATAGTTGGTAAAAACAAATAAACAAGCAGATAAGTTCGGCGGGGCTTTTATGCCCTCCATTATTCAGAAGGAACTTAAAAATTTTTCAAAAACAAAACAAAAAAAAAAAAAACAATTAAAAAAAGCCATGTAGGTCCACGTTTTGGTACAGTCCCCATATAATGGTACCTCCCTTTTTATTCACCGGAAATGTTACAAATTTGGTGATTAAAGTTCGTAATGGGTACTACAGCCTATGACAGAAAATTGTCTGTACAGGTCCACGTCTTCGTATAGCCCCCATATAACGGTACCTCCCGATATTCAGTATTTTGATAATTTTAGCGCAATTATTCGCCGGAATTGTTTCAAATTTGGTATTTGAAGCCCATAACGGATGCTACACCCTATGACAGTCTGTGCAAGTACACGTCTTCATATAGCCCTCATATAATGGTACCTCCCTATTTTCGGTATTTTGATGATTTTCCCCACATTTTCACGGATTTTTCTAAAAATTGGTATTAATATTTCGTTATGGGTTGTATACATTGTATGTATAGGCCTATAGCCCCCACATAATGGTACTTTAGTATTTTGATAATTTTTGCTACTGTTTTCCATAAATTTGGCTAAAAATTGGTATTTGTAGTTCAAATCGGAAACGCTACCCACCGATACTCGGTATTTTGATAAACCCACGAAATTGTTTCAAAGTTGGTATTTAAGAAGATTTGGTAGATGACAAACTGTGAAGTATAAAATTGACTATGGAGGGAGGTTACCGTTTTGGTACGCCCCCCCCCCATACAACGACCTCGCTCACTTTATGGTTTTTTTTTTGAAGGTTAACAGGATTATCCAAATGGTCTTACTAATATTGTAGTTTAAAATGGAACACGTCTGAATTCAGATACTTTTATATAAAAATGTTCTCTTTACCCAAAAGGTTTCGGCCCGGCCGAACTTAATGTTTTTTTTTTTACTTTCTTTATAATTGTTCAGCCTCTTCGCCCCTACGAACTACCACCATCTTAGCGTACACATTTGTATTTGTGAAAAAATCTTATTTTAGAAAATTTTATTATTAATTATCTCTTACGTTTTTTTGCGATAATCCAATAAAACAATTGTATTTGTTTATTTTAAACTGATCTGATTGTTATCATTCTATCATCAGCTACTACGTATTTTCACATTGGGGGAATACCGCATTCGTCTCGTAAAATCAAGACTAGACAAATTATTATTGAAAACGTTTACAGATTCTATTTAGATTGGTTTTTAATAGTCTAATCCAATCTACGATAAGGTCTGGCGGAAACTAGAAATAGATTTGGTAGACAGGTACACAACAATAAATAAACGTATCAAATTTATTGGAAAAAGTTAATTGACTGGGTGAAAAACAAACTAGTCTCATTAAATAAATAACAGAATAATAAATAACCAAATAATAAAAAACATTAATTTATGCCGGGCTGAACTTTTAATACCCTCCACTATTGGATAAAAAAAAACATTTTCATATAAAAGTATCTGAATTCAAACGTGTTCCACAACAACGTGTTCGTCGACAATACCAGTAAGACCGTTTGGATAATCCTGTTAACCTTTAAAAAAACCATAAAGTGGGTGAGGTCGTTCTATGGTGATCATACCAAAAGGGGAACCTCTATAGACAATTTTATACTTCAAGGATTGTCATCTACCAAAACTTCTTAAATAGGTAAATGTGAGTAGGATTATCAATATACCGAATATCGGTGGGTACGTCATATGTGCGCTATAGGAAAACGTGGATTGAAATATTCATTGTTCTGCCACCGAAGCTAAAACCCATTACGAACTACAAATACCAATTTTCGGATAAATCCATGAGAAAATGTGACAAAAATCATTAAAATACCGAATATCGGGAAGTACCATTATATGGGGGCTATACAAAACCGTGGACCTATATAACAATGTTTCGTCACCGGTGATAGAACCTATTATGACCAAATACCAATTTTTAGATAAACCCGTGGAAAGATTCGATAAAAATCATCAAAATACCGAATATCGAGAGAAACCGTTATATGGCGGCTTTACCAATCAATACCACCCATTCTAGACATTATTCCAATTGTTGTGACAATTTTGAAGCTCTACGTCAAATAAAGTGCGCTGTATCGTAATTTCAAGAGGCGGACAGACGTTTTCGAATTTTATATGATCAGCATAAATGATCAAAATATACTGGGTGAAAAAACTGCAGCAAAGTCCAATGCCATAATTCTTAATTTTTTTTTTTAATTTTATTGAATGAAAGCAAAAAATGTCGGAAGTAGCATCAAATTTTAGAATAAGTTTAGATTTCTTCGAATTGGTCACCTTTGGCGCGAATTATAGCCTTTAAACGGCCAATGAAACCGTCACACGCTGCCCGAATGTTGCTTTGCGGTATTTTGGCCCATCCCCGGGTAAGCGCTTGCTCGAGGTGATCGACGCTTTGGTATTTTTTAATGTCAATCTTGCTTTCCAAAATACTTCAGACACAATAGTCCAACGGATTGGTATCCGGAGATTTTGGTGGTCAATGTGCGCCGGAAATGAAGCGAGGAACCTCATTTCGTAACCATTATTGGGTGGCGCGTGTTGAGTGCGATGGTGCTAAGTCCTGTTGGAATGTCCAAGGTCTGGGTTCAAAATGTTTCGGCCTTTAATACACCCTCCAGAATATTTTCGCTATAATATTCGGCAGTTAATCTGATGCCACGGTCGATTAAAACAAGCGGACAGCGACCATCGGCTGTTATGGCGGCCCACACCATCACCATGGCCAGCTCTTGACTTCTGGTGGCTAACCGAAGGTGCACATTTTCAGTTTTTTGGCAAGAAAACACGATCATTTTGTTTGTTTAGAAACTGCTGGATAACGAATGAGAAAACCAAATTCGGCAGTTCTCCACTTTCGGCCAAGCGAAGCAACTCTTTAGCTTTAAGTCTATTTTCTTTACGTTGCGGTGTAAGTTCTTGCACTTTTTGGAATTTCAATGGCTCAGGGTAAGCTAATTTTTCAATATTTGCCGAATGGAACATTGCGATATGTTTAGCTTACGAGCCATATTTCGACCACTGCGACGCGGGTTTCGATCAAGTCGCCTTCTTTACTTTTCGAACCATTTCTGCTGATGTTGCTCTTTTCTTCCGTCCACTTCCTTGACTTCGGGCTACGCTACCAGTATCACGGTAACGAGCGATGGTACGAGACACAAAAGATTTATTCACATTTAAATGCCGGAGTGTTCTAACGATAGTCACTTGTAGTTTTCCAGCCAAATATAAAGAAATCACTCTATCACGCTTGAATTCCATCACGAATAACTTTTTTTCTGGAAAATTCTCACCAAATTGCTTCTGTACGCTTGTAAACAATATAATGAGCTGTCGCTGAAATAACTTTAACAGCTCTCGGACGAGTGGCTTAGAAATGACAGCAGTCTGAAGTTGTTTGCATTTTTTTTTATCTCACCCTGTATTGTTCATCCGATTTGTTATATTTATTCTCCACAGCCGTTGTTAAGGAGTACATACCTTAACAACGATATTCGAGGAAATATATCAAATACAGTTTAGAAATACCTTCGACAAATTTTATCTAGATCTGTTCAGATTTGATATATAAAGTCCTCGCCCGATTTTTAGACTTTCTTTACTGATTGTCTTTATCATGATATAATAACGATTGGCAGAATCAAACTGCTCCCTAAATACAATTTTTTTCATTCCATCCAAGTATACATCCAACCATGAATATTTTAAGTGTTTCCCAATTCCAAAAATTACAGGTCAATTTGACCTGTAAAGATTTGCTTTTTTTTCTACTTTCTTGCTTTTTTTCCTACTTAAAACTACCTTTCTGGTTGTGGGATTGGAACTTCAGAAGAACATTTCCCTTTCAATCTCTCTTTGTGTCTACTTGTCATTTTACACCCTCAAAGAGAATTACCACATTCTTGAAAATCTTTCTCTCTTATACTCTCTCACTTTACATAATCTCATTCAGTCATTCGGTGAATCAAAAACGTGAAAGTGCAATAAAAGAAATCTGTGTTATCATTGATCGCACGACCATCTGTATTTATATACGCGAGGGCATTGAAATTATTTAACCTTGAATAATATTATTTATTATACACATTAATGAGGATAATTTTAATGTATAATTAATTCAGGAATTATGAAAGAATGATGGCAAATGTTGATTGTCGAATTTATTGCAAATGAATACGTTATCAATTGGCATTTATGAACGCATATAATAAATTAATTGAGATTATAAGATTTGAAAAACTTCTACAACGCATTTTGCAAAAAATCATGCCATGAGGAATTTGATTTTTTTACCAAGATCTATTGTATTAGCTTGGCTCCTTTGCTTTTTTCAATAATAAAATTAATAAAAGAGAAAAATAAGTATCCTTGGCTCTGAGAGAATTTTTTTTATTTAGAAAGTAAAGGAACGGAATACAAAGAAAAACCTTAAAACAAGATGGCAATACTTCAAAATCAACATCCTAGACAATCATAAGGTGGTAATCATGTTACTACTTATTGCTCGGTAAAATTGGTCCAGGCATTTAGTAGTATAAAAGAACGCCATTTTTGTTGCTGTTCCTTCAAGTTTGGCAGCATTACTACTTTCTCAAACAAGGAAAAGGGTTTCTAGTAAAGGTTGCCAAAATGGTGTGAGTTGCAGATATATGCACGTTAAGGAACAATATAATTGTTTTCTCTTGTGCATGACAAATATTTGACAATGGTTGTCGTAGCGTATACGCATTATTATTTATCCATATTTTGTGGAGAAATATTCATCATACGCACAATAACACTTTCAATTGCATTTTTACACCAGAAATACGAAGAAATAATTGTGGGAATCTCTCAACAGCCAGAGTTTTTTTAAGATGATGAGAGGAGAAGATTTTTTTTAGAGGAAAATAAAATTAATAATGTGTAATATGTATTGATGAGAGGAGAAGGTGTATATTCAGAAATAAATAAAATGTTATGGTTTGAAAATGGAACAACCGAAAGGAATGTTAAGCAAAGCCTTAACATTTTAAAATCTGTGTTCGGTTATAAAGAAGTACCAGAAAATTGAAAACTAATTGGCTGATTTTTAATTTTATGTTTTATTTCTTCCATTTCTTGGGAAGCACAACACATATAAAGATTTTTTTGTAGCAGGTTGCTACCACGCCCTTGTACCAAAAATGCACTTCATCGAAATATGAGTTTTAGACCTTATGTCCTTTAGGTCTAGATCCGTTTTAGAACATATTTAGTCGGTCCATCTGTCTATGCGGCTTGTGCGTCGTACAACTGTCGAAAGGAATTCCCAATTCGATCCAAACATACACTAATTGGTTTTTCAAATTATTGAAAAGTAAGAATAAATGAAAACTTGTCACCAAAATTGTAAAATTGTTTCTTAAAATCATTTGAGATTTCTTTTATTAACTTTTAGTTATGCCCGTCCCTTTGTTGAAATCTCGATAGAGCTCGCACTGTTAAAACTAGAGCTTGGAGATTTACCACTGTAATTGATATAATACTTAGGATGTCTTGTATTGAAAACTGGACGTTAGCGCCCATTTAACGGTATCTGTAGGTTCCGAAATTTTTATACCCTACACCACATAGTGGTAAGGATATTATGTCTTTGTGCATTTGTTTGTAACATGGAGAAGGAAGTGAGATAGACACATAGTTCCTTTTGTGGATCTTCATAGAATCACGGCTGTCCGTCTTTCCATATACTTTTTTGAATAAAATGCAGGTCTCATTTATTATACGATTGAGATGAAATTTTCCAAACAATATTTGTTTGGCCCAAGGGCAAACCCCATTGAAATTGTTGAGAATCGGTTCAAATTTAGATATAGCTCCCACATATATCTTTAATCGATTTCCGGTTAATTTTGCACCAAATGGCCAATATCAGTCCAAATTAACTGAATTTTGGCACATCTGATCAAATTCTTTTAGACTGAATTTAGAAGTACATGCAATTACATCAAATTTTATGAAAATCGGTTCAGATATAGCTATGGCTCCCATATATATGTTTCATATTTAGGGTTGTAAGTCCCTCACATGCGTGATATGTACTACACAACGATGATCTTTGACTGGTTTCAAAGTATTTTACACCCATTTTTCCATCAAAATCATCTATAATTTGACATTTCAGATTCTCTATGGGTAGAATAAATCCTCTCATAAATATTCGGTACAGATATAGGCCCCATGTAACAGGACTTCAAAATTTTAAGGATTTTCATTATACCTTCAGCCATATGACTCGAAATAACGATTTTAGACCCTACCTCACTTTGGACCAAATCCGTTGGAGGACATTTGGAGTCGATCTAGTGATTTCCGTCTGGCTGGCTGGTGCGCATGATAGCTCTTGAAGGGAGTATCCGATTTGGTTCAAACTTGGTACATCGTAATATTATTATCAAACTTTGATTGGTTTCGGAGGTGGACAATATCGGTCCACTCTTTCTGGTGCCCCCCCCCCCCCCCCACATACAATTTCACAATATACATCACAATTTTTTTTATTAACCCAAGGTCTAGTGAGAAGATGGAATATATCGGTTCACACCTTGTGATACCTCCCCCACAAAAGCGTAAAAATTTTGAATATCCATGAGGCTCATAAAACGCGAAATTAACATCCGATTCCATTCAGTCTGGGTACACCTGAATATTTCAATCAAATCTGTTATATAAATGGTATAGATCGGACCATTCTGAAAACTCTCCCATTAAAGGCTCAAAGTTTTGAGTAACCAAAACGATTATAAAATCCGAAATAAGTATACGAATCTCTTCATATTTCACACATCCCATTATTTCTACTATCACTAGATCTGTTGTGAAGATGATATACATCTGCCAAACTCTTTAGGTACCTCACCCACAAAGCGTCACAGGTTTCAATACTTTTTGTCATAACTTGTTAAACAAGTCAGCGATTCTTTACAATTTCTATATCTAAATTTTTCTCTCAACTAGAAACCTGAGATGAATATGGAAGTTATGATTTCGCATAAAATTGTTTTTAAATGTTCGATTTTCTTGTAATTTTACCAATACCAATATATTTATCTGTTTGAAAATGGAATACCCTTGTCGACTATATCTGGCACATCACGCACATTGTAAGATTTTCCAAAAAAAGTAACCAATATAGTCCAAACATGGCATGTCGCAGTATATATATGATATTTGTTTAGGTCCGATACGAAATGGTAGGTTCCTTTGGAACCTACTCCGTAGAGGGTCTACAATTTGAATAATCATAACAGAAGTCAAAATGTTTTCTGTATTCCATTGACTATACCCTCAGCCAATGTTCTATTCGGCAAACCCGATTGATACTTTTCAATTTGTTTTAGCCGATTTTGCCATATGTCAAGTTTTAACAGGATGAAGAGTATAGAAAATGCATTCCAGCAGAACTTAGCGCCGTTTTTACATGTTTTTGCTTAACTTACTTCTGGTCAAAATTCGTTTTCAAAAATTTGAT
The DNA here is from genome assembly GCF_030504385.1 of Musca domestica. NCBI lineage: Eukaryota > Metazoa > Arthropoda > Insecta > Diptera > Muscidae > Musca > Musca domestica. The sequence continues at coordinate 13,111 of NW_026712431.1, forward strand.
AAAAACTGATTATCACAACCAGCTGATAAAAGCTGTTATATTAATTTCATTTTCTATCACATTCTTAAATTAAAAAAGTAAAAAAACATTAAGTTAATTAAGCCGGGCCGAACTTTCAATATCCTTCACCTTTAGATAAAGAAAGCATGTTTATATAAAAATATCTGGATTCAAACATGCTCCACTTTAAACTACAATGGATAATGCAGTTAAACTTTGCAAAAAAAAACATAAAGTGGGTGAGGCCGTTATATGGGGGCCATACCCAAACAGGAAACTTTATAGCCTCACCAAATATTCTTAAATACCTAATCATCTACCAAACCTTCTAAAATACCAAAATTGAAACAATTTCGTGGGCAAATGTGACTAGATTTATAAAAATACCGAGTAAAGGTGGGTATCGTTATATGTGCACTATAGGAAAACGTGGACCTACATTTTCAATGTTCTGCCAACGGCGCTAGAACCCATTATGAATGACAAATATTAATTTTTAGAAAAATTCGTGGAAAAATATGGCAAAAATCAAAATACTGAATATTAGGAGGTACCATTATGTAGGGGCAATACCAAAATGTGGACCTATATTTACTATGTTCCACCACAGGAGCTAGAATCCTTACCGAACTACAAATAAAAATTTTTAGATAAATCCGTGGAAAAATGTGGCAGAAATAATCAAAATACCGAATATCGGGAGGTATAGTTGTATGGGGGCTATACCAAAACGTGGATCTATATATGCCACGTTCCGCAATCGGAGCTAAAACCCATTTCGAACTACAAATATCAATTCTTAGACAAAACCGTTAAAAAAAATGTGGCAAAAATCATCAAAATGCTGAATATCGGAAGGTACGTTATATGGACCTAACATACAATGTTTCGCCACAGGAGCTAGAACCCTTAACGAACTAAAATTACGGAAGGTACGTTATATGAGTTATGGCTAAACAAAAAAGTGGACCTAACATACAATGTTTCGCCACAGGAGCGAAACTATAAGTACTATTTTTTAGATAAAACCGTGGAAAAATGTGGCTAAGACCATTAAAATACCGGTTATCGGGAGGTACCCTTATATGGCGGCTATTCCAAAACGTGGACCCATTACCTCATTTTAAATATCAACCATCCTACTCGCAATACAACGTCAAATAATGTGATTTCAAAAGACAGGCGGACCGACGGACAGACAAGCGGACATCGTTAATTCGACTTAGAATTTTATGAATTTTATCATTAATATATATACAGAAATTAAGAAGTATATCATATCAATTTTTTAGAATAAGCTCTAAAATCTTTAAAATGGTATTGTGGTCGAATTTCGGACCCATTAAACTAATTGCACTGCTCTTTACATTTTTTTTTCAATACATTCATTTCACACAGCACTTTCAATATTCGAATAAAAAAATATCTAACAGATCTTGAACTAATTGCATACGTCGGTTTCTAAACGGAAAATTGTCTGAAAAAATTTACGAAATTTAAGAGTTTAGATTCTCAACATGTAACTTTTCTCTGATCATTTAAAAAAATTGTGTACAATTTGAAAATTGGTAACAGCGTAATATTGAAATTGACACTTTTTTATATTTGATGTTTTTACCGACGCATTTATTACCGATCACATTATTTTAATATTTTACTGCTTATTATTTAAAACTCACACTTACCTAATTTTTATTTTAGATGTTATTACGAACAATTTTTTTAGCTTTATAAAGTCTTTTTTAATTCATATATTTTGTTAATATTTCAAATTTCTGTTTTTATTTAATTTCTCTTCAATTAATAACACTTTTCTGGTTCCGTTTAACTTTTAGCCGTTTAATCCGTTAACAATAACGTTTCCAAATGACAGTTACAATTGACAGTATTTCGAATAGACGAATGATATCCTCGGCCATAGTCAAAGGGCTTTTATAGGCAACAGCAACAAGTTGCGTTGGTGACCACAATCCCAAACACCATCACCAATACAAAGATGAGTTTAAGGAATTTGTTAGGCGACACACACCGACAAGTGAGAGGCAGTATAGTTCATGCTCTATGATATCCGTTTCCGAAAACAACAGAACAACAACAACGGCATAGCTCACACACAACACAGGTGCAAAACACCAGCAAACGAACTTCACGCTCTATTATCCCGAACAACATGAATAACTTGGCTGGTCGGTAGCCGAACAAGTTCCATTGAGTATAAGTACTTGGCACGATGCGACGTAACCCTAAACGGGAATGTAAAAAAACAACGGCGAACAACGTCACAAACTTTTGCAGAGAACGAATATTTTTTTGCTGTCTTTTAGATGATGGACTTTTATTATTTGAAATTACTCTTTCCTCTGTTTATGTGTGTGTGTACATGTGCGTGTGCATGTGTCTTTGTAATATGAATCACTCTTACGGACACCTACGAAAAAATTAAGATTTCTTTAATTGCGAATAACGTATTGTAGTTGCGATTTCAAGAAATTAAAAAAAATATATTATTCAAAATTGTTTATTGTCTTTTCTTCAACAGTTGCCACGAAACTGATTAGCTTTCGATTAACTATTGGTCGCGTTATACGAATATGCTAATGACGAATAAGCTTGGCTTCGTGTGACATAAAAAAATCTTGACGATAATCTCATCAATTATCAGGGTTCTATGTTTAAAAAAAATTAATGTCATTTGTTCAAATATTTATGTCGTTGAACGTTTAAATGTTTGTTGAGAATTCTGGACGGTGTGATTGGTTCATCACATGTTTTGAGTAATTTATGGAAAGAGATTTTTAAAAATACAGGCTGAGATGAAAAAACTGCAACCAACTTCAGACTGCTGTCATTTCTAAGCCACTGGTCCGACAGCTGTTAAAATTATTCCAGTGACAGCATTTTGGTGAGAATTTTCCAGAAAAAAGTTATTCGTTATGGAATTCAAGAGTGATAGTGTAATTTCCTTATATTTGGCTGGAAAACCAAAAGTGGCTATCGTTAGAGCACTCCAGCATTTAAATCTGAATAAATCCTTTGTGTCTCGTACCATCGCTCGTTACCGTGATACTGGTAGCGTAGCCCGACGTCAAGGAAGTGGACGGAAGAAGACACCAACATCAGCAGAAATGGTTCGAAAGGTAAAGAAGCGACTTGATCGAAACCCACGTCGCAGTGGCCGAAAAATGGCTCGTGAGCTGAACATATCGCAATATTCCATTCGGCAAATATTAAAAAATGAGCTCGGGGTAAAACCATTAAAATTCCAAAAAGTGCAAGAATTTACACCGCAACAGAAAGAAAATAGACTCAAATTAGCTAAAGAGTTGCTTCGCTTGGCCGAAAGTGGTGAACTGCCGAATTTGGTTTTCTCGGATGAGAAAACATTCTTTGTCCAGGAGTTTGTAAACAAACAAAATGATCGTGTTTACTTGCCAAAGAGGTCAGCTGAAAATGTGTACCTTCGGTTGGCCAGAGCCGGCCATGGTGATGGTGTGGGCCGCCATAAGAGCTGATGGTACCTCTCCGCTCGTATTAATCGACTGTGGCATCAGAATAAATGCCGAATATTATCGCGAAAATATTCCGGAGGGACATTCCAAATGGACTCAGCACGCGCTACCAAAAAATGGTTACAAAATGAGGTTCCTCGCTTCATTTCCAGTGCACAATGGCCACCAAAATCTCCGGATACCAATCCGTTGGACTATTTCTATTTTTTTTTCTTCTATTATAATTATTTTTTTTCTATTATAATTATAATGAACCCTGAAAGCCTGAAAGTTTAATACGATGCATGAAGTTTTGATTAACAAATTTTATCAAACTGGACAAATTGTCCATTCAGAAAATAAAGATATCCTGGACAAGAATTAATTTTTCACGGATTTTCGGGCCATGAAACGCGAATTTTCAATTAATTGCCAGAAACCTCCTGAGAAAGAATCGTGGATCGTTGAACTAATCTTTGAATTTTCTCCACACGGTACAAATGTTTCGAAAATACTAAATTTGCCTGGTTACCCTAAAATTTTGTAAGATTTGTGGACAATATCCCAGACATAAAACAAGAGAACTGATGGGGATTGGTGGCTCTTTCCGAAACCTAGGTGGTCCCTGCCTTACATCCTGGTAAACATTATCATCGTTCTCCAAAGTTCGGCAAAAAAAGAGCGATTCCACAGAAAAATATTGACATTTTTTACTGAGAGTTTGAATATCGTGTAATTTATTTTTCAAGCAATTTGAAAAAAAAAATGGTTTGAAATTCGCAAGCTAACAATTGTTATACCCTACAACACTATGTGTTGGGCGTATTATAAGTTTGATTGTGCCAAAAATTATGTAACACCTCGAAATATTGGTTTCCCACATGGGATCTACGTCCGTCTGTATATGTTAATTTGTAATTAAGCTACAGTTAGCAGTTATGATCCGTTCCTCACGAAATTGAAAATGGAGATGGGGTTATGGTCAGAATAGAACCGTATTGTTTTGGAGACGATTGCACAATATTTAAGGGTTAAAATTATGAATTATGAATCAATCGACGGGAAAATTTACACGGAGTTAGAATTTAGGACTGGACAGAAGCTTACCAATTTGGCCATCGGACAATATTTAGCGGGTAAAATAGGCCCTAACTTTAATGCAAGGAAATAAGAAAATTTCCACTAATCCGCGAATATTTTTAATCCTAGCAAAATCACAAATACAATATACAAATAGGTACAATATATATGTAAAAGACAAGATCTTATTTATTCTGCTTATAAGTGAAGAACCGCTGGGCCGATTTTCACAATTCCCATAAATTCGGAATGGTCTCTTGCCAGAAAATAGAGCAATAAAAAGTGAATATCTTCTGTTTCTTTTTTTCAATTCTTGTCATATTTTTTTGTATCGCATGCGATTTTTTCAATTTGACTTACAATTTTGAATTGTAATTTTTTTTTAATTTTTACACCCTGCAAAACTACGTTTTGAGGGTATTATATGCATGTGGCAATTATCGTCCGACCCTCACGAAATTTTGCAGGGCGGTAGGGTTAGGGTCAGAATTAAGGCATATTGTTGTAAAGATTTACATTTAGGGTTTAAGGGTTTAGATTTAAAAAAAATTAAATTTTTCTAATTTTTTAGTCGCTCTTTAGACAGCAATTGAAAACTAATCGACACGGAATTTCGCATCAGAGGAGATTTAGGGACAGCAACATTATTTTTGACATTATTTCAAAAACGAAATCTTCCAAAATGGATTTGAACACAAGGGGACTTCGAACAAATTGTAGTGTTGTAGGTTATCACATGGTCGGCCCCGTACGACTATAGCCTTTGCTTACTTGTTTTTTTTTTTTTTTCTTTCGTTCACTTTTAGTAAAATACAATATTTTGCTCAAAATCAACTGACAGTTTGCAAACATTTACAGGGATGCTCTCTATTTACTCTTTACAGTTTTCTACCTTAGAAAATGTTGAAATGCTGGACAATTCCTGTAGGAAAATAACAATATTACATGCCTGATTATATTATTCACGTTTATTTTACATTTTCTCCATTTTTAAAGTTAACTAAAAACCGGAAATAATAATAAAGTTCTTAGATTTTCTTTCAAACATATGGTTGAGGCTAAGAATAATTAGATTTTTTAGATAAAATAAGTATAAACACAGCAGTTGTGGCTCTGCAATAGCCTTTAATTGTACCATGATTTTCAGTAGAAATGTAGCATGCGACGCATTCGTTAAACACCAGCATCAAAGCTGATTCCGACAATAATCTGAAAGACCATCATTAGCAATAAATGTCTTGCTCTCTGACTACGCTTTGTTTTACTGACAAATCACAGATAATTTTGAAATTTATTATTGGCGTTCGATTTTTTTGCCTTTGGCGTTATCTTCTTCATTCAAACATTCTTTTTATGTCCCTCTTGCTTTTTGATAATTTTGCAAAAGCATTGGAGTTTTAAATGACTGGCGCATCCCCAACCAATGAATGACGAACGTAATTCAAATCAACTATTTGCGAGGAGACGAGTTTTCAAAAACCCTTTGACTTTCACAACGTAATATGAAGTCAAAAGTCAAATTCATAATTATTAATTGAAACGAGTGGTGAAAGTGTTTAAGAGGCTATTCCGTGAATGGATGGATGGTGCTCTAGATTTGTATGACATTGAAATGAAGATCTACATTTCTTATCAGGAATTTATAATTTGAACGCATATAAGCTATAGAAGATGGGCGTGATCACCAATACACGCACATACCTTGTCACAGAAAAAATGTTAGCTTAAAAATAGAAAAAATCTCGAGTGTTAGGTGATGGCGATAAGTTTTTCCATTAAGTGTGTGTGTGGGTAAAATATAAAAATGTAGTGATACCAGCTATAACGGACAAAATTAACTTAATCATGTATTTGCCAATGTAGTATTGCAAATTGACATTTCAATATAGACTCTAATTTTTAATTGTATTTTTAAACAGAATTTTCAAAATTGGCAGTTTTTGTTCTCTATATGTAGAAACATCTTTGGAAGGAGCTGTCCATATTGATACAAGTTTAGGTATAGTCCCGATATAATTCTAACCCCGATTTTATAGTTTATAGTATGTGTTATCTATTTGGAGTTCGTTATGAAAACACTTCCAATGACAGAAAATCTCATACCCAGATTCACGTTTTTTGATGATTTTAACTCCATTTTCACCAGATCTATTTCAAATTTGGAATTTGTCGCAATTGGTACTACTTCCTATGACAAAAAATGTCTGTGCAGATCCGCATATTAGTGTATAACAGCTAGCGATCCTCCCTATATTCGGTATTTTTATGTTGCTAGCTATATTTTTTATCAGAATTGTCCTCACAATTTTACTCGGTATTTTGAAAACTTTAGCGGACTGTTTTAATTTTGCAAGTGAAAGGTTCGGCCCACTCAAATTTACCTGCTTTTTAACAAATTTATTCATAGGATTTTCAATATATGAAGAAGAATTAAGAAGATAACCTCGTTGGACTTGTTAGGACTTTTTCGTAATCAAAACGCAATCAGTTTGGCAATTTATTAATCAAAACTTCATGTATCGTACTAAATTTTTAGACAGTCAAGTTTTTACCTTTTCAGAAAGCCTAATGGAAAAGTCTTCAAAACAATTCATTTTGAAGTTTACCGAGGAGGATAGTAGTAAAATCAATGCACAATGGACCCACATCCAAATTTTCTGTTCATTTCGAAGTCTCCATAGGTAAACCCTAGAAACTAGGAGAGACTTCAATATCAAATTTCACCCAATACTAAATTTAGTACGTATCTCCAAAACAGGCTACATCTCTCCATCCTAGACACCAACCGTATCCCAAAATGAGTACCAGATTTAGTAATTTTCGAGCAATTTAGTACCACCACCAGATCTCAACACCAGATACCAACAGAGACCTCAATATCAAATTTCGAGATTCCGCTCTATACATTCATCCAATACAAATTTTGTGCTTTTCGACCAAAACCGTTTCATATCTTAATCGTAGACACCAATAGTTATCGCAATATTTTTTTCATATTCCTTCAATCTAGACCAAATTTAGTACTTTACGAACAATTATGGTACGTATTTCCAAAACCACCTCCATATCTCTATTCCAGATACCAACAGTGACCTCAGTTTCACATTTGACGATTCCATCCCTATCCCTTCACCCACTACCAAATGTCGAACTATTTAGTACTTTCCGTACAATTATAGCACACATTTCCAAAACCATCCCCATATCTCAATTCCATACCCTAACAGAGACTTCAATATCAAATTTTGGCTCCATGAACTCTATCCCTTCATCTAAAAAACAATTTAGTACCACTTAGTGCTTTTCGAACAATTATAGTATGCATTTGCAAAACCATCTCCATATCGCAAACGTAAATACCATCAGTAATCTTAATACCAAATTTTAGAATTTTATATCCACCCCTTCACCCAGTATCAAATATAGTACCATTCATTACTTTTCGTACAATTGTAGCACACATTTCAGAAATCACCTACAGACAGAGTGAGACAAAAAAAAAACTGCAACAAAGTCAAACACCATAATTTTTAGATTTTTTTAAATTTTATTGAATGAAAGCAAAAAATGTGGGATATGGCATCAATTTTTACAATAAGTTTAGATTTGTTCGAATTGGTTACTTTTGGCACGAATTATGACCTTCAAACGGTCAATAAAAACCCGTCACACGCTGCCAGAATGTTGCTTTGCGGTATTTTGGCTCATTCCCGACGAAGCGGTAAAAATACTCCAGACACAATAGTCCAACGGATCGGTATCCGGAGATTTTGGTGATCATTGTGCGCTGGAAATGAAGCGAGTAACCTCATTTTGTAACCATTCTTGGGGCGCGTGCAAGGTGCGATGGTGCTGAGTCCTGTTAGAATGTTCAAAGTGTGCGGACAAAATGTTTCCGTGCCCAAGGCTTTAATACAACCTTCAGAAAATTTTCGCGATAATATTCGGCATTTATTCTGATGCCACGGTCGATTAATACAAGCGGAGAGCGACACTCGGCTGTTATGGCGGCCCACACCATCGCCATGACCGGCGCTAGAGTTCTGGTGGCCAACCGAAGGTGCACATTTTCAGCTGACCTCTTTGACAAGTAAACACGATCATTTTTATTTGTTAACAAACTGCTGGGCAACGAATGTCTTCTCACCACTTTCGGCCAAGCGAAGCAACTCTTTAGCTCTTTTGAGTCTATTTTCTTTCTGGAATTTGAATGGCTTTGCCCCGAATGGAATATTGCGATATGTTCAGCTCACGAGCCATTTTTCGACCACTGCGACGCGGGCTTCGATCAAATCGCTTCTTTACTTTTCGAACCATTTCTGTTGATGTTGCTGTTTTCTTCCGTCCACTTCCTTGACATCGGGCTACCAGTATCACGGTAACGAGCGATGGTACGAGACACAAAAGATTTATTCACATTTAAATGCTGTAGTGCTCTAACGATAGCCAATTGAGGTTTTCCAGCCAAATATAAAGAAATCACACTATCATGCTTGAATTCCATCACAAATAACTTTTTTTTCTGGAAAATTCTCACCAAAATGCTTTTGTTCGCTTGTAAACAATATAATGAGCTGTCACTGGAATAATTTTAACAGCTGTCGGACGAGTGGCTTAGAAATGACAGCAGTCGGAAGTTGGTTGCAGTTTTTTCATCTCACTCTATATACAATAGAATTGAAAAATTAAACCTTCTGGGTTTTCTTAACAACGCATACACATACAGAAACTGTGTAAATGTTTCGACCATATAAGAAAAAATTCTTAAAATCGGGTGGGAACGACTTTATGATACCCTACACCACTTTGCTAATTTAGTAGAGCTCCACATAACAATTAAAATTTTTATGGGAGAATTTAATCATACACGCTATGATTATAATTAAAATTTAAAGTTCAAAGGACTAAATATGCCGAAGCATTTGTATCTTTTAAATTCGGACTTGTATTGCCCATTTGGTGCACAATTAATTTAAAATCGTATAAACATATATGTGGGAGCTATATCCAAATCGGAATCGATCCCGATAAAATTTGGGAAAGATATATTTCCCTGAACATCGTTGTTAAGGAGTGCATATTACGGCTGTGGGAACAGATATAACAAATCGGATGAACAGTATATATGGGAGCTATAGCTATATCTGAACCGATCTTCACCAAATTAAACATACTAGCTTCTGGACTCAATTCGGAAATAAGTGCCAAATTCCATCCCATTTGGACTAATATTAGACGTTTGGTGCGCAATAAAAAGTAAATCGGACGAAGTTATATATGGGAGCTATATCCAAATCTGAACCGATCTCGATAAAATTTAGCAAATTTATTTCTGAGATATATTTTATATATTTCCCCAAATATTGTTGTTACAAAGTGCATATTACGGCTGCAGAGGACAAAAATAAAAAATCGGATGAACAATATATATGGGAGCTATAGCTATATCTGAACCGATTTCGATCAAATTTAGCATACTTATTTTCAGGCCTAATTTGATTGTATGTGCAAAATTCCATATTATTCGGGTTGATATTACACGTTTGGTGCACAATAAAAGGCAAATCGGATGAAGATATATATGGGAGCTATATCTAATTTTTTACCGATTATCTCCAATTTCAATAGGGTTCGTCCTTGGGCCAAACAAATGATTTGTGCAAAATTTCAACTGGATATTTCAATGCGAACTGTACTTTGTTTACAAAAATACATGGACAGGCGGCCGGACGGACAGATGGACGGACGGACATGCATAAATTGACTCAGAATGTGATTCTATGCAGATCATCAAAAGGAACTATGGGTCTATCTCGTTTCCTTTTGCCTGTTACAAACAAATGCACAAAGACATAATACCCTGACCACCTTGTGGTGTAGGGTATAAAAAATATTTTCTGGTGATTTCTATGGCCTACCATGCTTAAAGGGACATAATATCAGGCTTATTTGTGTTCTATTGCCAATTTCCAAAATGTTCTGTGATCAATCAAATTAGATGATCCTCAAATAGAATTAACATAAATGTCATTCAACTTTCTGAAATTATTTTCGGCGACAAGCACAAACAACAGCAGCTAGAAACATAAGAAACCCCAAAATGAGTTTTCGGTCAAGGCCAGCGACATAATTAAATTTAAAATCAAAAGAATTAATGTTCCATTAAAATTTGCCATATACATATGCATTTAGAAAATAATGAGCATGGAATGATATCTCTCCAGCCAAACAGAAATGCCGGCTTTATTTTTAAGACAATATGTGTGAAATAACGAAAATGTCGTTATATTTGCATCAGAACTAGTGGTTAGGTTGTTTGCAATCGTTTTTTACACCCTACACCACATAGTGGTAAGGGAATTATGTCTTTGTGCATTTGTATGTAATAGGGAGAGGGAAGCGAGATTGGCCCACTGTTACTTTTGTGGATCCTCACCGAATCACTTTCTGAGTCGATCTGTTCATGTATTTTTTTAAACAAAATGCAGGTCGCATTTATTATTTGGCCCAAGAACGAACTCCATTGAAATTTTTGAGAACCGGTTCAAATTTAGATATAGCTCCCATATACAGTTGCGGTCAAAAAAATAGCAGCGCACCCTATCATCAATAATTCATGCTTGTATTTTCTAACCTGTGCTTTTTTTTAATTCCACTACTGTATTAACCGTTATAGTATGTGAGTGCAAAACAAAACGAGTAATAATTTTGACATTTTTATTGCACTTGTTGTTGTATTATTGGATAGTTTCAAATAGTCCACTTATTAATGCAGTCTAAAAAATAGCAGCAGGTTATCAAAATCAGAAAATATCTTTAAAATCTCAAATTTTTCTTAATCAATCGAATTAAAAAGTAAGGAAATATACAAATTGTTGTGTTTTTAAATATAATTAGTTTTTTTTTCTTGGTAAGTGGGACGAGGAAAGCACTGCAGTGAAGATACCCGGCGTTTGATAAAAAAATTAATATTAGAAGGGAAAACTTACAAAGAAATACAACATTTGTTGAACTGTTCTGCCAAAATGATCAGAAACGCAAAAATATATGAAAAGAAAATCGAAACTAGAGGTAGAAAGTCTGTGGTGTCAGAAAAAACCAGACGGATGATAAAAAATGCTAGCACCAAAAATCCGTTAGTGCCCGCCACAGAAATAAGAGACAGTGTTTGTCCTTCTGTTAGTGTAGAAACTGTTCGCAGAGTATTACGCGAAAACAATCTGTATGCACGGAGTCCGAGAAAGGTGCCACTATTGAAAAAAATACACGTCACAAAGCGATTGAAGTTTGCAAAATCACATATTGAATGGCCAATTGAAAAATGGAGAAACATATTATGGTCGGATGAGTCAAAAATTGTTTTATATGGTGGTACTGGTTCCCGACAGTATGTAAGACGTCCACAAAATAAAGAATATGATCCTAGATATACAACTAAAACGGTCAAACATGGCGGATCAAATGTGATGGTTTGGGCATGTTTCTCGTACTACGGAGTAGGGCCAATTTTTTGGATCAAAAATACAATGAATGCCACTCAATACGTTGAAATATTGCAAAATATTATGCTTCCATATGCGGAAGATGAAATGCCTTTAAAATGGACATTTCAACAGGATAACGATCCAAAACACACCAGCCGCTTAGCAAAACAGTGGTTTCAGGACAACAAGATAGATCTCATGGAATGGCCCGCTCAGTCACCGGATCTAAATCCAATTGAAAATTTGTGGTGCGATATAAAAAAGGAGGTGGCCATAGCCAAACCCAAAAATAATAATGAACTATGGAGCGTAATTCAAGGAGCCTGGCTAAAAATTCCATGCGAAAGATGCCAACATTTGGTCACTTCAATGAAACGTCGCTGTGAAGCAGTGATACGCAACAAAGGTTTTGCAACAAAGTATTAATTTCTAGGGAATAATGCACTTTACATTAATAATAAGGTTTACAGTTTAATAGAAGGAAATTAAATGAATTTATGTTAAGTTTTTATTACAACTGCTATTTTTTTGACCGACTTCATTTCGAAAATGAGTTCTATTTAACACAATATTTTGAAAAAACAAAACTTTTCGGTTTTATTACAATATAAATAATAAATGATAATGTAATACCATTAAATATTGCAACGAACATTACGCCATTTCAAAGAAAAAATTGGGTTTCTTAAGTAGGAATATTTCAATGCATTGCGCTGCTTTTTTTTTGACCGCAGCTGTATATCTTCAACCGATTTCGGATTAATTGTGCACCAAATTTCCAATATCAGTCCAAATTACTGAATTTTGGCACATCCGACCGAATTCACTCTAAGTACATAAAATTTGGAGAAAGTCTGTGCAGGTTGCTATAGCTCCGATATATATATTTCATCCGATTTGGTGTTTAAGTCGCCAACATTCGTAATATGCACCCCACAAGAATGATGCCTGGTATCAGATACAGCCCAGAAATACCTCTGCCAAATTGTATCAAGATGGGTTCAGATTTGGATATAGCTCCCACATATATCTTTAACCGATTTCGGGTTAATTGTGCACCAAATGGTCAATATCAGTCCAAAAAGCCTGAATTTTGGCGCAACCTGACCAATTTAAGTCTTAAGGGAAGTACATCAAATTTGTTGAAAATCGGTTCAGATATATCTTTAGCTCCCATATACAGGGTAAGATGAAAAAATTGCAACCAATTCCAGACTGCTGTCATTTCTAAGCCACTCTTCCGACAGCTGTTAGAATTATCCCAGTGACAGCTGATTACATTGTTTACAAGCGTACAAAAGCATTTTGGTGAGAATTTTCCAGAAAAAGAAGTTATACGTGATGGAATTCAAGGGAGATAGTGTGATTTCTTTATATTTGGCTGGAAAACCACAAGTGGCTATAGTTAGAGCACTCTAGCATTTAAATGTGAAAAAATCTTTTGTGTCTCGTACCATCGCTCATTATCGTGATGCTGGTAGCGTAGCCCGACGTCAAGGACGTAGACGGAAGAAAACAGCAACACCAGCAGAAATAGTTCGAAACCGCGTTGCAGTGGCCGAAAAATGGCTCGTGAGTAAGGTCGGGGTAAAGCCGTTGAAATTCCTAAAATGCAAGAACTTACACCGCAACAGAAAGAAATAGACTCAAAAGAGCTAAAGAGTTGCTTCGCTTAGCCGAAAGTGGTGAATTGCCGAATTTGGGTTTCTTCTACGAGAAAACATTCGTTATCCAGTGGTTTGTAAACAAAGAAAGAGGTCAGCTGAAAATGTGCACCTTCGGTTGGCCACCAGAACTCAAGCGCCGGCCATGGTGATGGTGTGGGCAGCCATAAAAGCCGATGGTCGCTCTCCGCTAGTATTAATCGACCGTGGCATCAGAATAAATGCCGAATATTATCGCGAAAATATTCTGGAGGGTGTATTTAGGCCTTGGGCACGGAAACATTTTAGCCGCAGACCTTGGACATTCCAACAGGACTCAGCACCATAGCACTCAGCACACGTCACACAAGAATGGGATGAGTTTCCTTGCTTCTTTTCCAGCGCACAATGGCCACCAAAATCTCCGGATACCAATCCGTTGGACTATTGTGTCTGGAGTATTTTGGAAAGCAAGGTTTGGCACTAAAAAATACCAAGTGTCGATCACCTCAAGCAAGCGCTTCGCCGGGAATGGGCCAAAATACCGCAGGGTGTGTGGCGGTTTCATTGGCCGTTTGAAGGCCATAATTCGTGCCAAATGTGACCAATTCGAACAAACCTAAACTCATTCTAAAATTTGGTGCTATTTCCGACATTTTTTGCTTTCATTCAATAAAATTAAAAAAATGTTGTAGTGGCTGAGATAACCCTGTATATTCATAATCAGAAAAAAATTCTAAGTCGATTTAACGATGTGCGACTGACTGTCTGTTGAAATTATAATACAGCTTACATAATTTGACGTAGAGTGTCAAAATTTAGCGGAACAATTTGTGTTGTGTTTGTGGCGAAACATTGTATGTATAGGTCAAGTAAATACGCACAGTGGTATAGGGTATCATATAGTCGGTCCCGTCCAACTTTTGAATTTTTCTTACTGGTTATTACTTGCTTAAATAAGAACTATTCGAATTTCATTTATAACTAAAAAAAGTTCGTCTAACTTGTAAATAAAAATAATGGAGTGTTTCCAGACTATTGGAGGCCACAGAAACATTTATAGAAAAATAATTAGAGAAGGCGTAAAGATCAGCAAGGCAGAAGTTTTATACTCTCCACCAGGATCTTTTAAAATACGTGGTTTCATTTCGAACCCATAGCATAAATGTTCAATACCTTAGAAAGTAATCTATATATACAACTAAAGAATTTAAAATCGGGTCTAAAAACCCTACCAAAAATGTAACAGACTCCGTTTCAAAGGACTCCTATAAGTATTGGACGTGTTGAAGGCCTTCTATAAATAGAAAAATGCTACAGGACTGAAAATATTATATTTTATTGTATAACGTCAATGCCTATCAAACTATACACATCAATGTGCAAATGTGCCCACATGGGGCATTAAATGAGTCCCACGGCTACCACTCTATCACTATCTATTAATAACTCAAAGCAATACAAATAGTGACATCTATGACGTGATTGCTGTCACAAATATGTTTTTTAACATTATCACAGATCACGTGACGACAACACAGCTTTAATTTAAGCAGTTTAGTCCTATGCATAGCTACATACAAACACCTGTGCATATGTATATTAATGTAGTTGATTCACATCCGTCTGTCACGAGATGTCAAATGAATACAAAAAAAAAAAAAACATTATTTGATTTTTGCTCATTTCACAAAAAAAGCTCGAAATTTAGTCACTTTGCAGATAATTATGTCGAGCGATTTGAACATTGGTCTAGACAACGGTCATTTAAATAACACGTGACTTTCGAAATGTATTCTAGACGTTTTTTGTGTGTATTCTATTCTTAATTCGTAGCTGATAATTTTCGAAATTTTCAAGCAATGGCTTTTTTTAACAAAACTGTGGGTGCCAAAAATAGGTAGAGAACAATGGCCACCAAAATCTGAAAGAGGTTTTGTGTGAGGCGGGGCCGAACGTTTTTCAAATCAATTGGCCCCAAAATTCTTAAAATTTAAAGGTTATCTTTACATGAGGCATGTCAGGCCGAACTTTTTATACCTTTCACCATTGGGAAGGAATTTGAAATAACTCCGTCGAAAAATACCGCTCAAATAAAAAGCATTATATGTGGCCTATGCAAAAAGCTGACCTGCAGTTTTCGACCATAGGTTGTAGTACCCATTAA
The DNA here is from genome assembly GCF_030504385.1 of Musca domestica. Lineage (NCBI taxonomy): Eukaryota > Metazoa > Arthropoda > Insecta > Diptera > Muscidae > Musca > Musca domestica. The sequence continues at coordinate 28,973 of NW_026712431.1, forward strand.
GAACTTCAAATACGAAATTTGAAACAATTCCGGTGAATACTGTCGCTGATACATGAAAATAGTGAATATCAGGGCGTTCCCATTACAAACTCTAAATACGAGATTTGAAACAACTTCGGCGAATAATGTCCCTAAAATCGTCAAAATATCGAATATCGGGGGATACCGTTGTATGTTGGCTTTACGATATCGTGGACTTATATAGACATTTCTCTTCCATAAGGTAATGTGCTTAGAAAGAACTTGTAGTATATTTAGACTATTCCATTGAAAAATATAGCTAAAATCATCAAATACCGAATACCGTGATATGGGAAATATACAAAATCGTTGACCTATATAGACAATACTCTTCCAGGGGGTAAAGTACTGAAAAGGAACCCCTTTTGTGTTTTTTCAGAGAATTTCATTGAAAATGTTGGTTACAATCGTCAAAATACCGAATATCAGGGGGTTACCGTTATATGGGGACTATACGATATCGTGAACCGATGTGACCTGCCTGCAGACAAAAGCCTGATCTGTGCAAAATTTTAGCTTCTTATCTTTATTCGTTTTGACTCTAGCGCGATTACAACAGACGGACGGACGGACAGGGCAAAATCGTCTTAGAATTTCACGCTGACCAAGAATATATATACAGGGTGAGATTAAAAACTGCAACAAAGTCTAAAGCCATAATTTTTACATTTTTTTTTAAATTTCATTGAATGAAAGCAAAAAAATGTCGGAAATAGCATCAAATTTTAGAATAAGTTAAGATTTGTTCGGATTGGTCAACTTTGGCACAAACAATGACCAATGAAACCGCCAAACCATGTCTGAATGTTGCTCTGCTGTATTTTGACCCATTCTTGGCGAGGCGCTTGCTTAAGGTGATCGATACATTGGTATTTTTTAGTGCCAACCTTGCTTTCCAAAATACTCCAGACACAATAGTCCAACTGATTGGTATCCGGAGATTTTGGTAGCCATTGTGCGCTGGAAATGAAGCGAGGAATGTCATTTTGTAACCATTCTTGGGTGGTGCGTGCTGAGTCCTGTTGGACTGTCCAAGGTCTGCAGCCAAAATGTCTACGTGCCGAAGGCTTTAATACATCCTCCAGAATTTTTTCGCGATAATATTCGGCATTTATTCTGATACCACGGTCGATTAATACGCACACCACACCATCACCATGGCCATGGTTTTCCAGTCAAATATAAAGAAATTCCATCACCAATAACTTTTTTGTGGAAAATTCTCACCAAAATGCTTTTGTACGCTTGTAAACAATATAATGAGCTGTCACTGGAATAATGCTAACAGCTGTCGGATGAGTGGCTTAGAAATGACAGCAGTCTGAAGTTGGTTGCAGTTTTTTTTTTTTTCATCTCACCCTGTATATTTGTTAATTGATGTCCTTTGTCAAATTTATTTTTTATATCTCTTCATTAGATATGGACTGGCAAAAAATTATATTTCATTTCAACCAAATATTTTGCCGTTTTCACGCATGGTAGACTTACTAGAAGGTAGAAGCAATACTACAACAACTACATAGAAAATTGCTATTGTTAATAATGCTAGTGTCATATGCTCTGTTCATAAAGGGAAAATCGGTTATAAAAGCTTTTACATTCATGCAGTTCTGGAACAGACCAAATATGTCGAAATACTGAATCTTATTTCGAGATAGCATTCTACACGTTACGGTTGGAAAATAACATATTATACTTTGGTGGAGGGTATAAAAACTTTGTTCGGTTTCCAATGTTCTGTTCCAGAACTGCAAGAATGTAAGATATATTACTACGATAACCGATTTTCCCTTTATGAAATCGAAGAAAATTGCAAAACTAGGAGGTTCTGGAACAGAACTACTGCCTGTCAATATTTTTAGTTGTATTAAAATATAAATATCAATATCAAATATAAATATAAATATAGATATAAATACAATCGATGTTTTTTTGTTTTGACCTTCGTTTTCTTTTGTCATACAATAACAGGTCCTAAGAATTTATATCAGCCAAAATTTATTCATACTTTAACGCAATTTCAACAATGTGTAGAACCACTGTGTCTCATTTCAGTGAAATATAAAAAGAAAAGAAAAGAAAATTGAAATATAAAAATATAAATACGAAAATGTCACTCATTTATTTGTTTGCGTCTGCGAAATATGTGGTTTGTGTCTATGATATGAAATAAAATACAGTTTGAAATGCATTGAAATGATTTATGGAAAATATGAAGCATACTGTGAGGCGCTATTATGGACTTAAATATTGTCTTGAGAATTTAAAACCTGGCCTGATTTCCTTTTGAAGATCAAAAAAGTAAAAGTAAAACATTTTCACTACCACCAATTCTTTTGTGGAATAAGATATTCCAACTGTCTTAAAGAGAAAGAAATTATCTTTCAAATGACAGCAAGCATTAGTCCACACCACTGAATTCTAAAAATTAAATATTTCAATTTTTGAGATATTACAATGACATCCTGCACAGCGTTGCAAAATAAATGTTTCTTTTTTTTAAAGTGGAAGATTTGTTTCGATACTGAGTTTTTTTTTCAGAAGCTGTGCCCATGAAAGCAGGAATAGCTATAACACTAAAAATTTCACATATTTTGACTTTCTATTTGACATATGTCCGCTATTTTGTAAGAGTAAGATGATCTTCCAAAACAAAAAAAAATTAAATTTATGTACATAGAAACACTCGACATTGGCACATTAAATAAAATTGCGGCTTGACTCTAGTTTAGTAAAAACTCTTTTTTCGACATTTTTTCCAATGGTAGGGATCTTGGGGGACGGACCTGGGACCACAGATCTTTGAAAAGAAAGTCCTGGTTCAACTCCCGCACTAGACTCGGATCCACTTACCCGATATAGGCATTTTTTATCATCAGTTCATTAAAATTATGTTTTCAATAAAAAAAAGCCTAAAAACCCGTAGAAAAGTGCAAAATTATTGCTGACATTCTTATATAATATATACAATATAAAATATATTTCCAAAATGTTACAATTTGTGCTAAACCTTTTCTGGGTCTAGAGATATGGGTATTTCCACCCTCATAACTCGATTTTAACCAGTTCATTAAAATTATGTTTTTAATAAAAAAAAACCCTTATTTCGTGTAGCCGCCGTTGGACTTGCAAAAGAATCAAATTTAAAAAACTTTTATTCGCATTAGCCTGTTTGGGATATACCCAGAGGGCAACATCTCAAGTCCCGCTACTTACAAAAATATCGAATTTAGAAATCTGTCATTCGCGTTAGCCGGTGTGGGACATACCCAGAGTAGAAACTCTCAAGCCCCTGTCCATATCCGGCTTCTTACAACAACTGTTAAATGTAGAAAACATTAGTTCGCGTAACCGGTTGAACATACCTAGAAGAGAATATCTTTAGACCAGAAAAAGTTATTAGCAGAAATTGTAGCATTTTGGAAAGGTAAGAGTGTCACCTATAATTTGGCATCACTTTTGTTGACCCCCATAATGGGTGTGTTTTCGACTTTTTGGTGGTTTTATAAAAAAACGAATCCAAAAAATCTATAATTCGACTTCCGTACCGCTTATAAATAACCCCATCATGTGGCCACCTGGATAGGTATTTTCATAAGCTTTCAAGCGATACCTATATTGTCTAGACCGGATCTTGAACCCGGGTCAAAAATCTGGGGTTACGGGTCCGCCCCCAAAGGAAAACATGATTTCCTGAATCAGGGTAAAATTACCTACTTCTGGAAAAAAATTCGAAAAAATAGATGAGTTTTTACTAATCTAGAGTTGGTCCACATTTCGGTAAGAAAATGTAACCAAGTGGTCAAGACTGTCGCTCTTAAAATCATGTCATTTTATTCAAAACTACCAACTACTTTCTCAAGCGAATTGTCATAAAAAATTGACAATTTTTTAAATATTTATAACAGATTTGTTAAGCAATATGTGACATCAACGTAATAGCGAGATGCTCTTCTTCAAATTAGGTTTGTTTTGCAAAGAAACTGGATCAGGTGGAATAGAAGAAGAGGAAAATATCCATCTTTTGATGAAATCCGATTAATGGCATTAATTATAATGACTTTTGAAGTCGAGGTGAGGATTGTCCTTACGTCCGGCCAATGCGACTTCGTCCAAATTTAACAATATATACAATATTAGTATCAAGCTTATATTGAGTTCGGATATAAGCAATATAGGTTGACATCTTTTTGTATCTTCACATCCTAATATTTATATCAGTGCTAGTTCAGGTGAGAAAATGGACAGTACCGACCCGCTACTTCTGCATAATCAAAATGTGAAATAAGAGTCCGATTGTCTTCAAATTTCGCACATCCCAATATTTCTACCAACTCTAGGCCTGGTATGAAGATATGATAAAACGGACCACTCATTTTGGTACTTCCTCCAAATCGGTCATTTTTATGCCCTCTACCATAGTATGGAGGCTATATTAAGTTTGTCATTCCGTTTATAACACCTCGAAATATACATTTTAGATCCCACAAAGCATAACTTGATCAGCATAAAATTGAATGGCGATTTAGAGATGTCCGTCCGTCTTTGGAAATCACTCTAGCTTCCGAACGAAATTGATAAAATTTAACTCAAATGCATATTATATCAATACTTTTGGTATTGAAAATGGGTCATGTAGGTCCACGTCTCCGTATAGCGCCCACATAACGGTACCTCCCGATATTTGGTATTCTGACGATTTTAGCGACATTATTATCCGGAAATGTTTCAAATTTGGTATTTGAAGTTCGTAATGGATACTACAGCCTAAGGAAGAAAATTGTCTATGCAGGTCCAGGTCTTCGTATAGCCCCGGTATAACGGTACCTCCCAAAATTCGGTATTTTGTTGATTTTAGCCACATAATTCACGGGAATTGTATCAAATTTGGTATTTGAAGCTCGATACTACATCCTACGACAGAAAATTGTCTGTGCAGTTCCACGTTTTGGTATAGCCACCATATAATGAGAAAATAGAAGGGTACTATTTTCGGTATTTTGGCGATTTAAGTGACATTATTCACCGGAAATGTTTCAAATTTGGTATTTAAAGTTCGTAATGAATACTTCAGCCCAAACAGAAAATTGGGTGTGCCGTTTTTATAGCCCCTATATAATGGCATCTTCCAATATTCGGTATTTTGATGATTTTAGCAACATTATTCACCGATTTTTTTTAAATTTCGCATTTGAATATTGTAATGGCTTATGACAACAGTTGCCTAGGCAGGTTCACGTCGTGGTATAGACCTTAATATAATGGCAAGATAAGCATACGATTCTTTTCGATCTTCGCAAGTCCCAACATATGTTACTATCACAAGATCTGGCGTAAAGATCGGATATAGCAGAAAAACCTTCAGATAATTCAAAAAAAAAAATATATTTTTGGAACTAAAGTATTATTTTCCATTGATCTTAAAAATATTTTTCCAATAACCAGCCCAAACCCACCCTATGAAACGACAAAATAAACACTCAAGGAGATATATTTACATTTAACAAATTTTACCATACCACAGGGGCACATCTGAGTAAATTTATTAAAATTATATATTAAATACATTACAATGCAAATGTCATTACGTTTAGTTTTTTTTTTCTTTTTGTTTCTATTTTTAATTTCATTTCTTCTCAAATAAATAATATATATATTTTTTTAATTTATTTTAGGTAAAATATTTAAAATAAAGCCAGTATTTTGTGGGTTTCTTCAGTTTACAATGACACAGGAAAAAAAAAAAAAACAAATTAAAATTAAACAAAATAAGAACCAATATTTGTTTATATATATATTTATAATATGTAATTATAATCATAGTAATAAACCTAAACTAATGTAAGCGTTTCTTTATACTTCTGCTTCCTTGTCGTTCGTTCGCTGGTGCAGGTGGGCCACCATTTGATGCTTGGAGAGAAAGAGAGAGAGGGTCTACTATCTGAAGCCTTCCGCCGTCGTTATCAAATTGTTGGTAGTGATATTGTAGGCTAATCTTGAATTCTTGGAGATTTCTTGGCGTATCCTTGACTTCTTTCGTCTGTGGCTGCTGTTATGGTTAGTGCTTCTGGTGTAGAGCAAATCATCCGGCGAGGTGAGCGACATCATTTGCAGATGCCAAATGGCTTTAATTTGCTGCGCCGATATACTGTGCCAGGCGAACAAAAATTCCGTATCTTGGAGATCAGTCTTGCCCGTCAATAGACGTTCACATTCGTCACTGTAGAGAACATAATGTGATGAGGTGGTTATAGTTGTGTTGGTTTGCTGGGCCAGAACACCGGTTATGTGGACATCATCGATCCAAAAGTATTTAAAATTTTGAGCGGCATTATACAGACGTAGCACCACATCCGGTGAATAGATAATGGCATAGCCGGGACAATAGGGTGGATAATAACGTTCGGAATATTCTTTGAAGCTGACACGCCACTTGGAACGATAGGAACGTTTAACCAATGAACCGGTGATCTTCTGGCAAAACAGTAGATTTTGTGGTCGGTGAAAGAGCCTCGTCGAGGCGGTAAAATTTTCTCTCGATTCGGATGCGGATGACAATGATGAACTGAATGAATTTGCAAAATTTTTCAATGACTCGTAAAGAGATTTTTTGGTGGATTTTGTCTTTTTGGTTGTATCATTAAGAGTTATAATGGTGGGTTTATTTGCTTCTTGTTGTTCCTCCTCTTCGGCCGTCGCCGACGCTCCCAGTCCCTTATCCGCAGCATGTTTTGGGGCTGTTGTGGCATTATCATTTTGCTGCTCAGCCTTGAGATATTTAATTAATTGCGGTGTATTTACATAGACATCATCATCCACCTTGATCAAGATCTGGGCATCAGGGCAATTGTAGAGGAACCATTTAAAAGCCATGACATGCTTATAGGTCATATTGCGATAATCATCCATAAAAGAACCTTGAATGATGTCGCCATATTCAGTGTTCTCCCTGATGACGTCATGCTGCAAAGATTCCTCTTGGACAGCACCCAATAGAAATAGCACCCGAATGGGTGCATCGACCATATGGCGACCAATGCTGGCCCATGTTTCGCGTATTATTTGCCGTTTCGGTTGGTTGTGCGGTGCCGAGTGCACCAGTATTAGGGCTTCCACATTTGAGCTACACACCGGCTGAGGCACAAGATAATGGAAGTCGTTTAAATCTATCAAATGATTGAAGTCTTCTTCCGGCAGTGCTGAAGAAACAGCAGTCATTTTTATCCATGATGGTGTGGGTCTTTGTATCGTTTCGAGAACACCCGTTCCCAGACTAGAAGTTAATGAATGAATATTGGCTAGGAGATCAGTAACCGTGGTGGTACTCTGTATGGCCTCCCCAGTACGATTGGATGATGTTGTTTGGCTGCTGCTGCTGCTGTTACCGTTGCTTACATTCCAATTCAAGGTAGTTGTGATAGTGCTGGAGGCATTTAGATCACTAAATGACAAATGTCTGCCCGAAAAGGGGGGACCTATCTCCTTGACATCACGATCACCCCGGCCAACACGTTGCTGTAACGATGGAGGAACATCATTGAGTTGTTGTAAATTATATCTGTTGTTGTTGCTGTTGATGCTTCCACTGCTTATAATGGCGGATGAGGCATCATACATAACCGGTTCCTGGACTGAGATCAACCATATCAAAATGCAGACATATAGGCCCACAACTATAACCCAAATGGGCGGTTTTTCAAACATGACCCTTTTGAAAAAGAAACGCTCTGTTGTCGGTCCGTTTTATTTGTGTTCAGGAGCTTCTTTCAGTTGTCCTTGTTGTTGAAATTAAAAAAAAATGTAACCGAAGATTAATTTTTTAACCTCTTTGGAGGATCTTGGCGATGGATGCTGTTCCGTGCTATACGACGAAATAGTTATTTGGGGTAATCCTGTTTTCTTTTTTGATTTGATTCTAGTCTAGCCGCTAATGGAAATTAATTACTACTAAGTATGCTTTAGTTTTGTACTTAATTTGTTGTTGCTGTTCGTCTTTTTCTAGTTGTTGTTGCTGTGCGATGATAAAAATGATTTGTGGCTGTAGTTGTTGTTGCTGTTGTTTTTGTTTGTTTACTTAAACTCTTTAGTCGATATTTGTTGAAATTTATTGCTAATGATGTGCTATAATTAGTAATTTTGTTGGTGCTGTAGTTGTTTTTGCTGCTGCTTCGATTGTTGTTGTTGTTGTAATTGGAATATTTTTTACGAGTTTTCTGGTACCGCATTGCAGTTTGTTGCAGTGTCCCTTCTGCTTTCTTGTTCTGTTTGGTTGTGTGTGCGTGGCCTTTGTGTCTGAAGGTGTGTGTGTGAGAGCTTTGGTCTTCCGGTTAAAGAAGGAGAAATGTTTTACTGAGGTACTGCAAGTAAAAGAAGAAAAAAAACAAGGTATTATTGGAGAAATTTTGGTAAAAGTAAAAGGAGTGCTAGTGTTGTGATCGATGTTGTTGGTTTTATTATGCCATTTAAAAAAAAGAAGTCGGTTTTACCGACAGATGAGCCAATTTTGTCCATTTCGTATTGGATTGTGATAATTTTAAGACAATGTTAAAATGTGCGTGAGGTACCAAATATAGTTGATCGAAGTATTCATTTTCATACTTCATTTAATACAGGTAAAACCAGTAAGGAAAATTCCAAAGTCGGGAGGAACCGGCTATATGATACCCTACGCCACTATGAATACCTAGTAGAGCTCCCGTAACAAAAGAATTTATTTAAAGTAGATCATACCACCAGTTATAATTTGCTTTTAGAGGGAACTAATATATGGGAGGCATATCCAATTCTGAATCATTTTTCACTAAATTTGACGGAGACAATTTTATCTTTTATACCAAAAGACAGTGATATAGAGTGCATGAAATCACTTCAAGAGGAATTATATTAAAAACAAGTAAGCAAAGGCTACAGTCGAGCGGGGCCGACCGTTGAATACCCTACAACACTATAATAAACGATACAGTTTATATAGGCGAGATACTCGAAAGAATTTCACAAGATATTGTGACAAATAATAAAAGAAAACCATCAGGTTTAGTTCTCTAATTTTCCAATAATAGCAACTTAAACTAATTTGCTCATTTCCAATTTATTGGTAGATGTTGCACGTAAATGGTCTTCCTAGATCCGGAACCAATATTTCACAAAGACCATTAATCTCTCAGAAGTGGCAAAAGATTAACATTTATTTTTTGTTTTTAGACTGAAACGCATCTATATGAGATACAGCCATTTGACTATATTCTTCAACTAAATCAGCGTCAACGAAATAGTCAGAAGTGCGTCTTTCCTGTATTTGTGAATTCTCCAAGTATTTTGTCTACAAAAGTTGGCAAACTATTTCGCACATTGAATATTTTTGGATGGCCATCCAAAACTGCTTGGCTTTTGCAATGTCCGATAACCCCCATTCAAATGTGCCTGAGGATCGGACGATAATTACGACCTGCTGACAATTTTGCAGTTTTCGATCATCTCCAAAAAGAGTAGGCTTCTATTCTGACCCTCATCTTATCCCCATGCAAAATTTCGTAAGGATCGGGCCATAAATGCGATCTGTATATGATATCCTGATATCCTAACTACTTAGTTTTCTTAGCTGTAGAAATATTACCAAATGTTTAATTCAAAATGAAAATATGCCAAAAATATGACAAAATTGAAAAACTATGAGAAAATATTATAAAATCAATATTTTCATCTTTAGAGAGATATTTTTATGCGATTTTTTTAGACGTATTTTGTTTCTTGCTAAGAGGCCATTTTGAATTAATGAGAACTGTCGAAATCAGTTCAGCCGTTCTCGACATATAAGAGATCTTTCAAGCATATCTTCTTTGATAGACATATATATCGCACATATTTTGCTATATATACGATTTATTGGATGTTAACATCAATGTAAAGATCAGAAGTAACCCTGTCATGGCTTTGTGATTTCGCCGGGATTTAAAATATTCGCGGTTTTATGAAAAATTTCGAAGTTTTTCAATACAAAAGATATGGTCTATTTTACCCGCTAAATATAATCCGATGACCACCTAAATTGGTAGGCTTCTTCCCCGCCCTAAACTCTAGCTACATGCGAAATTCCGCGTCGATTGGTCTATAATTGCGACGTGTATAGCTACTGCAAAATCCGACATTTTTTCAGTATTTGGTCCATTTCAACCCCTAAACATTTGGCGATCATCTCCAAAAGAAATAGGGTTCTATTCTGACATTAACCCCACCTACATTTTAAATTTCGTGAAGATCGGGCCATAATTGCGACCTGTAGAGTGATTACAAATTAACATGGACAGACGGACAGACGGACGGACGGACATACATAGCTAGATCGACTCAGCTCGGCGAGCTAGGAAGACCCATATATACTTTCCTATATGGGAAACCAATATTTCGAGGTGTTACATAAATTCTGGCCCAATCAAACTTATAATACCCCCAACACATAGTGTTGTAGGTTGTTGTAGCCGAAGTTTGCACAATAAACTTGAAATCGGATAAAGAATATTTAAGGAATCTATAACTAAGTCTTAGCCGATCTCGATTAAATTTTGCAAAGATATCTGGTACCAAATATCATTGTTGTTGAATGCATATTACGAATGTGATACATATACATATTTGGGAGCTATAGCTATATCTGACCCGATTTTCACCAAATTTGATATATTTGCCTCTAGATTAAAGTCGGTGGGATGTGCCAAAATCTTAATAAAATTTGGCAGATATATTTCTGGGCTGCATCTGATATCTAGTGCCAAATATCATTCTTGTGGAGTGCATATTACGAATGAGACGGACTTAAACACCAAATCGGATGAAACATACATATGGAACTATAGCGCTCGTATTAATCGACCAAGGCATCAGAATAAATGCCGACTATTATCGCGAAAATATTCTGGAGGATGTATTAAAGCCTTGGGCACGCAAACATTTTGGCCGCATACCTTCGACATTCCAACAGGACTCAGCACGCGCCACCCAAGAATGGTTACAAACTGAGGTTCCTCACTTCATTTCCAGCGCACAATGGCCACCAAAATCTCCGGATACCAATCCGTTGGACTATTGTGTCTGGAGTATTTTGGACAAAAAAGTTAGCACTAAAAAATACCATTGGCCGTTTGAAGGCCATAGTTCGTGCCAAAGGTGACCAATTCGATCAAATCTAAACTTATTCTAAAATTTGATGCTATTTCCGACATTTTTTGCCTTCATTCAATAAAATAAAAAAATATATATATAAAAATTATGGCGTATGACTTTGATGCGTTTTTAATCTCACCCTGTACTTAAAGCACTATCTTAGTCCGATTTCACGTTTGTTCTACACAAACTGTGTAATACCAAACCAAATAGGGTGATTATTGACACACCCGCCAAAAGTGAACGTATTTATTTAAAAGTTTGACTCCTTGTGACGGAGGTATCAAAGGCAGTCTCTGGTTGAGGAAACATTAAAATATACTTAATTTAAAGAGAATTAGTGACATGTTTCGCAAGAAGCCTCATCGCTTCCATCCTGGTACAGTTGCTTTGCGTGAAATCCGTCGTTACCAGAAGAGTACTGAATTGTTGATCCGCAAATTGCCCTTCCAACGTTTGATCCGTGAAATCGCTCAAGATCTCAAAACTGACTTGCGTTGCCAGAGCTCTGTTGTTATGGACTTGCGAAGCCTACTTGGTGGGTCTTTTTAAGGGTTGTAAATACTCAAAATGTTGACCCCTTGTGGAGGAGGTACCAGAATTATGTGGTCCGCTTCATCCCATCTTCCCAATAGATCTTGTGAGAAGTTTGAAAAGAGTCGGATGCTTGTTTTACATTTTATGAGCGTTATGGTTATTCAAAATGTTGATTCTTTGTGGAAGAGGTAGCAGAAGGAGTGGCCCGCCATATTCGATCTTCTCACCAGATCTTGTGTTGAAATATCTCACATTTCCTAAAAGTTTTGCTTATTCCAAATTTAACCCTCTGTGGGGGAGGGTGGTACTAGACGGAGTGGGTCCATATTGTCAATTTTATCTATATATCATCTGACCCAGCACTGATATAAATATTGGGATTTGCAAAGTTTGAACAAAATCGGATTACTCTTCCTTGTTTTATGAGATGTGGAGTAGATACCAGAAGTAGTGGACCAATATTACCCATCTTCGAACTTGATCTAAGTTTGATAAAAAAAAATATTACAATCTATCAAGTTTCGGCCACGTCCCTTTAGAATAATCGTGCGTACCATCGTAGGTACCAGAAGTAGTGGCCTAATATTGCCCATCTCCGAACTTGATCAAAATCTGATAATAATATTACAATCTACCTAGTTTAGGCCACATCCCTTTAGAGTAATCGTGCGTACCAGCCAGAGAGAGAGAGAGAGAGACGGACGGACACTCCTAGATCGACTCCAAATTTCCTGAAACGGATTTCGTCCAAAGAAGCCTAGGGCTAAACCCGTTATTTTTATGTAAATTTAATGAACCGTTTCAATTCCAATCGATTCTACAATACAAACAAAATTACACAAACTTTCTTTAGACCCAATTCACCTATACTTTGTATCCTCATCCGTCCCTTTCCTTGTTTTATGTAATTAAATTGTGTTCCATTAAATATTCATTCAAATTGAGCACTTTAAATGACATTTGTAAACGATGGCGAAAAAACTATTTGACCACACTAAGGCACATGCATGTGCATACAAACATCGATTGCAAATCATCAGGTGGCAGTGGTGGCGGTGGTTGGTACCTCCAGAACTAGTGAGTGCACGAATAAATGAATGAATGTGATATTAGCAAACAAACAAAAACCAAACACTGAAGTCTGCAACTAATACCATGACAATGTTTATATAATCAATTCATGGTCAATTTGTGGCCACCACGGGGAGATGTGAGTGCACGTCACATCACATCACCTCCCATATGATTGGTAATTAGTGGCTAAATAGATTATGACCAATAGGTGGGATGCTGCAAAAGCATAAAGAGGATAATTTTTTTACAACCTTGTGTGCCATCATATTGACCGTAATCGTATTATGGAATAATTCTGATTTATGTGTCTCAATTGCATCAAAGGTATTAGGAATTAGTAATAAATTGGCATGCAATAATTTGCAGGTATGGGGAAAAACTAGGGACCACAAAAAGCTCTTTGCCGACGCGACAATTTGCCACTTCAGCATGAACATGAAATGGGGGGAGGGGGAAATAATTTTGGATGAACGGAAATGAGATATACCTTTGCCGAGCTAAAAATACTAGGCTGAGTTTAGGGACTATGAAGGTACCAGAAGTACTTAATGCATGAAATATTGTATTATGTGAAGTGGGCTTCATCAATTTTAGCCTTTTTATACCCTCCACCATACATAGTATGGGGGGTATATTAGACATAACAAAGTACACTAGAGCCCCGACTTGCGTCGTTTTGCACAGATCAGTCTTTTGTCTGTAGCCAAGTCAAGTTCTAAGATGGGCTATATCGGTCCACGATATCGTATATCCCCCATATAACGGTACCCCCGTTATTTGGTATTTTGATGATTGTAGTCAAATTTTTCAATGAAATTGTTTGAAAATCCACAAAAGGAGTTCCTTCTGAGCACTTTAGCCCCCGGAAGGGTATCTATTACTATAAAAGAGGAAAATGGTTGCATGTTTGTTTGTAATTTATGGGCTCGAAACCCCTGAACAGATTTTCCTGAAAATTTCCAATTGTACTACAACATCGCCTGAAAGTAACATAGGCTATATACATTTTTGAAATTCCACTTGGAACTGGAGGCATAGCATCAGAATCTTAGGTACTTCCCAAACATTTAGATTTTATATGCACATATCTATTGATCGATTACAGATACAGTCTCCAAATATAGAATGCGTTACGGAATTTGAAACAAAAATGAATTCGCCAAATTATATTGATATCGGTTCAGATTTGGATATAGCTCCCAGAAATATTTTCGGCCCATTTCATATATTTGATGAACCAAACACGATACGTATTCCCGATTCCAATGAAATTCGGACAGAGCGACGAAATCTGGTACAAAAAAAACTGCCAAATTTTACTGAAATCGGTTACGATTTAGATATAGCCCCCATATATATTTTCGGCCGATTTTACATATTTGATGCACCCAATGCGATATGTAGGGTGATGAAAAACTGCAACCAACCTCAGACTGTAGACATTTTTAAGCCACTCATCCGACAGCTGTTAAAACTATTCTAGTGTCAGCTCATTATATTGTTTCCAAGCGTACAAAAGCAAATTGTTGAACATTTTGCCAGAAAAAAAGTTATTCGTGATGGAGTTCAAGCGTGATAGTGTGATTTCTTTATATTTGGCTGGAAATCCACAAGTGACTATCGTTAGAGCACTCCAGCATTTAAATGTAAATAAATCGCCGAAAAATGGCTCGTGAGCTAATTATATCGCAATTTTCCATTCGGCAAATATTGAAAAATGAGCTCGGGGTAAAGCCATTGAAATTCCAAAAAGTGCAAGAACTTACACCGCAACAGAAAGAAAATAGACTCAAAAGAGCTAAAGAGTTGCTTTGCTTAGCCGAAATTGGTGAACTGCCGAATTTGGTTTTCTCCGATGAAAAAACATTTGTTATCTGGCAGTTTGTAAACAAACAAAATGATCGTGTTTACTTGCCAAAGAGGTCAGTTGAAAATGCGCACCTTCGATTGGCAACCAGAACTCAAGCGCCGGCCATGGTGATGGTGTGGGCCGCCGACCGTGGCATCATAATAAATGACGAATACTATCGCGAAAATATTCTGGAGGGTGTATTAAAGCCTTGGGCACGCAAACATTTTGGCCGCAGACCTTGGACATTTTAAAAGAACTCAGCATCATCGCAATCAGCACGCGCCACCCAAGAATGGTTACAAAATGAGGTTCCTCGCTTCATTTCCAGCGCATAAGGGCCACCAAAATCTCGGGATACAAATCCGTTGGACTATTGTGTCTGGAGTAATTTGGAAAGCGAGGCTGGCACCAAAGTATCGATCACCTCAACCAAGCGCTTCGCCGGGAATGGACCAAAATACCGCAGAGCAACATTCGGGCAGCGTGTGACGGTTTCATTGGCCGTTTGAAGGCCATAATTCGTGCCAAAGGTTACCAATTCGAACAAATCTAAACTTATTCTAAAATTTGATGCTATTTCCGACGTTCAAAAATGTAAAAAAAATGTAAAAATTATAGCGCTGGACTTTGTTGCCTATACTTACTTCTATGTTAAACTCCATCGGAAGTGTCAAATTTCAGGCCATTTGGACTGATATTGACCATTTAGTGCACAATTAACCCGAAATAATTTTTCAAATAGATTTTTTGGAAATCCGAACTAACGGGCACGAAAAACCGGCCGGAGAAAATGTTGTAATTTAACATTTCGAATTCACAGCCTATCGGCGAACTTCTTTTGAATACTTTTACCTCAGTGTTATTTTTATCTTATGTGCCACTCAATAATATCGTATGGGTTATACTTACACTTGAATATCAAATTGGAGTCTTTATAGAAAGTATGTAATCCAATTCCAACATCTGATATAATGTTTCCGTTATAATCTTCATGATATTTTTATAAGTTTTTTTTTGGTTTATTCAAAGAGTCTGAAAATAAACGAACAAAAAAAAAACACATTAGGTTAGATTAATTGGAACTTTTTTATTGTTTCAAACTAAGATTTACAACTTGGGAAAAATTGGACGAAGTAACAACTAGGAAAATCGCACAAGATTACCGTAATTCTACATTTTTAAGGATAGAAAGCACGTCTTCTTTCTACGCCAATGAAACCAAGCTCGTTCCTTTCAGCAGCAAAGGAACTCACTCGAATACTGAATCTTGGTATAGATGTTTTCAAATGCCTTTTTGCTTATGTGCGAGGGTATTTAAGCTTCGACCCGGCCGAACCTAAGATCTTTTTATACCCTCAGGTACAATTCTACAGATATATGTATATAATTTGATTCGGCTAGAATGTGCCATATTGAAATTTAAATTTTAGACACTAAGATTCTTTGGACGAAATCCGTTTCAGGACATTTGGAGTCGATCTAGCAATGAACTTACATCGAATCAGACCACTAATTATGCCACTTCTCCAATAAAAGTTTAAAAGTATCACATTGAGCTTTAGGAGCAGCCGATATAAAATCGCTACATCGTCATAAGGCAGGTACAAAAATTTACAAAATTGGGCCACTACTTTTTGTGCCTAACCAACAAAGGGTCAACATTTGAAATAATAATAGCTTTCTCGAATGTCAAATTCATGTCTGATTCTCATCAGCCTATCCACTCTTTCAGAGGTGTCCCCACAAAATTATAATATTCGGGGAGCACCCGATATAGTTTAAAATTGGCACATCATAATATTTAAATAATATATGGTTAGGATCGAAGGACAAACTTGTGAACAATTATAACTCCCTTAAGCGCTAAATCAATGCCCGTTTTTATACCCTCCGCCATATGAATAGAGAGGGTATATATCATTTTTTAGACACTAGGTCTCTTTGGACCAATTTCGATTCAGGACATTTGGAGTTGGTCTAGGGATGTACGTACGATAACTCTTTCTAATATTATTATCAAACATAGATCGAGCCCGGAGATGGGCAATATCGGTCCAATCCTTCTGGTACCTCTCCCACAAATGGTCGAAATTTTCAAAGAAAATAATTTACTGCACAGAAATAGAAAGGATAATCCGATTTTGCTCCAACTTTGGAAGATGTGAGAACATGTGAGAAAATGGACAATATCGGTCCACTGTCATAATTATAACTCTTATAGAATGTGATATACGTGTCCCGATTGTCTTCAAATTACACATATCACAATATTTTTATTAATCCAAGGTGTGGAATGTATCGGTCCACCCCTTCTGATACCTCCAAAGGGTAAAAAATTTGAACATTCATGAAGCTCATAAAATACCAAACTATCATCCGATTCCATTCAGACTTGGCACATCTCAATATTTCCACAAGTTTTAAATATGGTAGAGATCAGACCACTCCTTCTGGTACCTCCCCCACAAAGGGTCAATGTTTTGAATAACCTAAACGATTATAAAATCTGATATAAACATCCAGTTCTCTTCATATTACACTTCGCACTATTTCTTCTGACACAAGGTCTACTATAAAGATGGGATATATCGATCCACTCCTTCAGGTACCTTCCCCACAAAAGTTCAAAATTTTGAATACCATGAAGTTCATAAAACACGGAATTAACATCATATTCCATTCAGACTTGGCATATCTCAATATTTGCATCAACACAAGTACTGTTATAAAGATTATCAGGCGAGTTCAAGATTTTGAAAACCAAAACGCTCAAAGAAAGCGAAATAAGCATCCAACTCTCTCCAAATTTCACACCTACAAACATTTTCGCTAACACAAGATCTGTTTTGAAGATGATATATATCTGCGAACCACTTCTGGTACCTCACCCACAAACGGTCACAAATTCCAATACTTATGTATACATGTTCTAACTTGCGAAACGAGTCAGCGATTATGTGTAACTTTCTATATCCAAATATTTCTCTCAACTGCAAACCTAAGATGAATATAAAATTTATGATTTCGCATAAATTTTACAATAAATCTTCGATTTTTTTTTGAAAATTTTCCCATACCAATTTTTTTATGTGTATTTGATGAATTATAAAAATTGAATACTTCGGTCGACTATACCCCACCCACATCTTAAAATTTTCTAAAAATATTGTCCAAATCTGGCACGTCACAATATTTATATTATATTTATTTAGGTCCGATACGAAATGGTCAATATTGGTCAATTCCTTCGGAACCTACACCATAGAGGGTCAACAATTTGGATAATCATAACACAAGTCAAAATATAATAAAATAATCGAACATTGGCTGAGGGTATACATCTGTCGGCAAAACCGATTCATACTTTTTAATCTTTTTTTGGAAATTATTTAAAAAATTTTGGCCTCAATTTCAAAATATTAGTCGTAGCCAACTTGTCTATAAAATACCATTCTTTTTGAACTATGCTATAAATGTGAGCAACGTAGACTAGCCAACTACTTTAAAGGTTAAACGAAACATGTAAGGTCTTAACACCGTTGTATGAACGAACGGGTTTTCCACCCAACTGACAGACAAGCGTTTATGGCAAAGCTATGGAACGGTGTTTTCGTTTTTAACTTCGAATATGGCCATTGATTTAGTTTATAGTTAGAATGAAAAATTGTTTTTGGCAATTTATTAAAATATTATTGTAAATTTCATTTGTCATAAAAACCCAATTGAACCGAGACTCAATAGAAAAAGTCCTTAAAAATTATTGTTTCAAAATTGGCTCTAATTTATTGACAATCTTTTTTTAGCCTTGAGTGATTTGATGGAAAATATAAAAATTATGCAATCTGTTTGCAATCAACTTCGACCATTTAAATATCATCCGTTTCAAAGACTTAAAAATAGTTGTTTAAACCGCTGCAGTATTTACCACACTTCTTAATAATTCATTTGAAATAATTTTAAAAAGAAAATACATATTTCATTCTCTGCCATCCCTATTCCCAGAACTATAATAAACCTTCCCTGTAAACCCGAGGAAATGAGAACTAAGCTAAGAAAACCAATTAAATTGAACAGAACATTTAATTAACCACACGCAACAATGCCACAAAAAAATGGGACTGGTTACGGGGGATGGAACTGGTTAGAGACACCGTAGGGACAGTTTTATGTGCGTATAGATTTGTGTGTACAAATGCAAGGGGTTTTAAAGTCGTCGAAATATATCCTTAGGCCTTGTAACAATAACAACAATAATAATGAAGAAAAACCACCCTCCTTCGTAGAAAGAGTTTTAAAAATTGATTAAGTGTTTGATGTCTATCGGGACGGGCTAATGAAATATGAAATAGAAAAACGAACAACTTTATAAATGTTTAATGGTGAATGTCTTTACCGGCTTGATTGAAGGAAAGAAGGACCGTGGTGCGTATTATTCAAGGCTGTCTCTGTTGGTTTGAGTGACAAAAACATACAAATGAAATAGTTAATAAATAAAAACAAGTATAAAGCAGTAGGTACGGTCGTACAGAACTTTGAATACCATCCAGCATTTGGAACGATTTGGAAATTTTTGAACGAATTAAAAAAATGTTAAAATCTTAAAAATACCGAATATGGTCATTATATTGGAGTCTATACGAAGACGTGGACCTGCATAGGCAATTTTTATCATAAGCCATTACAATATATGTATGGTGCTTATACGAAGACCTGGACCTGCATAGCCAATTTTCTGGCCTAAACTGTAGTTTCTATGAAATCTAAATACGAAATTTGAAACAACTCCGGTGAATAATGTTGCTAAAATCATCAAAAAACCGAATTTTGGGAGGTACCGTTATACCACGTTACGAAGACGTGGGCCTGCCTGTATATGCAATTTTTTGTCAATGGCTGTAGTACCCATTACGAATTCTAAAAAACGAAATTGGAAATAATTCCTGTGAATAAAGTCCCTAAAATCGTCAAAATATCGAATATCGGAGCGTACCGCTGTATCTGGGCTATACAGATAAAAAAAACTGCAACAAAGTCAAAAGCCATAATTTTTACAATTTTTTTTTATTTTATTGAATGGAAGCAAAAATGTCGGAAATAGCATCAAATTTTAGAATAAGTTTAGATTTGTTCGAATTGGTCATCTTTGGCACGAATTATGGCCTCCAAACAGCCAATGAAACCGTCACACGCTGCCCAAATGTTGCTTTGCGGTATTTTGGCCATTCCCGGCGAAGTTCTTACTTGAGGTGATCGACACTTTGGTATTTTTTGGTGCCAACCTTGCTTTCCAAAATACTCCAGACACAAAAGTCCAATGTGTTGGTATCCGGAGATTTTGGTGGCCATGGTGCGCTGGAAATAACCATTTTTGTGTGGCGCGGGCTGAGTGCGATGGTGCTGTTTCCTGTTGGTTGGTCAAGGTCTGCCTTCAAAATGTTTGCGTGGCCAATACTTTAGTACACCCTCCAGAATATGTTTTCTTCCGTCCACTTCCTTGACGTCGGGCTACGCTACCAGTATCACGGTAACGAGCGATGGTACGAGACACAAAAGATTTATTCACATTTAAATGCTGGAGTGCTCTAACGATATCCGCTTGTCGTTTTCCAGGCAAATATAAAGAAATCACACTATCACGCTTGAATTCCATCACGAATAACTTTTTTTCTGGGAAATTCTCACCAAAATGCTTTTGTACGCTTGTAAACAATATAATAAGCTGTCACTGGAATAATTTTAACAGCTGTCGGACGACAGGCTTAGAAATGACAGCAGTCTGAATTGGTTGCAGTTTTTTCATCTCACCCTGTATACACTCCCTAACCATATGGCTAAAGGTATAACTAGCAACGTAGCTGAGGGTATAAAAAAGAGTACTTTGTGTTCAACCACTTTGAATGACCAAACATTCACTCATACCTTTGCATGAACATTCTCTTTTTATCATACACATGCATTTTTGTCCGATCTCATTTTGAACGACCCTGCTATATAACACGGAACAGTATTTTGAAGTTTGAGTACATTTTGTATCTTTCAAATTGGAATTAACAAAGCTCCGTGACTCACATATTCGAATGCAGTCGAATACTTTAGTTTCTCGTGGCTGTTGATATCTGTGTCAATCGCTCACTCATCGCAATAAGGAAAACCTCTAACAATTTGCAAATATTGATTAATTTCTTGCCAATACAAGCTATGGGAATCTCACAGTCCATATGTATATTAGACTAAGAATGAGTCCTTTTAGATAATATATGGAAAGTACACATGTGTAATTCAATGGAAATTATCCTAGACACAAGACATAGCCGTTGGCAGAATGTTAGCTAGCCTGGGGTGTAATTATTTCATTTTTGTTTTTTTTTTCTATCGTTAAGCTCATCGTATATGCCTATAAAAGTCATGACCCTGACGGGTAGAAAAAAAAAAGAAGAAACTTTTGCAAAATGCAACAATAACCAACGACACGCTATGTGGGCAAAAAGTTCGCGCCATATCATGGCAGCTACTGCTGAAAGCCGAAGAAGAAGAAGAAGCACTTAGTCGTCGCGCTGTTGACCTTTAAGAAAATTGCGTTTAGAGCAAACAAAAGAATACAATAACAAGGATCCGCCACTTTGGCATAAGTAGTTGTAGTTGTACTTGTAATAGTAGTAGATGTAGTGGTAGTGACAGTAGCACTAAACAACATGTCGCATGTTTTTGTTCTACTTTTTTTTTTTTTTGAAATAGTTTTTAAAAAACAAAAAATTTTAGCTGTTAGGTTAACCTGGTTGGTTGGTTGGTTGGAGGGACGAAACTTTGTTTGCTTTGTTTTTCTCAATAGACAGCACTTAGGGGACGTCCGTTAAGTGCCTTTTAAACGCACTCACTCTCTCACACACACACACACACATTCG
This sequence comes from Musca domestica, assembly GCF_030504385.1. NCBI lineage: Eukaryota > Metazoa > Arthropoda > Insecta > Diptera > Muscidae > Musca > Musca domestica. The sequence goes on from NW_026712431.1 coordinate 50,516, forward strand.
CACATCCGCCACGAATGTACATATGTAAATAATTTGATAAGCCCCACTGCACAGACAAACCCAAAAAAAAAATGAAGAAAGAAAACTTTTAGTTGTGAACAACATTCTGCTGTTGGTTTGTTTATGGATCCTCTTTGGGCCGGAGCAAACAAATAAAACTTGGTCATAGCCCCAATTGCAGTTTTCCAAATGACTATTGCCATCTCGACTGGCTGTCTTGTTAGTGTGAAATATGACCAATTTTTCCTTTGGCTAAGAACAGCCATAAATTATGCAAAATGGTAAGAATTTGGGGCCGATGTTAGGGCTTCATAGGACTCTTTCTATCACGGTTTGGTTGGTTGGTTCACTAGCTGGTTCCAAAAAATGCGCCTGATTGAAAATCCATTTCAGGAAATTTGGATTTATAACGAAAGTCTCCGATTCAGGCAGGATGTACACTTAAAAGCATTTCGAAATCATTTCGGACATAGATAGATGTGAAATATGCAAAAAATGGCCATATCGGAGGGATCGTAACCCCAAGGCTCCCGCCCTGTGTGTCTACATATCATATGATACTGACAAAAATGTATTATCGCTATAACGGTTTCAGACCCTATGTAAGTCTGTTTCATGGCATTTGTGGTCGGTTCAACTGTGGATCCGTCTTTCTGTCAGGCCGTATGTGAGGTAGAATAATTCTCAAAGAGAATATTCGATTTGGTCCAAACTTGGTCTTAAATCGAGTTCCCAGCAAACATTAGGGTCTGTTCCGGGCGAATAACCCATTACCAGTAAATATAAACAAACTAACTTCTGCATTGCCAGTACAGGGTGAGATGAAAAAACTTCAACCAACTTTAGATTGCTGTCATTTCTAAGCCACTCGTCCGACAGCTGTTAAAATTATTCCAGTGACAGCTCCTTATATTGTTTACAAGCACACAAAAGCATTTTGGTGAGAATTTTCCAAAAAAAAGGTATTCGTGATGGAATTCAAGCGTGACAGTGTGATTTCTTTACATTTGGATGGAAAACCACAAGTGGCTATCGTTAGAGCACTCCAGCATTTAAATGTGAATAAATCTTTTGTGTCTCGTATTAACGCTCGCTACCATGATACTGGTAGCGTAGTCCGACGTCAGCGATCTGGGCAACTTGATCGAAACACGCGTCACAGTGGCCGAAAAATGGCTCATGAGCTGAACATATCGCAATATTTCATTCGGCAAATATTAAAAAATGAGCTCGAGGTAACCATTGAAATTCCAAAAAGTTAAAGAACTTACACCGCAACTGAAAGAAAATAGACTCAAAAGAGCTGTAGAGCTGCTTCGCTTGGCCGAAAGTGTTGAACTGCTGAATTTAATTTTGGTTTTCTCCGATGAGAAAACATTTGTTGTCCAGCAGTTTTTAAACAAACAAATTGATCGAGTTTATTTACAAAAGAGGTCAGCTGAAAATGTGCACCTTCTGTTGGCCACCAGAACTCAAGCGGCGGCCATGGTGATGGTATGGGCCGCCATAACAGCGGATGGTGGCTCTCCGCTCGTATTAATCGAAAATAAATACCGAATATTATCGCGAAAATATTCTGGAGGGTGTATTAAAGCCTTGGGCACGCAAACATTTTGGCCGCAGACCTTGGACATTCCAACACCCAAGAATGGTTACAAAATGAGATTCCTCGCTTCATTTCCAGCGCACAATGGCCACCCAAAAACTCCGGATACCAATCCGTTGGACTATTGTATCTGGAGTATTTTGGAAAGCAAGGTTGGCACTAAAAAATACCATAGAGTCGATCACCTCAAGCAAGCGTTTCGCCGGGGAATGGCCAAAATACCGCAGAGCAACATTCGGGCAGCGTGTGTGGTTTTATTGGTGACCAATTCGAAAAAATCTAAACTTATTCTAAATTTTGATGTTATTTCCGACATCTTTTGCTTTCATTCAATAAAATTAAAGAAAAAATTTAAACATTATGGCGTTTGATTTTGTTGCAGTTTTTTTTATCTCACCCTGTATCTGACTAGTTAAGACTTCAATATGAGACCCGTATATGGTATTTCACATAAGAAAGACCTTTATAAGATCTTCTATCTATATCATTTCTGTATGAGGTCTTTCAGTCCCATAGGATACTTCTGTACCCTGTATTGAGCTTTCTATCCATAGGAGACCTGCAAGACGTTATTTTATCTATAGAATATCTGTATGTGGTCTTATATTTATGGGAGATGTCCATAAGGTATCCAATATATAGAAGACCTGTATAATATCTTCTAGCTGTACGAGACATACATAAAACCTACTATATATATGAGAGCTTTATAACGTCTTCTAACTAAAACCAGTAAAGAAAGCCTTAAAGTCGGGCGGGGCCGACTTTATGATACCCTACACCACTTTGCTAATTTAGTAGAGCTGCGCATAACAATTAAAAGTTTTTATGGGAGAACTTAATCATACACGCTATGATCATAATTATAATTTAAGGTTTAAGGGACTAAATATGTCGAAGCATTTGTATCTTTTAAATTCGGACTTGTATTGCCCATTTGGTGCACAATTAATTTAAAATCAGATAAAGATATATATGGGAGCTATATCCAAATCGGAACCGATCTCGATAGAATTTGACAAAGATATTTCTGAGCTGTATTTGATATATTTCACTGAATATCGTCGTTACGGAGTGCATATTACGGCTGTGGGTAACAAATATAACGAATCGGATGAACAATATATATGGGAGCTATAGCTATATCTGAACCGATCTTCACCAAATTTGACATACTAGCTTCTAGACTCAATTCGGCCGTAAGTGCCAAATTCCATCCCATTTAGATAAATATTAGACGTTTGCACAATAAAAGATAAATCGGACGAAATTATATATGGGAGCTATATCCAAATCTGAACCGATCTCGATAAAATTTAGCAAAGACATTTCTGAGCTATGTTTAAAATATTTCCCCAAATATTGTTGTTGCAGAGTGCATATTACGGCTGCGGAGGACAAAAATAACAAATCGGATGAACAATATATATGGGAGCTATAGCTATATCTGAACCGATTTCGATCAAATTTGGCATATTTATTTTTAGGCCTAATTTGGGTGTATATGCAAAATTCTATACTATTCGGGCTGATATTACACGTTTGGTGCACAATAAAAAGCAAATCGGACGAAGATATATATGGGAGCTATATCTAAATTTTGACCGATTATCTCCAATTTCAATAGGGTTCGTCCTTGGGCCAAGCAAATGATCTATGCAAATTTTAATCTGGATCGGGCAATAAATGCGACCTGTACTTTGTTTACAAAAATACATGGACAGACGGACGGACGGATATGCATAAATCGACTCAGAATGTGATTCTATACAGATCATCAAAAGAAAATATGGGTCTATTTCGTTTCCTTTTGCCTGTTACAAACAAATGCACAAAGACATAATACCCTGACCACCTTGTGGTGTAGGGTATAAAAAGGGTTGTGTACACTGAGGGAAAAATCCCGTTGCGAAATCAAGCACGTATGTTGTCATTTTCGCAACGACCCGTTGTTATATTTTTCAACAACGGCTGTTGGTGAATTGTGCACGAACGTGCTCAAATTGACACCGAGACGTGGTCAACTTTCGGTACCAACAACAGCCGTGCTTAATTTGTCCATTTGTAATATTGGTAATTGCAGCCGATTACACACGAGTAAAAAATGACAACGGTGGTGCATGATTCACACACGGTCGTTGTCAATATGACACCGGTCGTGTATGAATTATGCACCACCACCTGCATAATGATGCACCACCGTTGTTACTTTGTACACCGACGTGCATGAATCGTACACGATCGTTGCCATTTTAGCAACTACCGTGTATGAATCATGCACCACCGTTGTCATTTTTTTACTCGTGTGCAATCGGCTGCATATTTACCATTTTTTTCCGTGTTATTGAAAGAGAAAGGACGCATTGTGCAAAAAATTTATTGAAAATGAATAATAATTCGCAAGATCCTCAAAATATCATTGGTGAGTTGTTAGAAATCGATGGCAATATTGTTGTGGTTCGCGATACAAACCATTGCAGCAGTCAAGATGCGGAAAACAATGAGGACGATTATATGTTAAGGGAGTTCTTAAAAGGAATAAATATGGAGTCGCTTTTTGAACAATTAAAAGGTAAGTAAATAAAAATGAATTTTTCAGTTAATCAGTGTAATTAACAAAGAATTTTCTTTTTTGTTCTTTTAGCATCACATGTAACATTTCGCAGCTTGCAGTACTTGAAAAAAGAAGATTTAAAGGAAGCAGTGCCACCATTGGGACTGCGTGTTGAATTCAGAGAAAAGCTCTTTGCTTGGAAAAAACGAAAGGTACGTATTATTTGTTTTACAGAGTTGAACTCAGTATTAATATTGTCATAACAATAGCTCGGGATTGATGACGAAACTATGTCAGTTCCATCTAAAATAGGTGAATGGTGGAAACGCAACGAGACACCTGCAAGTACTCCTGGTACTCCCGACACTACAGGTTCGAACTGCTCAAAAGCCAAAGGAATTTTGTCAGAGGTAAGGTAAGAGTAATATTTGTGTAAGCATAGTTAATGTAGTTTTTTTATTTAATATAGGATCTAACGGAATTGTTAACACATACCTCGAAGGGGAAACTAGCGCTTGAATGTAGTAGCGTTAATAAGAAATTAAGTGACGAGCAAAGAGATGATATAATTAATATAATTATTGAAGATATTTTAACCAACAATGTTACTCTTTACACTCAAGACTATATGCGCATATTGGATGAAATTTGTTCCGTTTTTCCTCTTGAAAACGAAATGAGGGTAAGATTAACAATATAAACAACGTATCTGATTATGTAGTTTCTTAACTTATAATATGTCTTTATTTTTAGGATTATTATTACATTTCAAGAAAAGGAAAGAACAACGCAAGCGGAAAACTTTATGCCAAGTATAGAAACAAGAAGTCCAAAAGAATAAAGCTTTTGATTTCCGAGCCTAGCACAAGCAAAGCAGCAACTCACACATCTCCTAATTTTTGTAACAAAGATGTTCCCGAAATTGATGAATCAGTTGAAAATTCATTGAAAGCTTCCTTACTAAGAGAATGTAATGATTGGGGATCGATCTGCGAAAAATGGAAAAGATCTTTTAACATACGGCAAAGAGATATAAAAAATTTAAGTAGCCATACATTTCTCCTTGAATGGACGAAGTTGTCCGATGCAAGAGCTTCAGAATTGGTAAGTAGCCATGAGCTATTTATTTGTATATGGATACTAATGTTTCGTTTTAGGTCAACATTGATTTCGATATTATGTATCCACAGAAAGGCAATCTTCTACTTTCTAAATGGGACCAATTTAAGAAAAAAATTTACAATTATTATGGGAAAAATATTCATAACGAACATTGCAAACAACTCTTCGCAAATGTTTTGACGGCAAGCAGCATAGGTAAATTTTAATTCCTGATTTATCATAAACATTAAAAGTAATATTTATTTTATATTTCGGTTGCAGATGCTCAAGATTATATATACGCAATACTGTTGAATTCAGTTTTACCATCACCTGCTAGGTTTAAATGTGGAAACGGTAAATTACGAAAAAAAGTAACAATAGCTGATTCGCAGGAAAGTTTCGTACTGCGACTACCGACAATTAACGATTATAAAAGGCAAATTGATACAGTCACTGAAAAGTATTACAATGCTGGATTAACTATACAGCCATTTATAATTGTGGAGGGTTTGTCCGATTTCAATATAAAAGGTTTTTATGTTTTTTTTAACCACAATTTGTTAAAATTTCAATCGTTCCTCGAATGTTTAGATACATGTTTTAAAATTTTTCATGCACTTTCTTTAAAATATCCAAATGCCTGCCAAATTCCATGGATTTTTATCCAAAAATATTTTTATGAAATTAATACTGTATATGATATAAAATCAGTTAATTTGACTTCACTTATTAATTTCTGCAACAATAATTAAAGTACAATTCAAAATGTATATTTGCTTTCGTTGCCGTAAGCATTTTGATAAGGCAAATCTTTTAATAGCTCATTTGAAAACAGACCATTTAATGTCCACTAAATTTTTAAAAGTACAATGCGTTCAGGACAACTGTAAGCAAACATTTACAAAATTTACGTCATTCAGAATTCATTTAGAAAAACTTCACAAGAATCACACAAAAGCTCCACCAATGGTTAAAGCCATTAATGTGCCAGTTGAAATGTCATCATCAAAAGAAAATGATTATACAAACAGTGAAACTGTTATTAACAACAATACAATAGAAAAGGATTTAAATGTTTTGAAAAAGAAAACCTTATATCTGTCTTTACAATTACATGGTCAAAGCTATATGCCTAGAAATCATGTTATAGAAATACAACATTCTGTTTCAATTCTGCTTTCATCCATTTCATGTACAATTGAAAAATATATAACTGATCATCCAAATTATGAAGACTTAAGGTACTTACTAAACTTTTGTAAAAATCCTTTCGAAGAAACTAGAACGGAATATAGACTTTTAAAAATTTTAAAAGAACTAAACTTTTATGATGATCCAAAGGTTTATGTAATTAGCAATCAAGTCTCGGAAATTGTTATCAGCGGAAATCCCAGTTTAGGTCCAAAGTTATCCAATATTTATATAATGCCACTGAAATTCATGATAAGTGCCCTTTTTAAAATTCCAAATCTCTTAGATTTGACATTAGAAAACTCCAAAAAATTCCTAAATTCACCTGTTTTACAAAATTTTACAAACGGTGAGTTATATAAAACTAAATTATTAAAATATCAGTACAATTTAGTTATTCCCTATGTCCTTTACATGGATGATTTTCAAATTAATAATCCTCTTGGAACCCATACATTTTCCATATGTGGTTGTTATATTAGCTTTCCTTCAATGCCACAGCACTTGTTGTCAAAACTTGATTATATATTAACTGCTGCGTTTATACCATCAAAGGATTTAAAAGAACGTGGAAATGAAGTTTCATTTCACAATCTTGTAGAAGAGTTAAAAATTCTAGAAGAAGGGGTTGAAATTTGTGTTCAACAAAGTGTTCAGAAGGTGCATTTTATTTTAGGTGTAATTATTGGAGATAATTTAGCAGTTAATAGTATTTTAGGCTACGTGCAATCATTTAACTCTAAAAGATTTTGCCGGGTATGTAGAAGAAAAAAGTCCCAAATGCAATTCGACGCAATTCAGCATTTAGATAGTTTAAGAAACCAAGAGAATTACAACTCAAATGTATTGGAAAATAATTTTCAAGAAACAGGTATTAAAAACAAGTGTATCTTCGAATCTTTACCAAATTTTAACGTCACTGAAAATTTTTGTTTTGATATTATGCATGACATTTTCGAGGGCATATGTGTCTACGATATGTCTAATGTAATTCTCGGGCTGATTCAAGAAAATATTGTTACGTTAGATTGTATTAACAGCAGAAAATCTTTATTCCAATTTGGAGAAATTGAAGTGGGAAATAAATCTGGACCACTAGATTTATGTAGATTGAAAAACTATAACTTAAAAATGACAGCTAGTGAAACTATGTGTTTTACTAATTTTTTACCTTTAATGGTAGGCGATTTAATTCCTTTCTCCAACGATCACTGGAAAGTTTTTATAATATTATTACAAATAATCGATTTACTTTTAAGACCAAGTTATATAGAAGACGATTTAATAAAATTGGAAGAATTAATTAGAGATCACCATTCACTTTATATAACATTATACGGTTCGTTAAAACCGAAACACCACTTTCTTGTCCACTATCCCACAGCTATCCGAAAATGTGGTCCCCTTAAATATCTCTGGAGCATGAGATTCGAAGCTAAACACAAGGAAGCAAAAGCCTATTTAGGAAATACTACATCAAGAGTAAATCCCTGTCGTTCATTATCTATTAAGTCTGGATTGAAATTTTCCAATTTTTTATTAAAACACGAAGATAACTTAGAACCAAATGTTATCATTAATACGCATACCATCGAAGATTTGGCAAAAGAGGAATATTGTTACAAAAAAAGTAAGCCAGTTTTAAATTACCAAAATTGCAAAGTGTCTGATGACATTTTTTTTAAGGGAACTAGGTATAAAAAAAACTATTATTTAGCAACAAATAATGCCGCAATTGAACTTTTCAAAATTAAACATTTAATAATTGAAAATGAAAATGTTTACATTTTATGTAACCAAGTAAAAGTTAAAAACTTTGATTACCATTTACAATCGTATGAAGTTGGTTCTCTGAATGAGGATACAATTTTTTTAATACCAATTTTAGATTTTATTACTTACCCATTTCACTTATATCCTATGAATAATGGAAAAGTTTATTTCAGATTTAAGTTAATTTAATTTGTTTCTATACATTGAATATATGTAATTCGAATTGTTTTGTTAAATCAAATATGTATTTATATTGAATTTATGTAATTGGTTTCGTTCAATAAAATACTTTTCAAAAAATGTCGTTTCTTCTACTAAGGGTATAAAATGGAAAAGGAACGGATATCAAAAAATGACCACCATTGATTTCAATCTGACAACGGGCGTTGACAATCCGACAACGGAGCGTTGACAATCTGACAACGAAGCGTTGACGATCTGACAACGAAGCGTTGACAATCTGACAACGGGGCGTGCTCGAAATGACCACGTATGTGCTCATTTCATGCACATCTGTTGTTGAAATCGTTGCCAAAATCTCGGTGTCAAAATGACAACAGCGTGCTCATTTTGACACCAAACGTGGTTGATACACTATCATACACGGATGTGGTCATTTCATACACGGATGTTGTCATTTTTTCTCTGGGTGTAGGCCTTTCGTATGAAGGAAAACTCTCTTAGGTTATCTATCTATAGGAGATCTTATATTATTTGGAACTTTGTTAAGGGGCTTCTGCTTTTACAAAGTTGTATAAGGATTCCTATCACAGTAGACTTCTATAAAGTCCCATATCTGTAAATGTCTTCTTTCATTACGTCTATCTTTTGAAGGCCCATGTGAGGTATTTATCTATAAAAGACGTCTATAATAAATTCGATAACTTAAATTGTCAATGTCTGTCAATGTTCTGTAAATAGTAGTTCTATTTTTTTAAAAGGAAAGAAGAAACCTATATAAAATTTACTACACAAGGCTTTTTCAAGATCTGCATAATACTTTTCCAATTTCAAGTTCATAGAAAAATCCCCATTTCAAAACATCGCAATGTTCACACACACACTTAATATATTTATATATACATAACAGTATATTTAGATCCACACGTATTTAGCATGCAATAAGTATTCCTTATTGTCTACACACCAGCTCGCCTGACCGTCTATGCAATTCATTGCGATTATCTTACAAATGCTGTCACTTTGTGTAGGGCCATAGTTTCCACAATAAACCATCACTTGGCATGAGTATCTATCTGTCGGTTGTAAGTAGCTGTTAGTTTTCTTTTTTCTCTCGCTTTCGCTTCTTCTGAAATTTGTTGGCTAAAAGCCAAAATAAAACAATTGTAAATATCTCATAGTCAATACGCTCACAGCTGACACGAGACACACAACCACTTGCCGTGAAGCGGTAGCTAGAACCACAAAGTATTATTTATTCAAATGTTCAAATGTAAAATGCACCTCTTGGATATTGGATAACAAGCAATTTACACCACAATGGTGTATGGCCGGCCAGACCCGATCCGACCAGACCAGACAGGCGTGAATGATGTGAGGACCTATTAGTCGAAGCAATTTAAATAAAATATAAGTATTGTAAAATTATTTGTTTGTTCTAATTGAAATATTATGTCAGTGGGAAGGGTATTCCAGTTTTAATGGGGTGTTTAATTATATTATGTCTTTGTGAACTTTTTGTAGCATGGAAAAGGAAGCGAGATAGACCCATAGTTACTTTTGAGGATCTTTACAGAATCACTTTCTGAGTCGAAAAGTAAAGAAGCGACTGCAGCGTCGCAGTGGCCGAAAAATGGCTCGTGAGCTGAACATATCGTAATATTCCATTTGGCAAATATTGAAAAATGAGCTGGGGGTAAAGCCATTGAAATTCCAAAAAGTGCAAGAACTTACACCGCAACTGAAAGAAAATAGACTCAAAAGAGCTAAAGAGTTGCTTCGCTAGGCCGAAAGTGGTAAACTGCCGAATTTGGGTTTCTCCGATGAGAAAACATTCGTTGTCCAGCAGTTTGCAAACAAACAAAATGATCGTGTTTACTTGCCAAAGAGGTCAGGTGAAAATGTGCACCACCACCGTTTGGCCACCAGAACTCAAGCGACGGCCATGGTGATGGTGTGGGCCGCCATAACAGCCGATGGTCGCTATATGGTCAGAATAAATGCTAAATATTATCGCAAAAGTATTCTGGGGGGTTTATTAAAGCCTTGGGCACGCAAACATTTTGGCCGCAGACCTTGGACATTCACAGGACTCAGCACCACCGCACTCAGCACGCGCCTCCCAAGAAGTTTGGCACTAAAAACTACCAAAGTGTCCATCACCTCAAGGAAGCGCTTCGGCGGGAATGGACCAAAATACCGCAGAGCAATATTCGGGCAGCATGTGACGGTTTCATTTGCCGTTTGAAGGCCATAATTCGTGCCAAAGGTGACCAATTTGAACAAACCTTCTAAAATTTGATGCTATTTCCGACATTTTTTGCTTTCATTCAATAAAATTAAAAAAATGTAAAAATACATTATGGCGTTTGACTTTGTTGAAGTTCATTTATCTCACCCTGTATATCTTCAACCGATTTCGGGTTAATTGTGCACCAAATGGCCAGTATCAGTCCAAATTACCTGGATTTTGGCACATCCGACCGACTACAATCTAGAGGCAAATATATCAAATTTGGTGAAAATCGGTTCAGATATATCTATAGCTCTCACATATATGTATCATCCGATTTAAGTACCATACACCCAGAGAAAAAATGACAACATCCGTGTATGAAATGACCACATCCGTGTATGATAGTGTATCAACCACGTTTGGTGTCAAAATGAGCACGCTGTTGTCATTTTGACACCGAGATTTTGGCAACGATTTCAACAACAGATGTGCATGAAATGAGCACATACGTGGTCATTTCGAGCACGCCCCGTTGTCAGATTGTCAACGCTTCGTTGTCAGATCGTCAACGCTTCGTTGTCAGATTGTCAACGCTCCGTTGTCGGATTGTCAACGCCCGTTGTCAGATTGAAATCAATGGTGGTCATTTTTTGATATCCGTTCCTTTTCCATTTTATACCCTTAGTAGAAGAAACGACATTTTTTGAAAAGTATTTTATTGAACGAAACCAATTACATAAATTCAATATAAATACATATTTGATTTAACAAAACAATTCGAATTACATATATTCAATGTATAGAAACAAATTAAATTAACTTAAATCTGAAATAAACTTTTCCATTATTCATAGGATATAAGTGAAATGGGTAAGTAATAAAATCTAAAATTGGTATTAAAAAAATTGTATCCTCATTCAGAGAACCAACTTCATACGATTGTAAATGGTAATCAAAGTTTTTAACTTTTACTTGGTTACATAAAATGTAAACATTTTCATTTTCAATTATTAAATGTTTAATTTTGAAAAGTTCAATTGCGGCGTTATTTGTTGCTAAATAATAGTTTTTTTTATACCTAGTTCCCTTAAAAAAAATGTCATCAGACACTTTGCAATTTTGGTAATTTAAAACTGGCTTACTTTTTTTGTAACAATATTCCTCTTTTGCCAAATCTTCGATGGTATGCGTATTAATGATAACATTTGGTTCTAAGTTATCTTCGTGTTTTAATAAAAAAATTGGAAAATTTCAATCCAGACTTAATAGATAATGAACGACAGGGATTTACTCTTGATGTAGTATTTCCTAATAGGCTTTTGCTTCCTTGTGTTTAGCTTCGAATCTCATGCTCCAGAGATATTTAAGGGGACCACATTTTCGGATAGCTGTGGGATAGTGGACAAGAAAGTGGTGTTTCGGTTTTAACGAACCGTATAATGTTATATAAAGTGAATGGTGATCTCTAATTAATTCTTCCAATTTTATTAAATCGTCTTCTATATAACTTGGTCTTAAAAGTAAATCGATTATTTGTAATAATATTATAAAAACTTTCCAGTGATCGTTGGAGAAAGGAATTAAATCGCCTACCATTAAAGGTAAAAAATTAGTAAAACACATAGTTTCACTAGCTGTCATTTTTAAGTTATAGTTTTTCAATCTACATAAATCTAGTGGTCCAGATTTATTTCCCACTTCAATTTCTCCAAATTGGAATAAAGATTTTCTGCTGTTAATACAATCTAACGTAACAATATTTTCTTGAATCAGCCCGAGAATTACATTAGACATATCGTAGACACATATGCCCTCGAAAATGTCATGCATAATATCAAAACAAAAATTTTCAGTGACGTTAAAATTTGGTAAAGATTCGAAGATACACTTGTTTTTAATACCTGTTTCTTGAAAATTATTTTCCAATACATTTGAGTTGTAATTCTCTTGGTTTCTTAAACTATCTAAATGCTGAATTGCGTCGAATTGCATTTGGGACTTTTTTCTTCTACATACCCGGCAAAATCTTTTAGAGTTAAATGATTGCACGTAGCCTAAAATACTATTAACTGCTAAATTATCTCCAATAATTACACCTAAAATAAAATGCACCTTCTGAACACTTTGTTGAACACAAATTTCAACCCCTTCTTCTAGAATTTTTAACTCTTCTACAAGATTGTGAAATGAAACTTCATTTCCACGTTCTTTTAAATCCTTTGATGGTATAAACGCAGCAGTTAATATATAATCAAGTTTTGACAACAAGTGCTGTGGCATTGAAGGAAAGCTAATATAACAACCACATATGGAAAATGTATGGGTTCCAAGAGGATTATTAATTTGAAAATCATCCATGTAAAGGACATAGGGAATAACTAAATTGTACTGATATTTTAATAATTTAGTTTTATATAACTCACCGTTTGTAAAATTTTGTAAAACAGGTGAATTTAGGAATTTTTTGGAGTTTTCTAATGTCAAATCTAAGAGATTTGGAATTTTAAAAAGGGCACTTATCATGAATTTCAGTGGCATTATATAAATATTGGATAACTTTGGACCTAAACTGGGATTTCCGCTGATAACAATTTCCGAGACTTGATTGCTAATTACATAAACCTTTGGATCATCATAAAAGTTTAGTTCTTTTAAAATTTTTAAAAGTCTATATTCCGTTCTAGTTTCTTCGAAAGGATTTTTACAAAAGTTTAGTAAGTACCTTAAGTCTTCATAATTTGGATGATCAGTTATATATTTTTCAATTGTACATGAAATGGATGAAAGCAGAATTGAAACAGAATGTTGTATTTCTATAACATGATTTCTAGGCATATAGCTTTGACCATGTAATTGTAAAGACAGATATAAGGTTTTCTTTTTCAAAACATTTAAATCCTTTTCTATTGTATTGTTGTTAATAACAGTTTCACTGTTTGTATAATCATTTTCTTTGATGATGACATTTCAACTGGCACATTAATGGCTTTAACCATTGGTGGAGCTTTTGTGTGATTCTTGTGAAGTTTTTCTAAATGAATTCTGAATGACGTAAATTTTGTAAATGTTTGCTTACAGTTGTCCTGAACGCATTGTACTTTTAAAAATTTAGTGGACATTAAATGGTCTGTTTTCAAATGAGCTATTAAAAGATTTGCCTTATCAAAATGCTTACGGCAACGAAAGCAAATATACATTTTGAATTGTACTTTAATTATTGTTGCAGAAATTAATAAGTGAAGTCAAATTAACTGATTTTATATCATATACAGTATTAATTTCATAAAAATATTTTTGGATAAAAATCCATGGAATTTGGCAGGCATTTGGATATTTTAAAGAAAGTGCATGAAAAATTTTAAAACATGTATCTAAACATTCGAGGAACGATTGAAATTTTAACAAATTGTGGTTAAAAAAAACATAAAAACCTTTTATATTGAAATCGGACAAACCCTCCACAATTATAAATGGCTGTATAGTTAATCCAGCATTGTAATACTTTTCAGTGACTGTATCAATTTGCCTTTTATAATCGTTAATTGTCGGTAGTCGCAGTACGAAACTTTCCTGCGAATCAGCTATTGTTACTTTTTTTTCGTAATTTACCGTTTCCACATTTAAACCTAGCAGGTGATGGTAAAACTGAATTCAACAGTATTGCGTATATATAATCTTGAGCATCTGCAACCGAAATATAAAATAAATATTACTTTTAATGTTTATGATAAATCAGGAATTAAAATTTACCTATGCTGCTTGCCGTCAAAACATTTGCGAAGAGTTGTTTGCAATGTTCGTTATGAATATTTTTCCCATAATAATTGTAAATTTTTTTCTTAAATTGGTCCCATTTAGAAAGTAGAAGATTGCCTTTCTGTGGATACATAATATCGAAATCAATGTTGACCTAAAACGAAACATTAGTATCCATATACAAATAAATAGCTCATGGCTACTTACCAATTCTGAAGCTCTTGCATCGGACAACTTCGTCCATTCAAGGAGAAATGTATGGCTACTTAAATTTTTTATATCTCTTTGCCGTATGTTAAAAGATCTTTTCCATTTTTCGCAGATCGATCCCCAATCATTACATTCTCTTAGTAAGGAAGCTTTCAATGAATTTTCAACTGATTCATCAATTTCGGGAACATCTTTGTTACAAAAATTAGGAGATGTGTGAGTTGCTGCTTTGCTTGTGCTAGGCTCGGAAATCAAAAGCTTTATTCTTTTGGACTTCTTGTTTCTATACTTGGCATAAAGTTTTCCGCTTGCGTTGTTCTTTCCTTTTCTTGAAATGTAATAATAATCCTAAAAATAAAGACATATTATAAGTTAAGAAACTACATAATCAGATACGTGTTTATATTGTTAATCTTACCCTCATTTCGTTTTCAAGAGGAAAAACGGAACAAATTTCATCCAATATGCGCATATAGTCTTGAGTGTAAAGAGTAACATTGTTGGTTAAAATATCTTCAATAATTATATTAATTATATCATCTCTTTGCTCGTCACTTAATTTCTTATTAACGCTACTACATTCAAGCGCTAGTTTCCCCTTCGAGGTATGTGTTAACAATTCCGTTAGATCCTATATTAAATAAAAAAACTACATTAACTATGCTTACACAAATATTACTCTTACCTTACCTCTGACAAAATTCCTTTGGCTTTTGAGCAGTTCGAACCTGTAGTGTCGGGAGTACCAGGAGTACTTGCAGGTGTCTCGTTGCGTTTCCACCATTCACCTATTTTAGATGGAACTGACATAGTTTCGTCATCAATCCCGAGCTATTGTTATGACAATATTAATACTGAGTTCAACTCTGTAAAACAAATAATACGTACCTTTCGTTTTTTCCAAGCAAAGAGCTTTTCTCTGAATTCAACACGCAGTCCCAATGGTGGCACTGCTTCCTTTAAATCTTCTTTTTTCAAGTACTGCAAGCTGCGAAATGTTACATGTGATGCTAAAAGAACAAAAAAGAAAATTCTTTGTTAATTACACTGATTAACTGAAAAATTCATTTTTATTTACTTACCTTTTAATTGTTCAAAAAGCGACTCCATATTTATTCCTTTTAAGAACTCCCTTAACATATAATCGTCCTCATTGTTTTCCGCATCTTGACTGCTGCAATGGTTTGTATCGCGAACCACAACAATATTGCCATCGATTTCTAACAACTCACCAATGATATTTTGAGGATCTTGCGAATTATTATTCATTTTCAATAAATTTTTTGCACAATGCGTCCTTTCTCTTTCAATAACACGGAAAAAATGGTAAATATGCAGCCGATTGCACACGAGTAAAAAAAATGACAACGGTGGTGCATGATTCATACACGGTAGTTGCTAAAATGGCAACGATCGTGTACGATTCATGCACGTCGGTGTACAAAGTAACAACGGTGGTGCATCATTATGCAGGTGGTGGTGCATAATTCATACACGACCGGTGTCATATTGACAACGACCGTGTGTGAATCATGCACCACCGTTGTCATTTTTTACTCGTGTGTAATCGGCTGCAATTACCAATATTACAAATGGACAAATTAAGTACGGCTGTTGTTGGTACCGAAAGTTGACCACGTCTCGGTGTCAATTTGAGCACGTTCGTGCACAATTCACCAACAGCCGTTGTTGAAAAATATAACAACGGGTCGTTGCGAAAATGACAACATACGTGCTTGATTTCGCAACGGGATTTTTCCCTCAGTGTACGTTCGTAATAATACGTGCATCCCCCAAGAATTTGGTATCAGATATTAGATATAGCGCAGAAATACCTCTGCCAAATTGTATCAAGATCGGTTCAGATTTGTATATGGTATATTGTATACGATATATCAGTCGAAATGATCTGAATTTTGGATTTTAGAAGCAAGTACATTAAATTTGGTGAAAATCGTTTCAGATATAGTTTTAGCTCGCATATATATGTTTCAACCGATTTGGTGCTTATGTCCCTCACATTCGTAATATGCACTCCACAAGAATGATATTTGGTACCAGATATCTTATAGAGCCCGGAAATACCTTTGCCAAATTTTATCAAGATGGCTAAGATTGGCTTATAGCTCCCACATATATCCTCAATCCGATTTCAGGTATATTGTGCTAATAATGGCTAATGTCAGCCCAAATGCAGTGAATTTCGGGACGTACGTTTCCATTTGATGAAACTCATCTCCGATATATATTATTTTAATATAATCCTTCTCGAAATGATATCATACACTCTATGACAATGTTATTTGGTATAAAAGATAAAAATGTCTCTGTCAAATTTAGTGAAAATCGATTCAGAATAAGATATGCCTCCTATTCTCTCTGAAACCAAATTATAACTGCTCTAAAGCCAAATGTTGATAGGTGGTATGATCTACTTCAAATAAATTCTTTTGTTACGGAAGCTCTACTAAATATGCATAGTGGTGTAGGGTATCCTCACCGTTTTTCTTTTGCATTTAAACGGGTTTTTACCTTTTACAGGGTCAAAATCGTTATTTATTTCCTTCAATAGGAAATTGGACCAAAAAGGTATTGCTCAACTTACCAGATATGCTTTCTCGCCTTCCCTCGTTTGTCTGAACTAAAACTTTGCCGAAATCTTTTCAAGAGTTGCAGTTCAAAGCCGACCTTTTAAAATGTCATTGATGTTATTTCAGAAAGCCGAAATTGTTTAAGGAAGCCAAATTATTGTAGAGAGGTTAAAGATTTTGAGGTCAGCATGTGGATAGACCTGAAAAGAGATAAAAGTTTTTGTTGTAGCATTAAAAGAAATATTTTTTAGAAAAAAAGAAAAAAAATATTCGCAAAAAAGAAGGCTAGGGACGAACCTTTCCAAAGGGGGCTTTTGGAAGCATTATTTCCTGCAGATTACCCGATTGTGGAAAGCTTCACAAAATCTATATTTGGAATATTGATACAATTTCAATGTGTCGTGATGAGGAATGAATGAATTCTGGCAGTAAATGTCATCGCGTAGTTTCTTTAAAATTCATTTAGTCTTTTACCCAAAACAAACTAAAAAAAATATTATCATGTTAAGAAAACATTTTCTATATGAAAATAAAATTGAGAAATAAATCCCCAATCTCTGAGCTAATAAATGCCCCTATAAACCGTACACCTGCCTCAATGAAAAAAAAATAATAATTTTAATTACAATGGGTAATTTGTTTTGTTTTTGTTTTCATTTTTTTTTTTTGGCAAATTATTAAAAATGGCACGCGCCTCATGCCTAATTTGTTCCGACTTACAGAACAAACATGGGGTGGCTAACCGCTAGACAGACCATAATGGTAGTCACACAGTCTGTCTGACTGTTTGTCTGTCTGTTTGTTTGTGTATCAAGCAAACACTGTCAGACTATGACGGTGAATATGTTGTGGGCGACAGACCCCACATTAAAGTCTAAATGAAAAGAAAAGCAACAAACAAACAAGCCCAGCCATATATATCCACCAAGTAATGCACGAACAAAAATGGAAATTGTGTCCCGCCACCTTATTCTCCTTTTCCGCTATCAGCAGAATGAGGGGATTTATCACTGCAGAATAATACCATATTATGGTAGTCACTGCTTCTTTTCAACACTACATAAAATAATTCTTCGCTCAATTCAATAGAAATGAACAGAAAGATGTATGAAGACCGTTATGATAGCGTTGTTCTTTAATCCATGGTGGAGGTCTTTTATTCTGCATTTAATGTCATACTTGCATTGGAATTTTATCAAAGTATTTTGGGGATTGAAGAAATGCGGGTTGGTATTGTTCAAATCATTATTTTTTAATATAAAGATTAAAATTTTATTTGGAGATTATGGTTGTTAAACCAGTGATCTATACAAATGACATCGGCTCATCTACTCCACAGTAGATGACCACAGAGCTCATCTACTCCACAGTAGATGACCGCAGAGCTCATTTACTCCAGAGTAGATGACCACAGAGCTCATCTACTCCACAGTAGATGACCACAGAGCTCATCTACTCCACAGTAAATGACCACAGAGCTCATCTACTCCACAGTAGATGACCACAGAGCTCATCTACTCCACAGTAGATGACCACAGAGCTCATCTACTCCACAGTAGATGACCACAGAGCTCATCTACTCCACAGTAGATGACCACAGAGCTCATCTACTCCACAGTAGATGACCACAGAGCTCATCTACTCCATAGTAGATGACCACAGAGCTCATCTACTCCACAGTAGATGAAAGCAGGGATCAGTTTACTCTACAGTATGCGTAGATTTTTATACCCTCAACCATATGGCTAGAGGGGTATATACCATTTGATACGATCAAAATGTGCATAGTCGAAATAACGGTTTTAGACCCTAGGTCTCTTTGGACCAAATCCGTTGCAGGACATTTGGAGTCGGTCTGGCTGGTGTTTGGTCCAAACTTGGTACATCGTAATATTTGGTCCAAACTTGGTACATCGTAATATTTTTGTCCAACTTATATCGAGTTCGGAGATAGGAAACATCGGTCCCCCACAAATGGTCGAAATTTTCAAAAAATATATTTCAGCACAGAAACAGAAACGATAATCAGATTTTGCTCCAACTTTGCAAATCCTAATATTTGCGCCAGTGCTAGGCCAGGTGCGAAAACGGACAATATTGTTCCACCCCGTCAAGTACAATAATTATAACTTTTATAAAATGTGATGTTAGAGTCCGATTGTCTTCAAATTTCACACATCCCAATATTTTTATTAACCCAAGGTTTGGCGTTTAGATGGAATATATCGATCCACTCCTTCTGATAACACCCTCAAAAAGGTCGCAATTTAAAAAAAAAATTATTTTTTTACTGCACAGAAGAAAAAGCGATAATCCGATTGTGCTCCAACATTGCAAATCCTAATATTTGCGTCAGTTCTAGATCTGGTGCTAAAATGGATAGTATCGGTCCACTCCATCAAGTAATTCCCCACAGAGGGTAAACATTATGAATAATTATATTGTCTTTAAATTACACAGATCACAATATTCTTATTAACCCACGGTCTAGTATGAAAATGGTCCACTCCTTCTGGAACCTCACCCACAAAGAGTCAACATTTTGAATAACCAAAATGATAACAAATCCGAAATAAGCATGTGGTTCCCTTAATATTTCACAAATCCCATTATTTCTACTAACACAAGATCTGCTCTGAAGATGGGGAATATCACTCCTCCTTCTTTTGGAGGCGCCCTCATCAGGCCAAGTCGTGGATTTTTAAAAAATTTTTGGGGACCTCTTCCTCTGGCCAAGGCGTGGTTTTTTAAAGAATTGTTGAAGACCTCTTCATCAGCAAAGGCGTGGATTTTTATAGAATTTTTGGAGGCCTCCTCATCAGCCCAAGTTGTGGATTTTTAAAGAATTTTTGAAGGCGCCTTTCTCTGGCCAAGGCATGGGTTTTTAAAATAATTTTTGAAGGCGTCTTTCTCTGGCCAAGGCATGAATTTTTAAAGAATTTTTGAAGGCCTCTTCCTCTGGCCAAGGCATGGATTTTTAAAGATTTTTTAAAGACCTCTTCCCCTGGCAAAGGCATGAATTTTTTAAGAATTTTTGTAGGCCGCTTCCTCCTTCCGTGACGTAGATTTTCAAACAATTTTTGTAGGATTTTTCTGCTGCCTAAGGCGTAGGTTTTTAAATAATAAACTTTTTGGAGCTCCATGTAGCAGGTTTTTAAAGAATTTCTCATCTACTCTACGAAGGATGGTCTATGAGTTCATCTATATTAAAATATAAGTATTTTAGCTCATCTACTCTATCTACAGTAGATAAACACCGTTATCCTATATTCTCAGGTAATTATACCAAATTTCACAAAATCAGCGGTTAAATATGGCTCAAACGTAAACGGTCCCATCTTTTAATAATTCCAAAGGTTGTTGCACAGTTTTTCTTTCTGAACTCGAAGCTAAACATCAAGGCTAAAGGACATATGTTAAATGATTCAAAATAAATAAAAAAAACTGCAACTCGTCCACGAAATTTGTAATAAAAAAAATTATTCGAAAACAATCAACAGAAGTGTGCACACTTTTATGACACACTATGTAGCTGCATACATACATACACTTGCACACACCAATAAATATGTATGTAACTGAATGAATGACTGAACAAACGACAAATCATAATTTTTGAAAACCAGTCACGCACACGCATTTAAATTTCAGGCCTTTGGGTGGAAACAGAAATTGTATTTTATGAGCTTTGTTTGCTACTTCCATCCAACCACCCCTGCAGCTCTCTCCTCCTTCGTCTACTTCATAAATCTAAATGTAAGGACTTTGTTCTCTGCTTTTCGTTGTTGTTTTTAGTTTTGGCGGGACATATCCACAAATGCATTATGTTCCTGTGGCATGCCATATTTTATGTAAATATTAACAGTTTTTTTTGGTTTTATTTTATTTTTATGAATGAAGTGCCTGGAAAATTTTAACACTGGTCTCGAAATCACCCCCACGACAACTTATGGGTGTGTGCTTGGAATATCCTCGTATTAAAAATGAATGCGGTAAGTGAATATATTTTATACTCAGAAATATATTTTACCCTGAATTAAAGTACTGAACACATTTCAAAAAAAAAACAATTCCATCTTATAGAAGAATATGGAGTTTTGAATTACTTTTTGGTTTAACAAGTTAAAAAGTATCAGTCGGTTTTGCCGACAGATGTGTACTCTCATCCAATGTTCGATTATTTAACAATATTTTGACTTTTGTTATGATTATTCAAATATTTGACCCTCTATGGAGTAGGTTCCGATCGAATGTACAAATATGGTCCATTTCGTGTAGGACCTTCACTTTATATGAGATATGTGATAATTTTTAGAAAATGTAAAAATGTGCATGTTCTGTGGACCCTTTTATCTGCAATTTCCCTAAAATTGAGCGATAATTCTTCAGAAAATGCAAAAAATTCCTAAGTCTGAAATTCTTTTTGACTATAAGGTCAACAGATTCAAAAAGTACTCCTCGAGACCTTTCATTTGTGCCCAGCCTCGAACCGCTTCATTTTTAGTTTTTGTTCTGTGGACGCTTTTATCTGCAATTTCCCTAAAATTGAGCCATAATTCTTCAGAAAATGCAAACAATTCCTAAGTCTGAAATTCGACTCCGCTTCATTTTTAGTTTATGTTCTGTGGACGCTTTTATCTGCAATATCCCTAAAATTGAGCCATAATTCTTCAGAAAATGCAAACAATTCCTAAGTCTGAAATTCTTTTTGACTATAAGGTACACAGATTCGGAAAGTTATCCTCGAGACCTTTCATTTGTGCCCAGCCTCGACAACGCTTCATTTTTAGTTTCTGTTCTGTCGACGCTTTTATCTGCAATTTCCCTAAAATGGAGCGATAATTCTTCAGAAAATGCAAAAAATTCCTAAGTCTGAAATTTTTTTTGACTATAAGGTCTACAGATTCGGAAAGTACTCCTCGAGACCTTTCATTTGTGTCCAGCCTCGACACCGACACCCTCTCCCTATCTCTATCTCTCCCTCTCTCTCTTTCTCTTTCTCCCTCTCTCTCTTTATTTACCCTTTGCGAACCGGAGAAAAAATAACCTTGGTTTGTGTCTTTGCTAATTAAATTTAAATTTATCTTGACGGACATCAAAACTTTGACCTTTTGTGGGGGAGGTACCAGAAGGAGTGGACCGATATATCCTCACACCAGACCTTGGGTTAATAAAAATATTGTGATGTGCGTAATTTGAAGAAAAATCGGACACTTGTGATGTTTATAAGAGTTATAATTATGAAAAATTTTGACCCTCTGTGGGGGAAGTACTGGATAAAGTGCGCCCATTTTCGCATCTGACGTAGCATTGATGCAATTTTTTTTTTTTTTTTTTTTGCAAATTTTGACCTTTTGTGGCAGAGGTAACAGAAGAGATTACCGATATATTCCATTTTAACACCAGATCTTGGGTTTTTAAAATTATTGGGATGTGTGCAATTTTAAGACAATCGGATTATTACATCACATTTTATAAGAGTTATAATTATTAAAAATTTTTGCCCTTGATGGAGTGGACCGATATTACCCATTTTTGCAACTGACCTAGAACTGACGCAAATACTAGGATTCCCAAAGTTGGATCAAAATCGGATTATTACTTCTGTTTCTGTGCAGAAAATATTTGTTTTTGTTTTTTTTTTTTTTTTTTTTTTTTTCTTTTGAAAATTTCGACCTTTTGTGCGGAAGGTACCATAAGGAGTGGACCGATGTATTCCACCTTAGCACCAAACCTTGCGTTAATAAAATTATTGGGATGTGTGAAATTTGAAGACAATCGGACACTTACATCACATTTTATAAGAGTTATTATTATTCAACATTTTGACCCTTTGGGAGGAAATTGATGGAGTGGACTGATATTGTCTATTTTCGCACCTGACCTATCACTAATACAAATATTAGGATTTGTAAAGTTTGAGAAAAATCAGATTATTCTTTCTCTTTATGTGCAGTAAATTATTTTCTTTGAAAATGTCGACATTTTGTGGGGGAGGCACCAGAAGGCGTGGATCGAAATTGCCCATCTCCGAACTCTATCTAAGTTTGACAATAATATTACGATGTACCAAGTTTGAATCAAATCAGATACTCATGCATGGGCATCGTTAGATCGACTCCAAATGTCCTAAAACAGATTTAATCCAAAATAAAGGTCTAAAACCGTTATTTCGATAAGGCACTTTTTGGTCGGATCAAATTATGTATATCCTCCCTACCATATAGCTCAGGGTATAAAAATGGGTCATGTCGGTCCACTTTTTGGACCGAATGTTATCAATGAGAATCTTTATAAGTTCTAGTGCTAAGTAAACATTTTATTATACCCTCAGCCATATAGTTACAAAGGATATATAATTTGATACAGCCAAAACGTGCCTCATCGAAATTCTAGATTTTAGACCCTACATCTATTTGAACCAAATACAAGTCCTAACAGTTTTTTCAGGTGCGAAAATTGACATTACCAGCCCATGCCATCAAGTACCCTCCACACATAGAAAGGAAAAAAACATGAATTATTATAACCCTTGTAAAGTATGAAATAAGTGTCTGATTTACATTTCAATGTTTCAACCAACACAAGATCTGACATGAAGATCGGAAAGAACGGTCTACTCCCCCTGGTGTCTCCCCAATTTTAAATAAACATAAAGCTTACAAAACGAGAAGTGAGCATCGGACTTCTTTCATGCTCCGCCCATCCGATAATTGACAACAAATATTTGATTTACTATTACTAATCCAGATTGCATAGAAAAATTGACTTCTTTCCTAAAAAAATGCTTTTTGAAATCAACAACAATTTGTTTCGCGCCCCATAGCGGCTGTCTAACTCTGACATACGATTACACACACAGCGCGGTGTCAAAGATGGTAGATATAATTTGACAGCTATAATTTGTTATCACTTAAATAGACATATTAATAAATAGAATAAACAAAACAAAGGCACGAATAACATAAGCAACCGCTTAACGTTGCAGCAATTGCCCATTTGACGGGTTGGTAGGTGGGAACGGAAAAAGTGGTACTAAATAAATAATTGTGGGTAATTAAGTCGATGCTACCTGACATTGAAAACAAAATGGATTGTATAATCAAATATATATCAAATATATAACACGCTGAGTAGTGTAATATATGCAAAGATAAAATGTTAACTCTCGAAGGGAATATCCGATTTGGTCCAAACTTGGTACATCGTAATATTATTATCATATTTAAATCGAATTCGGAGATGGGCAATATCGGCCCACTCCTTCTGGTACCTCCCCCAAAAAGGGTGGACATTTTCAAAAAATATATATATTTATAAGCACTAAAAGAAAAAGGATAATCAGATTTTGCTCCAAATTTGCAAATCCTAATATTTGCATCAGTTCTAGGTCAGGTGCCAAAATGGACAATATCGGTCCACTCCATCAAGTATAATGAATAATTATGAAATGTGAATAGAGATTCCGATTGTCTTTAATTGACACACATCACAATATTTTTATTAAGCTAAGGTGTGGTGTGAAGATGAAATATATCGGTCCGTTCCTTCTAGTACCTCCCCCACAAATGGTCAAAATTTTAAATATAAAATTAACATCCGATTCCATTCAGACTTGGCACATCTCAATATTTCCATAAACAGAAGATCTGTTATAAAGATGGTACAGATCGGACCATTCCTTCTGGCAAATCCCCCACAAAAAGTCAAAGTTTTGCATACTTTTCTTTGGAAATTACACACATTACAATATTTTTATTAACTCAAGGTCCGGTGTGAAATTGGAATTTATCGGCGCACTCCTTCTGGTACTTTCCTCACAAAGGGTCAAAATTTTGAGTAACCATGAAACTCATAATGCGTGAAATTAACATCCGATTCCATCCAGAATTAGTACATCTCAATATTTCCATCAACACAAGATTTGGTATAAAGATGGTAGAGATCGGACCATTTCTTCTGGTACCTCGCCCACATAGGGTTCAAAATTTTAAAACAAAACGCTCGAAGAAATCAAAATGAGCATACAACACTCTTTAAATTTCACACACACAAACATTTTTACTAATGATATATATCTGCGATCCCCTTCTGATACCTCTTCCAAAAAGGGTCCCAATTTTCAATAACAATTTCATAACCAACAATTTCATTTCCAGTAACCTGAGATGAATATGGAATTTATGATTGGATATAAATGTTCCATTTTCTTGTAATTTTGACCATACAATATTTTTATCTGTATTATACGCAGTTTGAAAATGGAATGCCTCTCGTGCGCATATTTTTAACGCATATTTTAACATTTTCTGAAAATCATTTTATATCTCATTCATAGTGAAGGAAGTAACCAATATGTCCGAACCTGGTACGTGAAAAATATTTATATCATATTTATTTAGGTCCGATGCGAAATGGACAATATTGGACCATTCCTTCGGAACCCACTCCATATAGGGTCAACAATTTGAATAATCATAACAGAATTCAAAACATATTTAAATCATCGAACACTGGATGAGGGTATACATCTGTGGGGAAAATCGACTGATACTTTTCAACTCGTTGCTTTGTAATTAGATATTCCTTTACTGTAATTTATTATTCGTCTGATACGGATTAACAAAGAAAAACGCATTATACCGAGATATTGCCACACGTTCTGCAGTTGTTGCAAAATTTTCTACGTTGGAACATAAGATAATATTTCAAACTCCCCCTTCCAATATATTTTTATACCCTCCACCTTAAATATTCGTCGTAGACCCCATTAAGTATATATATTCATAATCAGCATAAAATTCTATGTGGATTTAACGATGTCCATCTGTCTGTCGTCTGTCTGTTGAAATCACGATACAGCCCACATTATTTGACGTAGTGCGCCAAAATTTAGCAAAGCAATTTGTATTATGGCTAGGATGGTTGGTTTTGAAAATGAGATGAGATGACGGATTTGTCTGAAAATTGGTATTTGTAGGTCATAACGGGTTCCAGCTCCGGTAGCGAGACATTGCATGTATAGGTCCACGTTTTGGTATAGCCCCCATATAAAGGTACCTCCCGATATTCGGCATTTTAATGGTTTTTGCCACATTTTTTCTAAAGATTCCTTTACCCTAAGGTGGATGGTATTAAAAGATTGCCGAACGGCCGAACTTAATGTTTTTTTTCTTGTTTTAATATGACGTTTACGGCTTTTGCATGCATTACAGACAATATTTATTTGTTAATTGTTACATTTCAATTTAAGTTTATATTTGTGTCGTTTTGAAATGACTTGGGTGTTTCTGGTAAAATCACAACGAAATTCTGCCATCCCATGGATGTTAGCATTGCCATAAACAAAATTCTAAATTTAGTTTTTCAATAAAAATCATAGTTTGTCAATATTTTTTTTTTTTAAATTGTAATTATCTTTAAAGAAATGACGAAATGTTTTAATTAAATATTTACATTTGCGTACCTATCTTATCAAAAATTTATTGCCATCAACAAACTATGCAATAAGTTTTACTACGACTAGCGAAAGTGTTTTAGGTTAAGTCTTAAACAAATACTTTTGATTGCAGCTACCGATAACTGGCACTTCAAAATATATGGCATGTCTGTCAGAGATAAATGAAAATATGTGAGAAAAAACTTAGGGGTATTGGAATGGCTTATTATACCCTACACCACATAGTGGTAAGGGTGTTATGTCTTTGTGCATTTGTTTGTAACAGGCAAAAGGAAACGAGATAGACCCATAGTTCCTTTTGATGATCTGCATAGAATCACATTCTGAGTCGATTTATGCATGTCTGTCCGTCCGTCTGTCCATGTATTTTTGTAAACAAAGTACAGTTCGCATTTATTGCCCTATCCAGATGAAATTTTGTACAAATCATTTGTTTGGCCCAAGGACGAACCCTATTGAAATTGGAGATAATCGGTCAAAATTTAGATATAGCTCCCATATATATCTTCGTCCGATTTGCCTTTAATTAGCCACCAAACGTGCAATATCAGCCCGAATAGTATGGAATTTTGCACATACAACCAAATTAGGCTTAAAAATAAGTATGCCAAATTTGATCGGAATCGGTTCAGATATAGGTATAGCACCCATATATATTGTTCATCCGATTTGTTATTTTTGTCCCCCCGCAGCCGTAATATGCACTCTGTAACAACAATATTTGGGGAAATATATTAGATACAGCTCAGAAATACATTTGCTAAATTTTATCGAGATCGGTTCAGATTTGGGTATAGCTCCCATATATAACTTCGTCCGATTTACCTTTTATTGTGCACGAAACGTCTGATATTTGTCCAAATGGGATGAAATTTGGCACTTACAACCGAATTGAAAGTTGAAGCTAGTATGTCAAATTTGGTGAAGATCGGTTCAGATATAGCTATAGCTCCCTTATATACTGTTCATCCTATTTGTTATATTTGTTACCCACAGCCATAATATGCACTTCGTAACAACGTTATTCAGGGAAATATATCAAATACAGCTCAGAAATATCTTTGCCAAATTTTATCGAGATCGGTTCCGATTTGGATATAGCTCCCATATATATCTTTATCCGATTTCAAATTAAATGTGCACCAAATGGGCAATACAAGTCCGAGTTTAAAAGATACAAATGCTTCGGCATATTTAGTGCTTTGAACTTTAAATTATAATTATAATCATAGCGTGTATGAGTGAATTCTCTCATAAAAACTTTTTATTGTTATGCGGAGCTCTACTAAATTAGCAAAGTGGTGTAGGGTATCATAAAGTCGGCCCCGCCCGACTTTAAGACCTTCTTTACTGGTATTTTTATATGCCAATCAACTAGAGGTCGGCAGTTTGAAGGATATTATGCACCTTTGCAATAAAAACCAAATTTTCCCCCCTTTAATTTGCAGGAGAGAAAAAACTAATCCTGCATTAATTTTATTACCCGCAATATTACATGGAACCGTTTTTTTCTTTTCAAAATATGGTTAGACAAGTTATATTAAACCCTCAGCCAATTTTCGATTATTTAAAAATATTTTAACTTGTGTTATGATTATTCAAATTGTTGACCCTCTATTGAGTAAGTTCCGTTGTTGAGAGTTACCAGAAGGAATGGCCCGATCTCTACCATCTTTATAACAGATCTTGTGTTGGTAGTAATATTGAGGTTTGTCAAGTCTGAATGGAGTCGGATGTTAATTTCGCTTCATGGGTATTCAAAATTTTGACCCTTTGTGGGGAAGGTACCAGAAGGAGTGGACCGATATATTCCATCTTCACACCAGACCTTAAAATATGTGATGTGTGTGTTATTTGAAGACAATCGGACTCTTACATCAAATTTTATAAGAGTTTTAATTATTAAAAATTTTGACCCTTTGTGGAGTAGGTACTTGATGGATGGGACCGACATTGTCATTTCCGCACCTGACCTAGCACTGATGCAAATATTGGGAATTGCAAAGTTGAAGCAAAATCGAATTATCCTTCCTCTTTCTGTGTAGTAAAATATATTTTTTGTGGGGGAGGTACCAGACGAAGTGGACCGATTTTTGCCATTTCCGAACTTGATCTGAGTTTGACAATAATATTACGATGTATTAAGTTTGGACCAAATCGGATACTACCCTCGAGAGTAATCGTGCGCACCAGCCAGACAGACAGAGGGATGGACGGACGAACATCGCTAAATCGACTCCAAATGTGTCTAAACCCGTTATTTCGGTGAGGCACGTTTCGGTCGCATCAAATGATATATACCGTACATGGTCCATATGAAACGTCTAAAGCTAGAATCTTGAAATTGTGCACGCGGGTCAGTCTTCGTGCATAGGCGAGTGTGTTTTTGGAAATCCATACTAAAAAAGTACGAAAAATGTACTAAAAATTTAAAACTTTGTATTGAGAATGGAATTCAGAAATTTGAAATGAGAGACACTGATGGAATGCAGAATAAATTCTTTTTGGGAAATTCCAATTCCAAGGTTATGAAAAGTTCTGAAATGGTACTAAACTTGGTACCATTTAGTATTATGTGAAGAGATAGAGCTAAAAACTTGAAATTTGATATGAGTATCAAGATTGGAAAGTACGTTTGAAATATGAAGGTGGTTTTGGAATGTGTACTAAGTGTGCCAACTGTTCTAAATGGTACTAAATTTGGAAAAGTTTGCTTTAGGGTGAGCGGATGAAACTGAAATTAAAAAAAATTGTAGTGGAGTCCCAAATTGGCGGTAGGTTTGTGATAAAGAGGTGCTTTGGAAACGTTCACGAAAAGTACACAAATAGTACTATATTTGGTACAATTTGGCAGTGGGTGAACAAATAGTGCTTGAAATCTGAAATTTGGTATTGGGGACGCTGATCATGTGTAGCCTGAACATATGGGGGTGGTTTCAGAATTGTGTACTGTAGTCGTATGAAAAATACTGGATGATACTTTATTTCGTATTAGGTGAAGATATAGAGATAAAATTCTGAAATTTGATACTTAGATTACTTATGGTATCTGTATTTAAGATTTGGCGGCAGTTTGAAAAAAGTGAGTCCTATATTTGAACGAAAAGTACTTAATGGTACTAAATTTGTTACAGGGGAAAGGGCCTTGCCTAGGAATCCTTAAATTTGATATTGAGGTCTCTGTTGGTATCTGAAATTGAGATATGGAGGTGGCTTTGGAAATGCTTACTATAATTGTTCGAAAAGTACTAAATGGTACCAATTTTGGATAAATGTTGGTATCTATGATGGAGAAGTGTAGGTTGTTTTGGATATGCGTGCTAACTTTGATATTGGGTGAAGGGATAAAATTTAATATTGATGTCACTGTTGGTTTCTAGGGTTTACATTTGGAGACGTAGGTAAAGTTTTGGTCAGAAAAATTGGTTGTGGGTCCTTTGTGTAATGGTTTTTCTTTTTGGTAATTTTCCTATTATTCTTTCTGAAGAAGGAAATTCTTGAATAATATATAAAACTTTGAAAATTTTCAAATTTAGCATGATGTATGAAGTTTTGATTAAAAATATTTTTTAAACTAAACAAATTTTGAGTTTTGCCTTGTTAAGGCGAAGATCATATGTTTTATGATTTATGGTCTGTTTTCTCTTTCGAGACGAGCTTAATGATCTGAAATTTGCAGTGAAAAGGTCAACTAGAAGTTGCCGTCTCTACGTTCAGAGCCATTAACCCGTCTTCCTAAAGCAGCACTAAAACAAGTGTATGCATTGGAAGCAATGTAGTTGTTGTGGACAAAAAATCCATCACTACAAAAACAAAACTTTGCTGTGAAAAAAATCTGCCAATAGAACTTGAGTCGAACCTGGAGAGTTTCTAGTGTATAATTCGCATATGCTAATTTGCAATAAGTTCGAAATATATACTACTTTCCAGAGAACGGCCCTTGTAAGCCATCATCCACACCAAATATGCCTGATGAGCCGCTTAACCAACGGCGAAACGCGTCGCATAGTGGTGAGTGTGTGATAGTGTCTATCTGGCTTTCCTTTTCACTGCAAATTTCAGATCATTAAGCTCGTCTCGAAAGAGAAAACAAACACATAAACAAATTTTGTATTTTGAGAACTGCAAAGTTCTAACACGTACTGTTGGAATGAATCTAAAATTTTAAGGTGGACTTTTTGCCAACGAAGTAGCAGTTGCTTGTTAGTTTTATATATTGCGATCTTTGTGGGGTGGTGAAGAAACACCTTTCAAAAAATATTCAATATATGAATAGCTCCCATATTACTTTACTTCCAAATTTTAGGGATTTTAAGAGTATTAAATATTCGGCCCGAGCGAACTGAACTTCGTTTTCATACACTCCACCATACTTAGTATTTGGGGGAATATTAAGATCGTCATTCCGGTTGTAACTCATCGAAATAATAATTTTAGACCTAACAAAGTATATATATTCTCGATAAGACGATTTAGCCTTGTCCGCACGTCCATCTGTTGTAATCATGCTAGAGTCAAAACAAATGAAGATAGGAGACTAAACTTTTGCACTTATCTGTCTTTTTTCTCTTATATCGGTCCACGATAGCCCATATATAACGGTACCCCCCGATATTCAGTATTTTAATGATGTATCCAAATTTTTCAATGAAATTGCCTGAAAATTCACAGAAGGATTTCCTTCTGATTACTTTACCCCCTGGAAGAGTATTGTCTATATAGGTCCACGATATCGTATATCCCCCAGATCAAGGTACCTCCCTATATTCGGTATTTTGATGATTTTAGCTACATTTTTCAAAGGGATTGTCTTAAAATCCATACTAAAAATTATTTCTAAGCACTTTACCCGCTGGAAGAGAAATAGATAGGTCCACGATACACCACATACAACGGTACATCCTATATTCGATTTTTTGACGATTTTAAGGACACTACTCACTGCAGATGTTTCAAATTTCGTATTAGAAGTTCGTAACGGGTACTACAGCCTATACTTAAATATTTCGTATGGAGGATCACGTCTTCGTATAGCCCCCATATAACGGTACCTCCTGATATTCGCTATTTTGATAATTTTAGCGACATTATTCACCAGAATTGTTTCAAATTTCGTATTAGAAGTTCGTAATGGGTACTACAGCCTATGCTTAAATATTTCGTATGCAGTTTCTCGTCTTCCTATAGCCCCCATATATAACGGTACGTCCCTTTATTCAGCATTTTGATGATTTTAGCGACATTATTCGCCAGAATGGTTTCAAATGTCGTATTTGAATATCTTAATGGGTACTACAGCTTGTGGCAAAAAATGACTTATGCAGGTCCACGTCTTGGTACAGCGCCCGTATAAAAATCATAATTTAAACGGTATTTTTCGGAATTTTTTGAAATTTTTCAAATTCCCTCGAAATGGTAAAAGGATATTAAAAGTTGGGCCCACCGAAACTAGCTGCCTTCTTTTAGGATATCCTTTTTTTGGGAATACGTTTGTTTGTATCTGCTACCATGATTCAGACTTTCTCTCCTCGGCGCATACCAATTCTATATCCATTCTTGGCTTTACCCAAAACTGAGTATATCATTGGAATCGTTGTTTGTTTAGCAATCATGCTTAGGACCTATTGAATGTACACCAACGTTAGACGAATTGTTCACGCCCCCAAAGTAAGCGTATTCATTGCCACCTCAAAATGTTAAAGTAAATGATTTTTTTTATCATTGCAACACAGCTGGGGTGTTTTGTTGTTACAAGATATCGAACAGCAAACAATGCATCCGATAGGAGAGATAAATTTGATTACATCGCAAACATGCCTCGAACGATGACAATTAAGAAAACAAACATATAAAGGTGGAAAATATGTAATAGCATTGATGCAATAAAGAATTCGATAAAAGAAAAAGATATAATTGCAATGTTGAAGTAGATAGACGACATCCGTTAAAAAAGAGTCGCATCTCAAAAAATTCTGTTTAGAGATAAATGCATTTCAAGTTATAGTTTGAAATTTGACTTTCCGAATTAAAATTATTATTTTCAAAGAATTCACCAGTCATGAACTTATTTATGTGTGATGTAAGATTCGTAGAAATATTAGAAATTGCTGACTCAAAAAAAAAAACAACTAAAAAAGTAGTAATTTCGGCCGGATCGAACTTTGAATACCCTTCACCACTTGAAACGAACTTGGAAAATTTTAACAAAAATAACGAATATAGCCGTTATATTCGTGTTTATACGAAGTCATAAGCAATTACAATATTCAAATACGAAACATGAAAAAAATCCGGTGAATATTATAGAAAAAAATCATCAAAATACCGAATGTAGGGACGTACCGTTATATGGGGGCTATACGAAAACCTGGACCTGAATAGACAATTTTGAGTGAGATAAGAAAAACTGCACCAAAGTCAAACGCCATAATTTTTACATTTTTTTTTTTTTAATTTTATTGAATGAAAGCAAAAAATGACGGAAATAGCATCAAATTTTAGAATAAGTTATGATTTGTACGAATTGGTCACCTTTGGCTCGAATGATGGCCTTCAAACGGCCAATGAAACCGTCACACGCTGCCCGAATGTTTCTCTGAGGTATTTTGGCCCATTCCCGGCGAAGCGCTTGCTTGAGGTGATCGACACTTTGGTATTTTTTAGTGCCAACCTTGCTTTCCAAAATACTCCAGACACAATAGTCCAACGGATTGGTATCCGGAGATTTTGGTGGCCATTGTGTGCTGGAAATGAAGCGAGGAACCTCATTTTTTAACCATTCTTGGTTGGAATGTCCAAGGTCTGCGGACAAAATGTTTGCGTGCCCAAGGCTTTAATCAACCCTCCAGAACGATTAATACGAGCGGAGAGCGACCGTCGGCTGTTACGGCGGCCCACACTATCACTATGGCCGGCTGAACTCTTTGGCACGTAAACACGATCATTTTGTTTGTTTACAAACTGCTCGACAACGAATGTTTTCGCAACGGAAAAAATCAAATTCGGCAGTTCACCACTTTCGGCCAAACGAAGCAACTCTTTAGCTTTTTTGAGTCTATTTTCTTTCTGTTGTGGTGTAAGTTCTTCCACTTATTGGAATTTCAATGGCTTTACCTCAAGCTCATTTTTCAATATTTGCCGAATTTTATATTGTGATATGTTCAGTTCACGACCCATTTTTCGGCCACTGCGATGCGGGTTTCGATCAAGTCGCTTCTTTACTTTTGGAACCATTTCTGCTGTTTTCTTACGTCCACTTCCTTGCAGCGTTCGAAAATAAACATTATGGTACAGTACCATAGTGTTCTGTACCGTACCGAGGTGGAGTGGTACACTACGATAGTGTACCGTACCGGAACACAACCCTTAAAAAATATTTTAGTGATACTGTACCGGAGCACAACGATAATCGTACTGTACCGCAGTCGGAGCACTAAAAAACGTAGTGTTCCGCAGTCGGAGCACTACAAAATCGTAGTGTTCCGCAGTCGGAGCACTACAAAATCGTAGTGTACCACATTGCGGAACATTAAAAAAATAATGTACCGGTAGTGTACCACATGTGTGTTGTTTACGATTTGGGAAAAATTGAATGTTTGATGTTTTTTATAATGTAAATATAAATAATACAATTCAATATTATGAAAATAATTGCTGGATTTATTTTCTTTGCGAAATTGAAGAAAGTATAAAAATATGAGATTAGGTAGAAAGGATAAAAAGGAAAATTAAATTGAAAATTTAAATTCTCCGTGAAAAAGGGTATTTTAGTGGTTGCCACAAGTCTTTATGGATACGCCTGAAATTCGGCCTATTGCGTTATATATGAAATGAAATCAATGAATGTTTTTTATGCAGATTATGTACCTGTTACTTTGTGGTACCGAATTATCCGTGAATTTAGGTGCAAAAAATTAAATATTTTTTAAAGTATGGCTGAGGGTTTAAAATCAGTTTTATGATTTAGCTTTAAATAAAACCAAACATTGTACAGGTACCACATCAAAATATGTGCTGATATCCAGAATATAGTTTGCCACAATTTCGCATCGGAGTACAGGTAGTCTTTTATTATTAAGAACAATATTTGTTACAATATATGCAAAAAGCCGATATCCTGCTGTTTAGTTCTTCTCAAACGTTCAGCAAATAATTACAAAAATGCCGCGACCTAAAAATATTATTCTTTTAGATATGTTCAATACAAATGAATCAAACGAAGTTGTGTGTAATTTGCAAAGTTGTAAGAACAAGATTTTAAGTGTACATTCCGGAAATATAGAAAGACACTTAAAGAGATCACATCCTGAGCAATATGCAAACTATATTGAACAAAAACGTGCAATGAAATTACAAAATTGTGTTAACGAAGTATTACTGCGAAGAAATGTAAATCCGAGGAACATCGAACTAGCAATAGTGGAACTATTCACCAAAAATGGACGCCCTCTGCATATGGCCGAAGATAGGGCCTTCAAAATTCTTATGGAACCAGTTTTAAGTTTGCTCGGAATAACAGTCAATGAGCATAATATAATGGAGCGAATTATCGCATTTTCCACAAATATTAAAACGGAAATATCTAATGATTTAAAAGGGACATTGTTTTCTCTTAAGATTGATGTAGCAACCAGGTGGGATTTGAGCATGCTCGGTATAAATGTTCAATACATCAAAAATGGTAAAATCATTGTTAAAACATTGGCAGTAAAAGAGCTGAAATCAAGTCATACCGGTGAATATATAAAATCTATTATATTGGAAGTTCTAAGAGAATATGGTGTTGATGTACGCAACATTTTTACCATTACAACCGACAATGGATCTAACATGTTAAAAACGGTAAAAGTGCTGAATTCGGAGTTACAAATGCTTATGGAAGAGGAATCTCAGGATAGCGAAGAAGAAGTTGATTGTGAAATATCGATTTATAAAATTGAGTCAATCGACTTTAATATATCCTCAAACCATATTACTAACATTCGTTGTGGTGCCCATACGCTGCAGCTGTGTGTAAATGATGTCCTAAAACAGCCTACAATAAAAGAAAAAACTGAAAACCTAAGACTCGTAGTGAAAAAACTTCGAAGTAAAACGTATATGAGTATTTTTAAAAATGGGCTCCACAAGAAACCTATAATTGACTGTATAACAAGATGGAATTCAACATACAATATGATTGAAAGACTGCAGGAAATAAGAGAAGTTGTAACTACATTAAGCAAGGATAATTCGAAATTATTCATTAGTTCTGCTGACTGGTCTTTCGCAAGTGAATTTGTTGGAATATTTAAACCTATTTACACAGCTACAATGAAACTACAAACTGAACAGCTGTGTTATAGCGATATATATATGTTGTAATAATGGATATTACATTCCAAATAGATGCTTTACCAAATACCGAAATGAAAGTGATACTGAAAGAATCATTGAAGACAAGAATGGATAAACTTTTTGATAACGAACTTTTCAACGCAGCCGTGTATTTGGATCCACGTATTACAGTCTGTATGACAAGCGAACAGAAAACTAGAGCGCAGATGTACATAGTGTCGTTATATAAGCGAATATACTCAAAAGAAGGTACGTTTGCTATATTAATACCAAAAATACATACATATGTTTTTAACTATTACCCTTATTTCTTCAGATTCTACAACAGACAATACGGCCTGCACAATACTGGAAGAAACTCCATCAACAAGTAATGCATGCACACCGAAATCCTTTTCCGATTACCTGCAAACTTTAGATCCTACCACGCCTACACAGAGTTCTTCAAACATTGATAATTTTGAATCCGATCTATCCACTTATGAAAGAAAATCTAGATTGCCACTAAATGCAAATGTTTTACAATATTGGGACTCTTCAAACATTATTAGTGGCATTGCGAATATTTTACTGGCAATACCATCAACACAAGTAAGCGTGGAACGCTTATTTTCAGCTATGAAATATATGTTATCCGATCAGCGCAATCGATTGTCACCGTTAAATTTGGAGCATATATTAATGGTAAAAGCCAATGGGATTTTTAATTACCAATTGGGATCAGATTAATGTTCTTACTGGTGTACTTATATTTTTAGTTTATTACATTTCCTTTTTTACTTTCTATTTATATTATGTTTATTATATTTAACTTGTTTAATTAATTCAATTTTTATTAAAAAATACATTTATGTAATAACAATTAAATACTTATAAATAAATCAGTATTAAGTATGTTTCATTGACATATGACAGTACGTTGTTTTATTTGTTCTTTAATTTCCACTTATACAAAGAGTGATACTAATATCGAATTTTGTGTAATTTTGCAAGGTTGGATAATCTTTAATTTATTTTATTATAATCATTTTATTCATTTGCAATGCTACATACTAAAAAATCAAACCTTTAATATTATTTTCCCAAATCATAAAAAAGCGTATTGATGCCAGTACATTTTTTTAATGTGGTACACTACGATTTTTTAGTGCTCCGATTGCGGAACACTACGTTTTTTAGTGCTCCGACTCCGGAACACTACGATTTTTTAGTGCTCCGACTGCGGTACACTACGATTTTTTAGTGCTCCGACTGCGGTACAGTACGATTATCGTTGTGTTCCGGTACAGTATCACTAAATATTTTTTAGTGGTAGTGTACCGGTACACTACCGCTAAAATTTTTTTAGTGATACTGTACCGGTACAGTACACTATGTTAGTGTACTGTTTATTTTCGAACGCTGCTTCCTTGACGTCGGGTTGCGCTACCAGTATCACGGTAACGAGCGAAAGATTTATTCACATTTAAATGCTGGAGTGCTCTAACGATAGCCACTTGTGGTTTTCCAGCCAAATAAAAAGAAATCACTCTATCACGCTTGAATTCCATCACGAATAACTTTTTTTTTTTTGGAAAATTCTCACCAAAATACTTTTGTACGCTTGTAAACAATGTAATGAGCTGTCATTGAAATAATTTTAACAGCAGTCTGAAGTTGGTTGCAGTTTTTTTCATCTCACCCTGTAACTACATTATTTTCAAAGAGTTCACCAAATATCAATCCTAAATTTGTTTATGTGCAAAATAGGATTCTTAGAAATATTGAAATTGCTGCCTCAAAAAATTCGTTTTGCGCAAATGCCCCCTTTCGTGGCTCTGAAGTTTTTCGGTAAAAACCACAAAAAGTGAAATGAAAACCTCGAAACCAACAATTATAACCAATGTTGAAAAATGTGGTTGAACTATTTCTATTTGAAGAGAGAATACCCCCCATCCCTCAGCAATGTAGCTCATAAAAATACTACACTTATCTCAAGCCAAGTTTTATTCTAACCACAAGCTATTTACTTGTGACTTGGGATTCAAAATAAATTTGCATTATATCAGCAGGAAATGTGCACATGATCCACCCACACTCATATCTGCAGCAAAATCTTGACGAGATTGTGGAATGATCCGTCCACCATACCACCACACGAAGAGATCAAATTAATTTGTAAGCATTCTTTCATTTAATCTAGGAATTATTTTAATTTTTGAGGGAGGTAAATCTAACTGTCGTTCTGCTTGATTTGTTCAAGTATACAAAAATGCGAACAAGGCGAATGCAAAGAAATGTAAGCCACAGAATATGACGGTATACAGAAAATAAAATTTGCCATCAAAAGACCTCCCAAAGAAGGAGGATTGATTAAATTTAACATGTAGATCACTATTAATACGGGACATGAGATTAGTTGGGATTTTAAGAAATTCGCCCTAAAAACGCACCAAAATGAAATACAACACTATTTTTGGCTTATTTTTTCAATTTTAAAACAAAACAAGTAAAAAAGTATCGGTCAGTTTTGCCGACAGATGTATACCCTCAGCCAATAATATTTCGACTTCTGTTATGATTATTCAAACACTTGAACCCTATGTGGGGCAAGTAGCAACAGAAATGGTCCGATCTTTACCATCTTTATAACAGATCTTGTGTTGATGGAAATATTGAGAACTACCAAGTCTGGAATGGAATCGGATGTTGAATTCGCTTTTTATGAGTTTCATGGATATTCCAGGAGGTACCAGAAGGAGGGGACCGATATATCCCATCTTCACAACAGATCTTGTGTTAACAAAAATGTTTCTATGTGTGAAACATAAAGATAACCTGATGCTTATTTCGGATTTTATAAACATTTTGGTTACTCAAAACTTTGACCTTTGTGGGGGAGGTACCACAAAGAATTGTCCGATCTCTACCTACAGATCTCTTTATAGCAGAACCTGTATTGATAGAAATATTCAGTTGTGCCAAGTCTAAATGGAATCGGATGTTAATTTCGCATTTTATAAGCTTAATGGATATACAAATTTTCGACCTTTTGTGGAGAAGGTACCAGACCTCGGGTTAATAAATATTGGGATGTGTGAAATATAAATACAATCAGACTCTTAAATCAAATTTTATAAGAGTTGAAATTATTAAAAATTTTGACCCTTGTCGGGGAGCTATTTGATGGAGTGGACCGATATTGTTCATTTTCGCACCTGACCTAGCACTGACGCAAATATCAGGATTTGCAAAGTTAGAGCAAAATTGGATTATCCTTTCTCTTTCTGTGTAGAAAATATATTTTTTGATATTTTCGACATTTTGTGGAGGGAGGTACCAGAAGGAGTGGACCGATATTGCCCATCTCCGAACTCGATCTAAGTTTGACAATAATATTACGATCTACCAAGATTGGAAATCGAATACTTCCTTCGAAGGTTATCGTGCGCACTAGCCAGACTGTATTTCGTAGAGCTTCCGTAAGAAAAAAGTTTATATTGGGAATTTATGTGAAGTAGTTCATACCAACTATGAACCTTATTTGAATGCGTAGCAGGGCTTCAGAGTAATCACAATTTGGGACAACTGTGAGGTGTGTTATTTTTTCACCTGACCTATCACTGATGCAAATTCTAGCATTTGCAAAGTTTGAGCATTTCATTTTTTTTAAAATATCGATTTTTTGTGGGAGATGTACCAGAGGGAGTGGACTGATATTGCCCATCTCCGAACTCGATCTAAGTTTAAGAATAATATTAGGATATACCAAGTTTGGACCAAATCGGATACTCCCTTCAAGAGTTATCGTGCGCACCAGCCAGACAGACAGACGGACGGACATCGTAGATCAACTCCAAAAGTTCTGAAACGGATTTGGTCCAATGAAACCTCATATATATATACCCTCGTTAGCCATATGACTGAGGGTATAAAATACGTAGAAACGTTGAAACCTCTCGTTTAAAGCCCGCAGTAGAATAATAACACGGGGTCTAGACGGAACACAAAAGAAAGGTTACGGGGAGTACTTTCCGAATATATAGAGCTAATATTAAGAAACTGATTAGAGACTTTTCATATTTTCTGAAAATTTATCGTCCTCACACCTATAATTTCAGAATATTCGAAAAATAACTAAATGCGAATTTTGATTGCCTATATATTCCATATATTCTGAAAGTAGTCTATAAGATCATACTGTTGAGCTCGGTCCTAATTACAGTTAATGTTAAGTTTTCTCTCTCACACACACATAACTTTTAACTTTTTTCCATTGGAGCGTCCATATTTTATTCCAGTCATGCACATAGTTTTGTCACATTTTCGAAAATAATAACACCAGTTTTATTGCACAACATTGTTAATGTTTTTGTTTTTTTTTTTTTATTGTGTGGATATGTCAAAGGATTTACATATCCTTTAACATCGTTTGG
Organism: Musca domestica; assembly: GCF_030504385.1. Classification (NCBI taxonomy): domain Eukaryota; kingdom Metazoa; phylum Arthropoda; class Insecta; order Diptera; family Muscidae; genus Musca; species Musca domestica. The sequence continues at coordinate 90,928 of NW_026712431.1, forward strand.
TACAGTAATAAGTAAACATTTCACATGAATGCCTAACCGCCCCCACCCCATTCTTCCTCTCTCTTCCTTTCCTCTTTAGGGATTGGTATTTTTTTCGACGTGGCTTCTTGTTAGTCTTTTCATTTGCATTTGCATATTTTATTTTGTGTGCATTCGTTCAAACAAACGACAAAAAAGGACTACATCTCAGTTATTATTCATTCGTGGTACGTGTTTGTAGATTTCTGTTTTGTTTTTATTGTTTGTCGGGATCATTGTCCTGTTGACCCAAAACATGTTGCTGCTGCTGGTGCTTCGGTTGCTGTAGTCTCTAAAGTCCTAAATGTTTTCCTTTTCTTCCCAACAATATCTGCTCTTTTTTATGTGTGTCTCTCCCTCTCAGTTTGGTTAGGGATGATATTCATTGTTCGTCATTTTGAGAGCAGCAAACAAGAAAAAAAATGAAACGAAAACAGGCATGGCACGACAAACATTTGTGTGGCAGAACAACAAATTTTAAAATATTTGTTTTTTTTTTCATTTGCCAGTCCTGTGCATAAGCTTTCATGATTCATTTTCGACCAAGAAGAAATATTTATTTCTAACCCCTGCGTATTGTTGTAATGTGAACAATTCAAAGCTGAACTTTTTGGAGGAAGGGGAGTTATGCGGTTCGTGTAGCTGTGTAATAATTGCATGCCTGCCACACAACGATGGCAGACCACAGTTGTTGTTAGTAAACTTCCTGCAATTTGTTGAAATTCTCAAGCTGTGTGCATTCAGGGACCTCTGGCGGAGAAATGTCCAACACAAGAAATTGTCGTTTGTTCGGTCTGTCTTGCACAGCCATCGAGAGACCAT
>NW_026712432.1:0-91539 GCF_030504385.1 Musca domestica
AACTCTTTGTGTGGATTTTCAGACAATTCCGTTGAAAAATGTGGGTAAAATCATCAAAATCCCGACTATCGGGGGGTACCGTTATATGGGGGCTATACGATATTGTGGACCTATATAGATAATTCTCTGCCGAGGTATAAAGTACCCACAAGGAACTCCTTGTGTGGATTTTCAGACAATCCGTTGAAAAATGTGGGTAAAATCGTTAAAATACCGAATATCGGGGGGTACCGTTACATGGGGGCTACACGATATCGTGGACCGATATAGCCCATCTTCGAACTTGACCTGCCTGCAGACAAAAGAGAGATCTGTGCAAAATTTTAGCATCCTATCTTAATTCGTTTAGACTGTAACGTGATTACAACAGACGGACAGACGGACGGGCAAGGCTAAATCGTCTAGAATTTTACGCTGATCAAGAATATTATACTTTGTTGGGTCTAAAATGATTATTTCGATGAGTTACAAACGGAATGACGAACTTAATATACCCTCCATACCTTTTTCGGCAGTAAGTTCGGCCGGGCCGAATTTTGAATACCCTCCACCATTTGGAACGAATTAGAAAATTTTCAAAAAAATAAATCCAATAAAAATTCTTTTAAAATCTTTAAATATCTAATATAGGAGGGTGCCGATATATGGGGGATATACGATATTGTGGACCTTTAAAGACAAATCTATGTCTGCGTGTAAAGTACTCACAAGGAACTCCGTGTGTGGATTTTAAGACAATTCCATTGAAAAGCGTGGCTAACATCATCAAAATACCGAATATCGGAGGTTACAGTTATATGGGGGATATACGATATCGTGGGACCTATATAGACACTTCATTTTGAGGAGGTAAAATGCCCCAAGGGACTCCTTTTGTGGATTTTCAGACAATTCCGTTGAAAAAATATGGCCTAAAAACATCAAAATACCGAATATCGGGGGTACCGTTATATGAGGGCTATACAATATCGTGGATCTATATAGATAATTCTCTGCCGAGGTATAAAGTACCCACAACGAACTCCTTGTGTGGATTTTCAGACAATTCCGTTGAAAAATGTGGGTAAAATCATCAAATACCGAATATCGGTGGGTACCGTTATATGGGGGCTATACGATATTGTGGACCTATATAGATAATTCTCTGCCGAGGTATAAATTACCCACAAGGAACTCCTTGTGTGGATTTTCAGACAATTCCGTTGAAAACTGTGGGTAAAATCATCAAAATACCGAATATCGGGGGGTACCGTTATATGGGGGCTATACGATATTGTGGACCTATATAGATAATTCTCTGCGGAGGTATAAAGTGCCCACAAGGAACTCTTTGTGTGGATTTTCAGACAATTCCGTTGAAAAATGTGGGTAAAATCATCAAAATCCCGACTATCGGGGGTACCGTTATATGGGGGCTATACGATATTGTGAACCTATATAGATAATTCTCTGCCGAGGTATAAAGTACCCACAAGGAACTCCTTGTGTGGATTTTCAGACAATTCCGTTGAAAAATGTGGGTAAAATCATTAAAATACCGAATATCGGGGGGTACCGTTATATGGGGGCTGCACGATATCGTGAACCGATATAGCCCATCTTCGAACTTGACCTGCCTGCAGACAAAAGAGAGATCTGTGCAAAATTTTAGCATCCTATCTTAATTCGTTTAGACTGTAACGTGATTACAACAGACGGACAGACGGACGGGCAGGGCTAAATCGTCTTAGAATTTTACGCTGATCAAGAATATATATACTTTGTTGGGTCTAAAATGATTATTTCGATGAGTTACAAACGGAATGACGAACTTAATATACCCTCCATACCTTTTTGGTGGAGGGTATAAAAAGCAGTAAGTTCGGCCGGGCCGAATTTTGAATACCCTCCACCATTTGGAACGAATTAGAAAATTTTCAAAAAATAAAATCCAATAAAAATTATTTTAAAATCTTTAAATATCTAATATAGGAAGGTGCCGATATATGGGGGGATATACGATATTGTGGACCTTTAAAGACAAATCTATGTCTGCGTGTAAAGTACTCACAAGGAACTCCGTGTGTGGATTTTAAGACAATTCCATTGAAAAGCGTGGCTAACATCATCAAAATACCGAATATCGGAGGTTACAGTTATATATAGGTCCACGATATCGTATATCCGATATCATGGACCTATATAGACACTTCATTTTGAGGAGGTAAAATGCCCACAAGGGACTCCTTTTGTGGATTTTCAGACAATTCCGTTGAAAAATATGGCTAAAAACATCGAAATACCGAATATCGGGGGTACCGTTATATGAGGGCTATACAATATCGTGGATGTATATAGATAATTCTCTGCCGACGTATAAAGTACCCACAACGAACTCCTTGTGTGGATTTTCAGACAATTCCGTTGAAAAATGTGGGTAAAATCATCAAAATACCGAATATCGGGGGGTACCGTTATATGGGGGCTATACGATATTGTGGACCTATATAAATAATTCTCTGCCGAGGTATAAAGTACCCACAAGGAACTCCTTGTGTGGATTTTCAGACAATTCCGTTGAAAAATGTGGCTAACATCATCAAAATACCGAATATCGGAGGTTACAGTTATATGGGGGATATACGATATCGTGGACCTATATAGACACTTCATTTTGAGGAGGTAAAATGCCCACAAGGGACTCCTTTTGTGGATTTTCAGACAATTCCGTTGAAAAATGTGGGTAAAATCATCAAAATACCGAATATCGGGGGGTACCGTTATATGGGGGCTATACGATATTGTGGACCTATATAGATAATTCTCTACCGAGGTATAAATTACCCACAAGGAACTCCTTGTGTGGATTTTCAGACAATTCCGTTGAAAAATGTGGGTAAAATCATCAAAATACCGAATATCGGGGGGTACCGTTATATGGTGGCTATACGATATTGTGGACCTATATAGATAATTCTCTGCGGAGGTATAAGGTGCCCACAAGGAACTCCTTGTGTGGATTTTCAGACAATTCCGTTGAAAAATGTGGGTAAAATCATCAAAATACCGAATATCGGGGGGTACCGTTATATGGTACGATATTGTGGACCTATATAGATAATTCTCTGCCGAGGTATAAATTACCCACAAGGAACTCCTTGTGTGGATTTTCAGACAATTCCGTTGAAAAATGTGGGTAAAATCATCAAAATACCGAATATCGGGGGGTACCGTTATATGGGGGCTATACGATATTGTGGACCTATATAGATAATTCTCTACCGAGGTATAAATTACCCACAAGGAACTCCTTGTGTGGATTTTCAGACAATTCCGTTGAAAAATGTGGGTAAAATCATCAAAATACCGAATATCGGGGGGTACCGTTATATGGTACGATATTGTGGACCTATATAGATAATTCTCTGCCGAGGTATAAATTACCCACAAGGAACTCCTTGTGTGGATTTTCAGACAATTCCGTTGAAAACTGTGGGTAAAATCATCAAAATACCGAATATCGGGGGGTACCGTTATATGGGGGCTATACGATATTGTGGACCTATATAGATAATTCTCTGCGGAGGTATAAAGTGCCCACAAGGAACTCTTTGTGTGGATTTTCAGACAATTCCGTTGAAAAATGTGGGTAAAATCATCAAAATCCCGAATATCGGGGGGTACCGTTATATGGGGGCTATACGATATTGTGGACCTATATAGATAATTCTCTGCCGAGGTATAAAGTACCCACAAGTTACTCCTTGTGTGGATTTTCAGACAATTCCGTTGAAAAATGTGGGTAAAATCATTAAAATACCGAATATCGGGGGGTACCGTTATATGGGGGCTATACGACATTGTGGACCTATATAAATAATTCTCTGCCGAGGTATAAAGTACCCACAAGGAACTGCTTGTGTGAATTTTCAGACAATTCCGTTGAAAAATGTGGGTAAAATCATTAAAATACCGAATATCGGGGGGTACCGTTATATGGGGGCTACACGATATCGTGGACCGATATAGCCCATCTTCGAACTTGACCTGCCTGCAGACAAAAGAGAGATCTGTGCAAAATTTTAGCATCCTATCTTAATTCGTTTAGACTGTAACGTGATTACAACATACGGACAGACGGACGGGCAGGGCTAAATCGTCTTAGAATTTTACGCTGATCAAGAATATATATACTTTGTTGGGTCTAAAATGATTATTTCGATGAGTTACAAACGGAACGACGAACTTAATATACCCTCCATACCTTTTTTGGTGGAGGGTATAAAAAAGCAGTAAGTTCGGCCGGGCCGAATTTTGAATACCCTCCACCATTTGGAACGAATTAGAAAATTTTCAAAAAAATAAAATCCAATAAAAATTCTTTTAAAATCTTTAAAATATCTAATATAGGAAGGTGCCGGTATATGGGGGGATATACGATATTGTGGACCTTTAAAGACAAATCTATGTCTGCGTGTAAAGTACTCACAAGGAACTCCGTGTGTGGATTTTAAGACAATTCCATTGAAAAGCGTGGCTAACATCATCAAAATACCGAATATCGGAGGTTACAGTTATATGGGGGATATACGATATCGTGGACCTATATAGACACTTCATTTTGAGGAGGTAAAATGCCCACAAGGGACTCCTTTTGTGGATTTTCAGACAATTCCGTTGAAAAATATGGCTAAAAACATCAAAATACCGAATATCGGGGGTACCGTTATATGAGGGCTATACAATATCGTGGATCTATATATATAATTCTCTGCCGAGGTATAAAGTACCCACAACGAACTCCTTGTGTGGATTTTCAGACAATTCCGTTGAAAAATGTGGGTAAAATCATCAAAATACCGAATATCGGGGGGTACCGTTATATGGTGGCTATACGATATTGTGGACCTATATAGATAATTCTCTGCGGAGGTATAAAGTGCCCACAAGGAACTCCTTGTGTGGATTTTCAGACAATTCCGTTGAAAACTGTGGGTAAAATCATCAAAATACCGAATATCGGGGGGTACCGTTATATGGGGGCTATATGATATTGTGGACCTATATAAATAATTCTCTGCCGAGGTATAAAGTACCCACAAGGAACTCCTTGTGTGGATTTTCAGACAATTCCGTTGAAAAATGTGGGTAAAATCATTAAAATACCGAATATCGGTGGTTACGTTATATGGGGGCTACACGATATCGTGGACCGATATAGCCCATCTTCGAACTTGACCCGCCTGCAGACAAAAGAGAGATCTGTGCAAAATTTTAGCATCCTATCTTAATTCGTTTAGACTGTAACGTGATTAAAACAGACGGACAGACGGACGGGCAGGGCTAAATCGTCTTAGAATTTTACGCTGATCAAGAATATATATATACTTTGTTGGGTCTAAAATGATTATTTCGATGAGTTACAAACGGAATGACGAACTTAATATACCCTCCATACCTTTTTTGGTGGAGGGTATAAAAATTATGGAACAAGCACATTTGCTGTCTTCAATCCACAATGGCATCGGGAATAGAAATATTGCATAAATAAAAAAATCACTGTTTATAGTTTTATATTATATCAGTCTTTAATTCATTCATTATTAACGTTCCGACCACTGATATAAAATAAATAAACCTCTTTAAAAATTATGCTGAACGCATAATACCAATCAAAGGTTTATGCAAACAACAAATAAATTTGTATGTATTTAAATGTTTGAGAGAAGACGAGTCGTAGTGGATTTTATAATAAAATTAAGTCAGGAAATTTAAATATCGCTCGTTGTATCTCAGAACTCACTTAACAACGCATTATAAGTTTTTGGGTAGAAAAGGGGAAAAGTAGATTTAGCAAGAAAAAATAAAAGGAAATAAAACAAACAATTTTCATTTAAGTAGTTTGTCCTATACAAATGTTGTATACTTTTTATTTAAATAAATATTGTTGTAAAACAGTGTTCCTAAATTGTTTAAATGTTGCTGGGAAAGCACGTTGTTAATAGGACGTAATCCAAAGACTATTAAGTGTAAAAATACAACGAGCAAGCGAAGATGTCACAAGTGGCGCTTTAGGAAATGTCACTCGCTATAATTTGGCAGTACGACTGTATGATTAATATCACACAGTTGTACACGATAGTCCATTACAAGTTTGAAAATGGCAGACGAATGTCTGCAATGCAGTTTCATTGGAATTTATAAGTTTGGAATGATTGTTTAGGAAAAAACTTGTTTATTGTGCTAACACCTTATTATGTGTTAACTTGTATAGAAAAAGGTGACGTAATGTGCGTCGTTTTGAGTTGCGTCGCGATTCTCTGGTCCCCATTAACGACGCCAGTCGGGGCATTAGTGTATTGAAACAAAGTTGTCATTAAAGAAATTTTGAGAAAGCCATCATTTTAAGTATTGCCAACCGCTTTTATAGCAACCTTTTATATTTTTTTCTGACCTTTTCTTCACAAGGTACAGATACTTCCCGACGTAAGTATGACATTTCTCATTAATGACTTGATATCTTTATACATTGTCCTACTAGTTTCTTCTCCAACCTTCTTGAGTTTTAATCCATTCTTTTCGAGATTTTTCAAGGCATTTTTGAAACCATCCCTCTCGTTTTTTCTTCTTATTGCTCTTTAAGAATTTTAGCTAATTTATAGATTTTTCTTCAATTTTCACGTTCTCTCCTGTAATTCTTCTTTCATACTTTAAGTCATTTGTTCACAGTTTTTTTAGGCAACACTTCTGTCAAATCTACAACACAGAGCTTCGTAGCTCTCCATCTACCCCCAATTTACTTAACCCTATTTCCAAATATTCCACACTAAACTACACAGTAGGATCATTGTAATATGAATTCCAGGCATCACTTGTTATGTAAGTCGGGCTTTTTTCCTGGTGAGATTACGAGAATCGCAGTCCAGGATGTTCAACATCCATTCGTCATGAAGTTCTTGAACGGAATTACCTTAGCAACTTTCGTATTGGGTTTTTACTTTCCGTTTTCTTAACATACTCCCTGCAGGCATTTGGAAGTGAGTCACTCAATCCATTTTTAAGATGCCACCTTTGCGACGCATTTACAACAACAAAACTATAATTTTCTACTTTCTAACGTCACAGATATACTACTTAGTGGCGTCAGGCAGGATCAAATAAGGTGTCACGTGTGCATACACTTTTTCGTGACTTCTATCGGTTTACAATTACGAATTGAACAAAAATAAGACTTTATTTTATCAGAGGAATATATAACACTGTGGCGCAGTAGTAAGCATGAAAGCTTTGCTCTCTGAATACACGGCTTCGAATCCCAAGCAAGACATCACATTTTAAAACCGAAAACATTATATGTGAGTATTTTAGCTATTTAGTGTAAACCATTACGGACGAAGTTAAACTCTTTCCACTTCCGCGGCGAGAAAGCGATATCAGCCGCGATGATTTCTGTAGCTTAGGTGTGACTTTTCAGTGATTTCGAGGATATTTTTCTTTGCAGGGAGATATCACATTATAAAATCGAAAGAAAAAAACTATGTGTGATTATTTCAGCTAAAAAGTATAGGTTCTAAGCATGCGTACATAGGAAAAGTAGAGTAGTAACGCTGTGCGCGCTATTTAGTCACGTTTAAAAGTATCGCGGGCGTGGTTTCTTTCTGCCCGAAGAATGCAACATCCGCGGTGGGAAAGCGATATTAACCGTGATGATTTCTAACGTTAAGGTGTGACTTCTAGGTTATTTCCGTGATAGCATAATGGGTTCTAGTTTTTGTAACGGAACATTGTATATACAGGTCCACGTATCCCGCTATACTTTTAAACGTGACTAAATAGTGCGCACAGCGTTAGTGCTCTACATTTCCAATGTACGCTCTACTTTCCAATGTACGCTTGCTTGGAACCTATACCTTTTATCTGAAATACTCACACATAGTTTTTTTCTTTCGATTTTATAATGTGATATCTCCCTGCAAAGAAAAATATCCTCGGAATCACTTAAAAGTCACACCTAAGCTACAGAAATCATCGCGGCTGATATCGCTTTCTCGCCGCGGAAGTGGAAAGAGTTTAACTTCGTCCGTAATGGTTTACACAAAATAGCTAAAATACTCACATATAATGTTTTCGGTTTTAAAATGTGATGTCTTGCTTGGGATTCGAAGCCGTGTATTCAGAGAGCAAAGCTTTCATGCTTACTACTGCGCCACAGTGTTATATATTCCTCTGATAAAATAAAGTCTTATTTTTGTTCAATTCGTAATTGTAAACCGATAGAAGTCACGAAAAAGTGTATGCACACGTGACACCTTATTTGATCCTGCCTGACGCCACTAAGTAGTATATCTGTGACGTAAGAAAGTAGAAAATTATAGTTTTGTTGTTGTAAATGCGTCGCATAAGTGGCATCTTAAAAATGGATTGAGTGACTCACTTCCAAATGCCTGCAGGGAGTATGTTAAGAAAACGGAAAGTAAAAACCCAATACGAAAGTTGCTAAGGTAATTCCGTTCAAGAACTTCATGACGAATGGATGTTGAACATCCTGGACTGCGATTCTCGTAATCTCACCAGGAAAAAAGCCCGACTTACATAACAAGTGATGCCTGGAATTCATATTACAATGATCCTACTGTGTAGTTTAGTGTGGAATATTTGGAAATAGGGTTAAGTAAATTGGGGGTAGATGGAGAGCTACGAAGGTCTGTGTTGTAGATTTGACAGAAGTGTTGCCTAAAAAAACTGTGAACAAATGACTTAAAGTATGAAAGAAGAATTACGGGAGAGAACGTGAAAATGGAAGAAAAATCTATAAATTAGCTAAAATCCTTAAAGAGCAATTAGAAAAAAAACGAGAGGGATGATTTCAAAGATGACTTGAAAAATCTCGAAAAGAAAGGTTTAAAACTCTAGAAGGTTGGAGGAGAAAATAGTAGGAAAATGTATAAAGATATGAAGTCATTAATGAGAAATGTCGTACTTACGTCGGGAAGTATCTGTACATTGTGAAGAAAATGTCAGGAAAATATATACAAGGTTGCTATAAAAGCCGTTGGCAATACTTAAAATGATGGCTTTCTTAAAATTTTTTTAATGACAACTTTTTGTCAATACACTAAACCCCCGACTTGCGTCGTAATGGGGACCAGAGAATCTCGATGCAACTCAAAACGACGCACATTGCGTCACCTTTTTCTATACAAGTTAACACATAATAAGGTGTTAGCCCAATAAACAAGCTTTTTTCCTAAAAAATCATTCCAAACTTATAAATTCCAATGAAACTGCATTGCAGACATTCGTCTGCCCTAAGTCGTTGCGACTGAATCCCATCCCAGTCGGGTCCGACCGATTTGCCCAATTCACACTGGTCTCGACTTCCAACTCCAACGATTGTCGGTATCCGCTCGGGTTACACATTTAACCCATCGCTTGTCCCCATATCAATCTGCCTCGGAATCTATAAAGAAGCACCAAGGTATGATACTAGCGGATCAGCAATTGTATAAAGCGTCCCGAGTAGTCTTGTTTTCATTTCGCTTATTTTTAAACTTAATAGTCTTTTGTATTACGTCCTATCAACAACGAGCTTTCCCAGCAACATTTAAAAAATGTAGGAATATTGTTCTACAAAAATATTCATTTAAATAAAAACTATGCAATATTTGAATAGGACAAATTACTTAAATGAAAATTGTTTGTTTTATTTCCTTTTATTATTTGTTGCTAATTCTACTTCTCCCCATTTCTACGCAAAAAAATATAAAATTATACAAATCCACTACGACTCCTCTTCTCTCAAACATTTAAATACATACATATTTATTTGTTGTTTGCATAAACCTTTGATTGGTATTATGTGTTCAGCATAACTTTTAAAGAGGTTTATTTATTGGCAAAGGTTAAAAACAATTTTTAATGCAGAGCTTTGATTTCATTGGTCGGTACGTTAATAATGAATGAATTAAAGATATAATATAAAACTATAAACCGTGATGTTTTTATTTATGCAATATTTCTATTCCCGATGCCATCGTGGATTGAAGACAGCAAATGTGCTTGTTCCATAAGAATTGTTTAGTTTAGTACGTTCAAAGATACTGGGCATTGCACGATTCAATAATATCATTGCCATCCACAAGAACGCTTTCACTTTATCATTTTTAAAAGTATACGGTCTAAAACGTATGAATTTAGTCCTACCTCCTTAAGCTGTGAATTCAATAGAAGTTTATTTTATTTATAGAATGGAGGCATCATATTCATTTTAAGTTAAGTTTTAAGTTTTTAAAACTCTAGTATAATTATAGTTGAAAATTAAGCTTACGCATCAGCGAACAAAAAAAATGCCATAAATGGTTACTTCTGATATCTTCTTTACAGATTTTCGATATTAACGGACCAAGTACACTTCCTTGCGGAACTCCACCTAAAACTCGAAGTACAGTGCTGGCAATATCTTTAATTTGTACCTATTGTTTCCTAATGGTCATGTTGGTACTAAATAACATAAGTGTCTTAGATGAAAAACCGATTATTTTAAGTTTTGAAGTAAAATTTCGTGCTCAACTAATATGTTAAGAAACACACCCGCTACTTCCGCACGACCACTATCTATTCACACATGTACACATATAACCAATCAGATTTACATTACATTTCTTTGTAATTTTTGCCTATAGTTGAGTACTTGATCGAAACATTTGAATTGACTTGACATTGGACCATTTCCGAATAGACCATTCTTTTGCATTTCGGAACACTGTCTAAAATACCCCACGCCGCTTTCCGACGGATGCGTCTGCGTCTCGGACCTACAAAGGAGGACGATTCACAACTATCACCGCTTTGCCATTCGTCAAATAGTTCTTGGTCCCTTAATTTCAACGCTATTATTATTTATGGTCTTCGAAGACGGCAACATTCCAACTCGATTTTTGAAAGTCTCACCACTTACTCTCTCCTGGCGTGGTATTTTGGCCCTAAGTTTGGTCGAAGAATTACCATGCTAGGCTACGATAGAAAATTGGTGCATTCTCGCCCTCTGTGGCCGATGTTAACAATTAGGTTTAGTTAAATGGTACAGACCCTCGCCCAACAGTTAATTTGGAGCTGGAAAGATGAATATGTACATGAATATATGAGGAATGAATGAACATTTAAAGAGCACGATCTGCCTCCTCCAACGTCGTGAAAATACGCCGTATAAAATTGGGTAGACGTGTCATTGGTAATATTCCTGAAAAGTATTAAGTCGATGTTGAAAATACATCTGTTCGGGTCTTTCATAATTACAGTCGAATAGGAAACTTCATAACTCTTTTCAATATGCTCTCTTTTCGTCAGGTGATGTTTGTGGCAGTTTACAAATCTACTCCAAATCATGAGATCCACCTGCGGCTCTGGTTGCCACCGGGCCGAACTTTTAATACCCTCCACCATTTGCAAGGAATTTGGAAATTTTCAAAAAATAAAATCCTTAAAAAAATCTGCTAAAATTTTAAAAATACCGAATATAGCCGTCATATTGGGGTCTATACGACGTGAACATACAAAGGCATTGTTTGTCATTAGCCATTACCATATTCAAATTCGAAACTTGAAATAAACGGTGAATAATGTAGCTAAAATCATCAAAATATCGTATATAAGGAGGCGCCGTTAAATTGGAGCTGTGCGAAGACCTGGACCAGCATAGACAATTTTCTGTCACAGGCTGTAGCATCCATTACGAACTTCAAATACCACATCTCAAACAATTTCGGTGGGTATTGTACCTAAAATCGTCAGAATACCGAATATAGGGAGGTACCGCTATATGGGGGCTATACGAAGACGTGGACTTGCACAGACAATTTTCTGTCTTAGGGTGTAGTATCCATTTTGAACTTCAAGTACCAAATTTGAAAAAATTCCCGTGATAATGTGGTAAAAATCATCAAAATACCGAATATCGGGAGGTAGCATTATATGGGGGCTATACGAAGACATGGACTTGCACAGACAATTTTCTATCTTATACTGTAGTATTCATTACGAACTTCAAATGCCAATATTGAAACAATTCTTGCGAATAATGTCGCTAAAATCATCAATATACCGAATATATGGAGGTACTGATATATGGGGCTTATACGAAGGCCTGGACCCGCACACACAATTTTCTGTCACAGACTGTAGTTCCCATAACGAACTTCAAATACCAATTTTGAAACAATTCCGGTGAATAATGTCGCTAAAATCATCAAAATACCGAATATAGGGAGGTACCGTTATATGGGGGCTATACGAATACGTGCACCTGCACAGACAATTTTCTGCTTTAGGATGTAGTATCAAAATACCGAGTATCAAATACCGAGTAGTATCCATTTGGAACTTCAAGTACCAAATTTGAAACAATTCCGGAGAATAATGTCGCTAAAATCATCAAAATACCGAATATAGGGAGGTAGCGTTATATGGGGGCTATACGAAGAAGTGGACTTGCACAGACAATTTTCTGTCTTAGGGTGTAGTATTCATTACGAACTTCAAATGCCAATATTGAAACAATTCTTGCGAATAATGTCGCTAAAATCATCAATATACCGAATATATGGAGGTACTGATATATGGGGCTTATACGAAGGCCTGGACCCGCACAGACAATTTTCTGTCACAGACTGTAGTTCCCATAACGAACTTCAAATACCAATTTTGAAACAATTCCGGCGAATAATGTCGCTAAAATCATCAAAATACCGAATATAGGGAGGTACCGTTATATGGGGGCTATACGTATTATAATGCATAACAACATTGCAAATGATAAACATCGTTGGATCTCTCCATGTCGAAAAACAGCAAGTGGCGAATGTAGAGAAAGTTGATGTTTATTGTTAAAACACAACACTATCTCTCTTCTTCTCTCGCACCGACGCTACTATGCAATTTAAGCTAATATTGTGTATCAATTTAACTTTATTTATTATTTACTAAGTCCGGATATTGTTTTTTAACTAACCTAACCACTATTGTGCTTCTTATTTTATTTAGTAAATTGGGTTTTGCTTCAGTGGCGGAAAAACCAAATTTTGGCAATTTACAATCCTATTCCTAATCATGAGATTCATCCGAATCTATTCTGGGGATTACAATCATCAGAACATCTCAACATTGCAAAATGTAGGCTGTATGTTAAATAAAGAATTTAATTAAATGATGATGATTTACAATACAAAAATGACCATGCACCGGCAGTACATCATCCTATCTTGTTTCCAGCAATGTTAAATGCATATAATTCCAATGCTAGCATGCCTAATTTTTAATTTATATTAAAAATAATGCATAACAACATTGTAAATGATAAACATCGTTGAGATCTGTCCATGTCAAAAAAAAAAAACAAAAACAGCAAGTGGCTAATGTAGAGAAAGTTGATGTTTATTGTTAAAACACAACACTATCTCTCTTCTTCTCTAGCACCGACGCTACTATGCAATTTTAGCTAATATTGTGTAGCAATTTAACTTTATTTATTATTTACTAAGCCCGCATATTGTTTTTCGGCTAAACTAAACCACTATTTAGTTTTTCATTTTATTTAGTAAATTGGGGTTTGCTTCACTGGCGCAATAACAGAGTACCCATTACGGGCTTTAACCAATTCCGCTACGAAATGTTTTCAAAATCGTCAAAATATTAAATATTTGGAAGTGTCGTTAAGGGAAAACGTGGATCTTTACAGATAGTGTCCTGTCACAGAATGAAAAAAACAAAAAACGTAATATCAATAAATACACATAGCTTCCACGATATGAGAACCGCTGAGATTTATTTCATTTAACTTTCCACAGAACATATTTGGCTGGCAGTCAAACGAGAAAAGACAGATTTTAAAAAGAAAATGCATAAACTAACAATTTCCAATTTTTGTGAAGTTTTTTTTAAACTTAATATAATGTGAATATTGAATAAAGTTGCCACATGAATATAATCTGTAAAAAACGCTAAAAAACATTCCTTCTTTACAATTTTTTTATATACCAATTTCATTCATATGATAATTATACTGTTTACATATCGGCGACATGTTTGAAGCATAACTCATGAGTGTAGAAATATCTTACGTGAGTGAGTCTTATTCGCTTTATGTATTCTTCTATGTACTAGAGTAATGGCACGTTGATTGACACATTTAAATGATATTGGACCATTGTAAGAAATGCAGATGTATCAGCTGTTAATTTATTTACCCATTTGAAGTATTTCGCTGCAGCATACCAGGTTCCACTAGGATGGGTCGGTAGCGAAATATTGTATGTATAGGTCACATTTATTTAGGAAATTGTTCAAAATTGGGTATATAAGAAGATTTCTAGATGAAAATTCTTGAAGTATAATTTTGTCTATATAGATTCCCGTTTTGGTATAGCCCCCTCGCCCACTTTATAGTGTTTTAAGGTTTAACAGCATTATCAAAACGGTATTACGATTTATTGTAGTTTAAAATGGTACACATTTGAAATCAGATATTTCTATATAAAAATGTTTTCTGTACCCAATGGTGGAGGGTATTAAAAGTTCAGCCGAACGAACTGAATGTTATTTTATTTGTTTTAATAGGGATTGCAGGCCCGTTGAAGTCCTATAAAAACGACATTATCTATCATCATTGAAATCAAACGGCTGTTCCATGAATATATATATATATATATATATATATATATATATATATAATATATATATATATATATATATATATATATATATATATATAAATAATAATAATATATATATTTTTTTTAGTTTTCCATTTGATGCCCTTTTCTTGGGTATCGTTGGATCGTTTGGAATTGCACACTTCGAATGACAAATAAGAAGAATGCAAAAACTTTAACCCGTTTTAATCTATAGTGGTGTGTAATGAATGGAACCCACAGTGTGGGCATAAAAATATGGTACACCATAATAAAAAATGGTACATTCATGTACATGTAGGATACAATGATGAATGTAAAGTATATCTTATTTACGATCCAACAAACAACAACGGCATTTTTAAGCGAAATACTTAAAAAATCTTTTGTTCTCTTCCGTGGTTAGCTATGAATCGATAAGGGCCACCTTGAATATTGCTGCAGCGAAGACCATGAGCATTTGACGCTATGACGGCATTTTTACATGGAATTGTTGTACAACATATATTCATGGAACAGCCGTTTGATTTCAATGATGATAGAGAATGTCGTTTTTATAGGACTTCAACGGGCCTGCAATCCCTATTAAAACAAATAAAATAACATTCAGTTCGTCCGGCTGAACTTTTAATACCCTCCACCATTGGGTAAAGAAAACATTTTTATATAGAAATATCTGATTTCAAATGTGTACCATTTTAAACTACAATAACTCGTAATACCGTTTTGATAATGCTGTTAAACCTTAAAACACTATAAAGTGGGCGAGGGGGCTATACCAAAACGGGAATCTATGTAGACAAAATTATACTTCAAGAATTTTCATCTAGAAATCTTCTTATATACCAAATTTTTGACAATTTCCTAAATAAATGTGACCTATACATACAATATTTCGCTACCGACCCATCCTAGTGGAACCTGGTATGCTGCAGCGAAATACTTCAAATGGGTAAATAAATTAACAGCTGATACATCTGCATTTCTTACAATGGTCCAATATCATTTAAATGTGTCAATCAACGTGCCATTACTCTAGTACATAGAAGAATACATAAAGCGAATAAGACTCACTCACGTAATATATTTCTACACTCATGAGTTATGCTTCAAACATGTCGCCGATATGTAAACAGTATAATTATCATATGAATGAAATTGGTATACAAAAACAAGTAAAAAAAACATTAAGTTCGGCCGGGCCAAACTTTTAATACCCTCCACCTTAGGGTAAAAGAAACATTAGAAGAAATGTGGCAAAAACCATTAAAATGCCGATTATGGGGAGGTACCGTTATATGGGGGCTATACCAAAACGTGTACCTATAATTACAATGTTTCGCCACCGGAGCTGGAACCCATTATGACCCACAAATACCAAATCAGTGAAAAAATGTGGCAAAAACCATAAAAAAACCGAATATCGGGAGGTACCGTTATATGGGGGCTATATCAAATCATGGACCCATGCATGCAATGTTTCGCCACCGAAGTTGGAACCAATTATGACCAACAAATACCAATTTTCGAACAAATCCCTGAAAAAATGTGGCAAAAATCATCAAATTACCGAATATCGGGAGGTACCGTTATATGGGGGCTATACCAAAACGTGGACCTATATTTACAATGTTTCGCCACCGGAGCTGGAACCCATTATGACCAACAAATACCGATTTTCAGACAAATCCGTGAAAAAATGTGGTAAAAAACTAAAATACTAAATATCGGGAGGTACCTTTATATGGGGGCTATACCACAACGTGGACCTATACATGCAATGTTTTGCCACACGCTCAGGGACCCGCTATGACCTACAAATACCAATTTTAAGACAAATCCGTGAAAAAATGTGGCATAAATCATCAAAATACCGAATATCGGGAGGTACCGTTATATGGGGACTATACCAAATTATGGACCCATACATGCAATGTTCCGCCACCGGAGCTGGAAACCATTATGACCCACAAATACCAATTTTTAGACAAATCGGTGAAAAAATGTGGTAAAAAAAAAACTAAAATACTAAATATCGGGAGGTACCTTTATATGGGGGCTATACCACAACGTGGACCTATACATGCAATGTTTTGCCACACGCTCAGGGAGCCGCTATGACCTACAAATACCAATTTTAAGACAAATCCGTGAAAAAATGTGGCATAAATCATCAAAATACCGAATATCGGGAGGTACCGTTATATGGGGACTATACCAGAACGTGGACCGATATATCTCATTTTCAATACCAACCATCCTAGACACAATGCAAATAGCTCTGCTAAATTTTGGAGCTCTACGTCAAATAATGTGGGCTGTATCGTGATTTCAACAGACAGACAGACAGACAGACGGACAGACAGACAGACAGACAGACAGACGGACAGACAGACAGACGGACATCGTTAAATCGACTTAGAATTTTATGCTGATTATGAATATATATACTTTATGGGGTCTAAAACGAATATTTAGGGATGTTACAAACGGAATGACAAAGTTAATATACCCTCCTTTCCAAGGTGGAGGGTATAAAAATTGTAAAGAAGGAATGTTTTTTAGCGTTTTTTTCAGATTATATTCATGTGGCAACTTTATTCAATATTCACATTATATTAAGTTTACAAAAAACTTCACAAAAATTGGAAATTGTTAGTTTATGCATTTTCTTTTTAAAATCTGTCTTTTCTCGTTTGATATTTGACGATTAAAAATTAGGCATGCTAGCATTGGAATTATATGCATTTAACATTGCTGGAAACAAGATAGGATGATGTACTGCCGGTGCATGGTCATTTTTGTATTGTAAATCATCATCATTAAATTAAATTCTTTATTTAACATACAGCCTACATTTTGCAATGTTGAGATGTTTTGATGATTGTAATCCCCAGAATAGATTCGGATGAATCTCATGATTAGGAATAGGATTGTAAATTGCCAAAATTTGTTTTTTCCGCCAGGGAAGCAAAACCTAATTTACTAAATAAAATAAGAAGCACAATAGTGGTTTAGTTTAGTTAAAAAACAAATATCCGGACTTAGTAAATAATAAATAAAGTTAAATTGATACACAATATTAGCTTAAATTGCATAGTAGCGTCGGTGCGAGAGAAGAAGAGAGATAGTGTTGTGTTTTAACAATAAACATCAACTTTCTCTACATTCGCCACTTGCTGTTTTTCGACATGGAGAGATCCAACGATGTTTATCATTTGCAATGTTGTTATGCATTATTATACGTATAGCCCCCATATAACGGTACCTCCCTATATTCGGTATTTTGATGATTTTAGCGACATTATTCGCCGGAATTGTTTCAAAATTGGTAATTGAAGTTAAAAATGGATACTACACCCTAAGACAGAAAATTGTCTGTGCAAGTCCACTTCTTCGTATAGCCCCCATATAACGGTACCTCCCTATATTCGGTATTTTGATGATTTTAGCGACATTATTCACCGGAATTGCTTCAAAATTGGTATTTGAAATTTGTCTGTGCGGGTCCAGGTCTTCGTACAGGCCCCATATATCAGTACCTCCCTATATTCGTTATTTTGACGATTTTAGGTACAATACCCACGAAATTGTTTGAGATGTGGTATTTGAAGTTCGTAATGGATGCTACAGCCTGTGACAGAAAATTGTCTAAGCTGGTCCAGGATTTCGCACAGCTCCAATTCAACGGCGCCTCCTTATATACGATATTTTGATGATTTTAGCTACATTATTCACCGTTTATTTCAAGTTTCTAATGACAATAATATATATATATATATATATATATATATATATATATATATATATATATATATATATATATATATATATATATATATATATATATATATATATATATATATAAATATATATATATATATAAGTGCGGCCCACCACAACTAAATGTTACTTTATTTGTTTTAGACAAATCCATGCCAAAATGTGTCAAAAATCATTAAAATATGAATATCAGGTTGTAACCTTAATGTGGGGCCTATACAAAAATGTGGTCCGATATACACAATTCTCCACCACAGGAACTAGAACACATTACGACAAATTGGTGGAAAAATGAGGCTAAACCCATTATATTTCGACTATCGGGTGGTACCGTTATATTGGGGCTATATAAAAACGAGGTCCTATATACCCAATTTTCTGTCAACGAAACTGGAAACCATTACAAACAACTAATACCATTTTTTAGACAAACCTGTGGAAAAATAAGATTGGGATAATTGTAAACATTGAGTTTGTATGAACAATTTAACTTGCCTTAATGCACTTCTGTAAATACATTAAAAAATCTATACTTTTTTGGTTTGCAACTTTGGCTATTTCCATAAAAGATTCTTAAACGATCTGCGGCTTCTTTCAAACTACAAATGTTCTGGTTTCGGAATGAGTTCTAAAATTTTTAAGGAATTCTGCAATACTCTTCTTTAGGGGTTTAGAGGCACCTATACGGTTCGTGCCGTTGCCTGTATATATACAGGAAGAACATCCCTATAACATTTTTTAGATTAAAATTGCCTGCAAAATTATTACCGGCCGAAGAGAATCCATTTGATTTTGGTGGTGTTTTTGTTAGAAAGTGCAGACATTTTAGTTGTTAATCGTTTCTTGATTAAGATTTTTAATTTTAAAATCCAAAATTCATATCCTAACGCGAACGCTACTTATGACTTACTTTGTTTGCAAATTCGACCCATAATTTGGTCATGTTAACGTAGGGATTGTTAAAGGAAAAAAACCTGCTGCTTTTTGTTTTGTTTTGCGTTTTGTTTTCTTAGCATTTTTTATATCGATCGGTGACATCCACGACATGACGCCATCGATCGTGTCCAACATTTTCTATGATATCGGAAATTATGTTTCCCTAAGAGAAATAATTCAACAGTATTATTGGTATTTTCTTCTCGGATGTACAAGTCTGCGAATGACCTGTGTGATGCGCCACCAAGTCCATAAATATGTGAGTCTTGATGATTTGTAATGTATTTGAAATTCAGTTTGATTTGAGTTTTTTGCAGCAGATTTGACCTTTATTTACTGGGCCACCATGAACTTCAAAAATCTATAAAAGTTTAATGCAAATTTTCTTCGTACGTTGCAATTTTTGAATTGTGGCACTTGATTCATAATCACGTGGGATGAGTAAAAGAGAGAGAAAAATTTCCGTCAGCTTTTTGGCCTTTTGTTTTCATAACGCTCGGTAAGATTCTTCCTCGCCAAACCCATTATTCATAAAGGAGGACATTGATATTGCTTATCGTCAAAATATTAAATATATATATATATATATATATATATATATATATATATATATATATATATATATATATATATATATATATTTAATATTTTGACGATAAGCAATATCAATGTCCTCCCTTATGAATAATGGGTTTGGCGAGGAAGAATCTTACCGAGCGTTATGAAAACAAAAGGCCAAAAAGCTGACGGAAATTTTTCTCTCTCTTTTACTCATCCCACGTGATTATGAATGATTATAGTGCGGCCCACCACAACTAAATGTTACTTTATTTGTTTTAGACAAATCCATGCCAAAATGTGTCAAAAATCATTAAAATATGAATATCAGGTTGTAACCTTAATGTGGGGCCTATACAAAAATGTGGTCCGATATACACAATTCTCCACCACAGGAACTAGAACACATTACGACAAATTGGTGGAAAAATGAGGCTAAACCCATTATATTTCGACTATCGGGTGGTACCGTTATATTGGGGCTATATAAAACGAGGTCCTATATACCCAATTTTCTGTCAACGAAACTGGAAACCATTACAAACAACTAATACCATTTTTTAGACAAACCTGTGGAAAAATAAGATTGGGATAATTGTAAACATTGAGTTTGTATGAACAATTTAACTTGCCTTAATGCACTTCTGTAAATACATTAAAAAATCTATACTTTTTTGGTTTGCAACTTTGGCTATTTCCATAAAAGATTCTTAAACGATCTGCGGCTTCTTTCAAACTACAAATGTTCTGGTTTCGGAATGAGTTCTAAAATTTTTAAGGAATTCTGCGATACTCTTCTTTAGGGGTTTAGAGGCACCTATACGGTTCGTGCCGTTGCCTGTATATATACAGGAAGAACATCCCTATAACATTTTTTATATTAAAATTGCCTGCAAAATTATTACCGGCCGAAGAGAATCCATTTGATTTTGGTGGTGTTTTTGTTAGAAAGTGCAGACATTTTAGTTGTTAATCGTTTCTTGATTAAGATTTTTAATTTTAAAATCCAAAATTCATATCCTAACGCGAACGCTACCTATGACTTACTTTGTTTGCAAATTCGACCCATAATTTGGTCATGTTAACGTAGGGATTGTTAAAGGAAAAAAACCTGCTGCTAGGTCAAAGTTTTGTTTTCTTAGCATTTTTTATATCGATCGGTGACATCCACGACATGACGCCATCGATCGTGCCCAACATTTTCTATGATATCGGAAATTATGTTTCCTGTAAATGTACTACAGTGGCACCATTGTTTTTTAAGCCAAGCAAAAATAATTGTGGAATCTGTCCAAGAAAAAGCCCCAGCATTGAAATGTGAATTGGCTAATTTAGACAAAAGTGCACTTTCCTAATGAAGGTTTGTAATTATGGAATGGGCTAATTTAGACAAAAGTACACCTCCACAAAGCTCAAGTCGTGGCAATGAAATATTTTTAATTGGTGCGACCTAAGTTTTTCTAAGAGAAATATGTCAACAGTATTATTGGTATTTTCTTCTCGGATGTACAAGTCTGCGAATGACCTCTGTGATGCGCCACAAAGTCCATAAATATCTGAGTCTTAATGATTTGTAGTGTATTTGATATAAATGGAGGACAGTTCTTTCATTACGAAGTGGGCAATTCAGGGTGATTTGAGTTTTTTGCGGCAGATTTGAAGTTTGTTTACTGGGCCACCATGTATTGGTCTGAAATATATATATATATATATATATATATATATATATATATATATATATATATATATATATATATATATATATATTTCAGACCAATACATGGTGGCCCAGTAAACAAACTTCAAATCTGCCGCAAAAAACTCAAATCACCCTGAATACAACATATATTCATGGAACAGCCGTTTGATTTCAATGATGATAGAGAATGTAGTGATTATAGGTCTTCAACGGGCCTACAATCCCTATTAAAACAAATTAAATAACATTCAGTTCGTCTGGCTGAACTTTTAATACCCTCCACCATTGGGTAAAGAAAACATTTTATATAGAAAAATCTGATTTCAAATGAGTACCATTTTAAATTACAATAACTCGTAATACCGTTTTCATAATGCTGTTAAACTTTAAAACACTTTAAAGTGGGTGAGGCTGTTATATGGAAGCTATACCAAAACGGGAATCTCTATAGACAAAATTATACTTCAAAAATTTTCATCAGAAATCTTCTTATATACCAAAGTTTTAAGAATTTCGTAGGTAAATGTGACATATACATACATTATTTCGCTAGCGACCCATCCTAGATGAAATGCAAGTTGATCTGCATCTGGGAGTGGTTTTATATTATAACTGGTGGACCGGCAGCTGAAAGTTCTACAAAGCAGTAAACAACAAACATTTATAACCGGAGTGGTTGTGTAACCTGGGACTGGATTCTTGTTCTATGAAAATATGAATATTTGCTTTAAAAATTTTTTCATTTGACATTTCTTTCCTTTATAAAAGTTTTCATTTCACATTTTCATAGAACAAGAATTGAGGCCCTGGTATGCTGCAGCGAAATACTTTAAATGGATAAATAAATTAACAGCTGACACATCTGCATTTTATACAATGGTCCAATATCATTTAAATGTGTCAATCAACGTACCATTACTCTAGTACATAGAAGAATACATAAAGCGAATAAGACTCACTTATGTAAGATATTTCTACACCTATGAGTTATGCTTCAAATATTTCGCCGATATGTAAACAGTATAATTATCTTATGAATGAAATTGGTATTCATGATAGATATAATTTGGTAACATCACATTATCTTAAATTAAAAAAACTTCACAAAAATTGCAAATTGTCAGTGTATGCATTTTCTTTTTAAAATCAGCCTGTATAAGTTAGATACTTTGCCCCTCAACTTCCCTTGCTCGATCAATCACGGATGCTGATTGGCGCACAGGCATCTCCTCTACAACTCCCCTGGCGGAGACCGTAGTGAGCGAATCGTCGCTGGGCATTGGTTGTTGTTATAGTTGTTGGTTAGTAGACTGACGCTAGAAAAAAGCGCTATTGTTATTGCAATATTACAAACAGACCAACGAAAATGACCAAACAGTGTGTGTTGGGGCGAGGTACGGGGGGATTTAGCAAGTGTTGGTATGTTTGGATGTAAATTAGAAAAAGCGGCACTGGCAATGTGGTGATTTTATTCTCGTTGAGAGTAATAGCGAATTGGGAGATAGAAAACAGATCACTCGGCAATGCAGAAATGTGTGGGGAATATTGCAATAACCAAACACAAAATTATGCACACTACAGCGGTAGATTATTTTTTAACAAATATATATATTTTTTTTGGGATAAATTTGAGTTATTAAAAAACAAATGAATCTGGAAACTCGATTATTTCGCGATATGGTGGAAAATGATGCGAATTTGTCTCGTTTTAAAAGAATTTTTAATATATATTTTTTGCAAAACAAATTGTTGTGGACTTTATGTTCAAATATACCGCGAGTTAGGGTAAAACAAAGGCGACCAGTACCGCGAAGCAAACAAAAGCTAACACTTTTTCACTTGTTTTTCAAAAAAATAGCACTCTAAGCTCACAATAACAAATTTCACTGAACTTACGTACCTTTTTTGATGTTGATGATGATGAATAGGATGATGTTGATGCGGTGGTGCGATTAATGAGGGGGGATGTATGTTTTGGAGTTGATTCCTTTGCAAAGAGATAACAAAAAAACAGCAATTAATATCCAGGCAAAGTTCTCAACTTGGCAAATCCGGCTCGAAGGACCAATGTTTAACTCAGGGGAGTGGGGGGAAAGGTTTCGACAGCGGTAGCAACAACAAAACTCCCCAGAGTTATTATGATGTGAGGTATGCGATGTGCAGTGTAGGATAAAAGAAAGACAAAATCAAGAAATGAAACAAAGATAAATTAGTATTTTTCTAAATATAATTTATGCTTTATTGTGACTCTTTCTTTTCAAACAACAAAATTACCTCTTTTCAAATATGGTGTTGGCGACAGTGGCCGTGTTGGGTTTCGCTTCCGTTTCTAAAAGACAAGTGAACGCAGAGGTTCTAGGTGATCGCAGAGGATCTCATGTCTGTCTACTAATACAACTACAACTACTTCCAATGAGAGCATGCGTAACAAGGTGAGGTTACCGACAACAACCAATGCCCAGCGACGATCCGCTCACTACGGTCTCCGCCAGGGGAGTTGTAGAGGATATGCATGTGCGCCAATCAACATCCGTGATTGATCGAGCAAGGAAAGTTGAGGGGCAAAGTATCTAACTTATACATTGCCGCCCACCTTGATATACATGCATGTGTATCAACTAAATAAACCTTAAAGGAATTATGTTATGTACAATAAGATTTACAAGGACGTAAGTTCAGTTTATTTGTGAGCATTTTATTCAAATCATTTTAATTCATATAATTAGATATCTTTACCTCGGCAATTACAAATTGAGGGGGGCACCTATAAGAAAGTTTGCGTTGAAGCGAAATTGTCCTCGCAGAACTTGTCTGATGACGAAAGAAGTTTGCGTCGCATCGAGCCGAATAGAAGCCTGTTGCCTTGCGTTTGTCGTTGCTCCCTTTTATTTGCATGGAGATTACTTGGATCACCTCTCATCACATAAAATAACTCTGAGGAGTTTTGTTGTCGCTGCCGCTAATCGAAGCCATTCTCCCCACTCCCCTGAGTTAAACATTGGTCGCATCGAGCCGGATTGAAGCCATCTCCTTGTCGTTGCTCCCTTTATTGGATGAAGAAGTCCTTCTCTCATCATAATCATCAACATATTAGACTAAAAACCAGGTACGTAAATTCAGATCTCTATTTGAAGTGAGCTACCCGCGGTTTAGTGCATATGTCAATTGTTTTTATTCGGAAAAAACATAATATTGGTCGAGCTTCAATCACCCTTCGCGTGTATTATTGTAATTTGAATACAGTCCACTCTCGTTGCATTAAATTGCATTCGTTGTACTGATCAACCTACGTTGCGTTGATCGTACATTTGCCTTTCGTTTAAAAACAAGTCAGTTGGTCGACTCGTATTAACACTTCTTGTGTTAATTAAGTGCATTCCCCTATAACAATTAGTTCTGTCGTTGTGAAAATAATTAGCTTTCTTTGTACTGATCATCCGTCGTCGCGTTGATCATACAAAAATATGTGATACTCTTGCTCTGCTTCGTTCATTATTTCCATTTCTAACTCTCATTTCAAATGTTGGACCCTTTGTGAGAATAGAAAGTGTCCCCCTCGTTGTTGCTCTACTCCCTCGCCTTAGTTGAAGAAAAATTTGCATCACCACAGCATACATTCACATTCTTTTATATTTGGTCGTTTGGTTTATTTGTTGTTCAATTTCTCACCAACCAAACGTTCGCTGTTGTTATCCCCCTTCACGTTTCAAAGGTTGAGCCCTTCAAAGAGAATTGTTTGTTTCTAATCACCAATAACAACACACTTGCAATAACAGTGCATCCATCTGTCGATTGGTTACTTTGTCGTCGTCACCAACGCGTATTTATTTTTGTTGCAATTCTTCTTCGTTTGTTTCTAACCATCGATAAATTTTCACTTGAGAATTTACATTGCCAAAATTGCAACAATAATATACCATCATTCCATGCGCCCTTTTTAAGCGTCGGTTTGATATTCAATAGAAATAACAACAAATTGTTTTGATCTCCAACTCTCACTGTTGGATCGTTTGTAGCGTCGGTTCTTGTGTGGGTGCGTAGCTGCTTACGCATAGTCATTTCTCTGCCGACGTCGCTTGTGTTTTATTCCTCTTTGTGCGATATCCGTTGTTGGTTCGGTACAGTGGGGTAAAACAGCATAATTTGTGATTTTTTTTTAATTTATTTTGGAAATTATTTTTCGATAATTTTCTGAAATATTTTTGACTAGTAGTAGGGTTTTTGGAATTTTTTGATAAATTCACCCTACATTCGGCATTCTTTGCAGATATATTTAGCGAAACATATTGGTGAAAATTAATCGTTTTTTGGTTAATTTTACAACATTTTTAGATTTTGTTTTACTTCTGCTTGCAATTGCAACTTTACGTAGGGTTTTTGATTTTTTTTTGACAAATTCACCCTACATTCGGCATTCTGTGCAGATATTTAAGCACCACATATTCGTTGAATCTGTTTGTTTTTGTGGCTATTTCGTAATTGTTTGGGTAAATAAATCGCAGTTGTTTACACTATTTGTGACTCTCTGTAAAGTTTTGGGTATTTTTTGGAAGAATACACCCTACTTTCGGCATTATCTTAAAAAATTGTCAAATTTCGCATAATATATTCTGTAGAACTACTCAATTTTGCAGGACTCTTGTTAAAGCTTTGACAAAAATCTCGAGTTGGTTGTAAGATTTTTGGAATTGGGACATATGTTGTACAAACCCTTCCACAGCTGGCATTAATAAAGTATTAATTATCTTAACTTTGTCAATATTGGAGCAATTTTAGTCTTTTTAAATTTTGTAGTTTTTGCCATATAGGAAAAGTTTTTCTTAAATTTTCTCCTATTTAGCTTTGTTTTCATTCCCAATTTTACCAAATTCGTGGAGGTTTTTTGAGGGAGCTTTTTATTTCTCGTAGTTGCATTTGTTTGCTTTGTTTTTCCGTCTAATCCACGTAACAGAATGTCGATAACACCAGTTACTCGATTAGTTAGAGTTACTAACATTGTTCTCAAGTCTGTTGAATACTTCGAACAGATAAATTAATTCCAGTTTACAGTATTTAATCTTGAAATCCGTATTTCGGAAATACGAGAATTGTGGGAAAAGGTTTTGATCACCTACGCTGAGTGTAAAAACTACCTCACGGCATCCGAGACTGCACAGACTGACCATTTTGATGTCGTTGAGGATAAGTACAATAATGCATTTATTGCATATCATTGGTGTTTGACCACCATAAACAAGCATCTTGTCCGCCTTAAATCCCCACTCAATGAAAATGGCTCTCCTGCTGCGGCTCCTCAGTCCTTACCTGCTCCCAGTTCTAACGTATCAAACATAGCTATTTGTAATGAATCTAATAGAACACCACCTTCAGGCTTGCTTTCGAGCGAACCTCTCTTATCGGTTCCTGTGCAGTCTGCTTCTCCACCCGTTAATACTTGTTCCAAATCTCCCACTAATAAGAAATCCAATTCACCCTTCGATAATCATTGTTTCATGTTGCCACCTATTGATATCGAAGTCTTTGCTGGTGATTTTGTATCTTGGCCAACTTTTCGAGACCTTTTCACCAGCCTGTTCGTTAGTAATTCAGGCCTTTCCAACATAGAACGTCTTTGTCATCTTAGACAGAAGACTATCGGTGAGGCTCGAGAAATCGTGGACAGATTTCCCCTAACTAATTGTAGTTTCCATTTAGCTTGGAAAGCTTTGTCGGATGCGTATGATAATAAGCGCATCCTCGTGAATAGTTATATCAAAAGTTTGTTTGACACTCCTTCCTTAGATATAGAAACTAGTCAAGGCTTAAAAAATATTCAAAGTGGAATAAATAGTTGTCTTTCTGCATTGGCCGTCTGTGACGTCGCCACGGATCAGTGGGATCCAATTATTGTATATATTTGTTTGCAGCGCTTGTCCTTAAATACCTTGACCTTGTGGGAGCAAAGTATCAAAAATAAGTCGATGTTGCCTTCCTGGCCAGACTTGGATGCTTTCCTCACTGAAAGAATACAAACTTTGCAATATATTCAACATATGCGTAGAAATCTGCCCAATAACATTGTTTCTCCTAGTTTCTTGCCTAAATCGTTGTCATCCAAGAGTGTTTCACCTCATCACTCCTCCACTATGTCGTTAGCATCCAAGCATGCTAGCACATCTAATGCCATCATTAAAAAGTCATTAGTACATGAGTCAAAATGTTTTACTCCTCCTCCTCGGCCAAACGCTTATTGCTCAATTTGTCTTAACCAAAGTCATATTCTCCGACTTTGCCCACAGTTTATACAACTTTCGTTTGAGGACAAATTCTTAATTGTGAAGAGGAATAAGTGTTGTATAAATTGCCTATCTCGTGGTCATGCTGTTAAAAATTGTCACAGCACAAATAGTTGCAAATCGTGCAAACAAAGGCATCACAGCCTCCTTCACCGGCCACAAATTAGTAGAGTTGTTTCAACATCGCAAAAAGTAGTTTTTAAAATGTAAGAAGGTACCTCCGGCGTTTACCAAAGTCAAAAGTCGAGGTCCAAAGCCTTCTAAAATGGCCCCACTCTCTAAAAAAAATAATTCGAATAGTCAGTCTCCCAACACCATTGAGGAAAATGTGCTCTTGGGAACTGCACTAGTAAACATTGTTCATAATGGCAAATCGTACACTGCTCGAGCAATTGTAGATCCTTCTTCCAAGGCATCTATTATAAGTAAGAAACCTAAAAATGCACTTGGTATTTTAACTCGGTCTGAGACTACTTTCTCTAAAGGTTCTGCTCCAAGAGAAGTTTGTTCTCTTCAGTTATCTTCCCCTAAAAATTCATCTAGAATTGTCAAAACTAACGCGGTAGTCTTACCTAAAATCAAGGGGAAGTTGTTCTCATCACCATCTTTTTGTAATTTGAAGACTCGAATTCCTAATCTTGAATTAGCGGATTCTTTCGATGACAGCCCAATAGATTTGCTACTTGGCGCTGACTTGTATCCCAAAATTCTAGAAGCTGAACCTCCAAAAATTGTTTTGGATTCGTTGTTGGCCCAAAAGTCTATTTTCGGGTACATTCTTACTGGTTCAGTTCCTCCAGCAAATGTTACATAATTTGGCACACAGTTTTGAAATCGACCAATCAAGAAAATCATTGTATTTTTTAAAATCAAATTGTTGTTGAACAACAACTTTCCAATGCTCGATCAATCACGGATGCTGATTGGCGCACAGGCATCTCCTCTACAACTCCCCTGGCGGAGACCGTAGTGAGCGGATCGTCGCTGGTCATTGGTTGTTGTCGGTAGGCTCACCTTGTTCTCATTGGAAGTAGTTGTAGTTGTATTAGTAAACAGACATGGGACCCTCAGCGGTCACTCAGAACCATTGCGTTCACTTGTCTTTTAGAAACGGAAGCGAAACCCAACACGGCCACTGTCACCAACACCATATTTGAAAAGAGGTAATTTTGTTGTTTGAAAAGAAAGAGTCACAATAAAGAATAAATTATATTTAGAAAAATACTAATTTATCTTTGTTTCATTTCTTGATTTTGTCTTTCTTTTTATCCTACTACACACGCGCGCATCACCATCGCCAAACCTCTCACCTAACATCTTATATAATAACTCTGGGGAGTTATCGTTGTTGTTACTGCCGCTGTCGAAGCCATTCTCCCCACTCCCCTGAGTTAAATACAGCCTTTTTCTCATTTGACTGTCAGCCAAATAAGAAGTTCTGTGGAATGTTAAATGAAATAAATCATAGCGGTTCACATATTGTGGAAGCTATGCGTATTTATTTGTATTATGTTTTTGTTTGTTTTACATTCTGTGACAGAACACTATCTATAAAGATCCACGTTTCCCCTTAACGACACTTCCAAATATTCAATATTTTTACGATTTTGAAAACATTTCCTATCGGAATTGGTTAAAGCCCGTAATGGGTACAAAACCCAATTAAATTAATAAAATAAAACAGGTAAAAAAACATTTAGTTCGGCCGGGCCAAACTTTTAATACCCTGCACCTTAGGGTAAAGGAAACATTAGAAGAAATGTGGCAAAACCATTAAAATGCCGAATATCGGGAGGTGCTGTTATATGGGGGCTATACCAAATCGTGGACCTACATATGCAATGTTTCGCCAGAGGAGCTAGCGCCCATTATGACCTACAAATACCAATTTTCAGACAAATCTGCGAAAAAATGTGGCATAAATCATCAAAATACCCAATATCCGGAGGTACCGTTATATGGGGATTATACCAGAACGTGGACCGACATATTTTCACGATACAGCCCACATTATTTGACCTAGAGCGCCAACATTTAGCAGAGCAATTTTTATTGTGGCTAGGATGGTTGGTATTGAAAATGTGATGGTTGGTATAACGGTACATCCCGATATTCGGTATTTTGATGATTTTCGCCACATTTTTTCACGGATTTGTCTGAAAATTGGTATTTGTAGGTCATAATGGGTCCTAGTTCATGTGGCGAGACATTGCATGTATAGGTGTACGCTTTGGTATAGCTCCCATATTAAGGTACCTCCCGATATTCGGTATTTTGATTATTTTTGCCACATTTTTTTCACTGATTTGTCTAAAAATTGGTATTTGTAGGTCATAATGGGTCCTAATTCATGTGGCGAAACATTGTATGTGTAGTACCACGTTTTGGTATTGTCCGCATATAACGGTATCTTCCGATATTCCGTATTTTGATGATTTATGAACCATTTTTCACGGATTTCTCTGAAAATTGGTAGTTGTAGGTCATAATGAGTCCGAGTTCTTGTGGCGAAACATTGTATATATACATTATATAACAGTACCTCCCGATATTCGGTATTTTTATGATTTTCCCACTTTTTTTTTACGGATTTGTATAGAAATTGGTATTTGTTGGTCTTAATGGGATCTAGCTCTTTTGGCGAAACACTGTATGCATAGGTCCATGTTTTTGTATAGCCCCATATAACCGTATTTCCCGATATTCGGTATTTTGATGATTTTTGGCACATTTTCCCATGAATATGTCTAAAAATTGGTATATATGGGTCATAATGGGCTCTAATGTTTCCTTTACCCTAAAGTGGAGGGTACTAAAAGTTTGGCCGGGCCGAACTTAATGTTTTTTTACTTGTTTTTAATATAAATTAAACATTAGGCATGATTGCCTTGGAAATATATGCATTTAACTTTGCTGGAAACAAGATGGGATGATGTAATGCCGGTGCATGATCATTTTTGTATGGTAAATCATCATTAAATTCTTAATTTAACATACAGCCCACCTTTTACAATGATGAGATGTTCTGATGAATGTAATCCCCAGAATAGATTCGGATCTATGTATGGCCGATTTCTCCTGTGAATGAGGAGTGACAACCAGAGCCGCAGATGTATCTCATGATTCGGAGTAGGTTTGTAAATTGCCAAAAACATCACCTGAGAAAAAGAGAGCATATTGAAAAGAGTTATGAAGTTTCCCATTCGACTGTAATCATGAAAGACCCGAACATATGTATTTTCAACATTGACTAAATACTTTCCTGGAAAAGTACCAATGACGGGTCCACCCAATTTTGAATATTGCGGCAAATCTCTCGAAAGACATGAGGAAAAACCTCTTCTAATACTTTCCGGAGTAAATCTGCTTCAAAAGATTGACGAGACTTTATGAAACATATTTCTAACTACCAATAAAATATTGTGATGACAATAATTAATTTCTCGAAACAGAAGGCAAAACTAAACTCCATCAGCGCCTTAGTTGATTGAAGCACCATTTTGTACTATATTCAGTATGCACTCAAGAGTGTTCTTATGATGGGAGATCTAACACAGAAGGTACGATAGACGAGCAGGAGCTAGGTAGCGCTAGCGTCATCAAAATTTAAAAGTTCATTTTCGGAATATCATTTCATCAAAATACGAGAGGAAAACTTTTTATCTACTTATCGAATGGTTGTGGGTCAAAACGACCAACTTGATAATGGGAAGTCCTAAAAGGCCGCTCTTTATCGAGCGAACCAGCGACTCGAACATGCCCGTCAGTTTCCAGATAAACCTTTTATATACGATCGTATTTTCACGACGTTGGAGGAGGCAGGTCGTGCGCTTTCCTTATATATTCATGTGCATATTCATCTTTCAGCTCCAAATGACCTGTTGGGCGAAGCTCTGAGCCAAATAACTAAACCTAAGGGTTGGCATCGGCCACAGAGGACGAGAATTCAGCAATTTTCTCTCGTAGCCAAAACATGGTAATTCTTCACAAGTTAACTTGGAATATGAAATGCCATGATCTGATAACTGGGAAAAGTCGCAGCTGAAATTTCCTTGCAGTGAGTATATTCGACCAATCTTAGGGCCAAAATACTACGCCAGGGGAGAGTTAGTGTTGAGATTTTCAAAAAATGAGTCGGAATGTTGTCGTCTTCGAAGACCATCAATAAAAATAACGTTGAAATTAAGGGACCAAGAACTATTTGACGATCGGCAATGTGGTGATAGTTGTGAATCGTCTTCCTTTGTAGGTCCGAGACGCATCCGTCGGAAAGCAGCGTACGGTATTTTAGACAGTGTTGCCGAAATGCAAATGATAGTGTCAATTTGGAAATGGTCCAATGTTAAGTCAATTCAAATGTTTCGATCAAGTACTCAACTATAGGCAAAAATTACAAACAAATGTATGGTAAATCTGATTGGTTATATGTGTACATGTGTGACTAGATAGTGGTCGTGCAGAAGTAGCGGGTGTGTTTTTTTTATCATATAAGTTGAGCACGAAATTTTACTTCAAAACATAAAATTATCGGTTTTTCATCCAAGACACTTATGTTATTTAGGACCAACATGATCATTAGGAAACAATAGGTACAAATTGAAGATTATACCAGCACTGTACTTGGAGTTTTAGGTTGAGTTCCGCAAGGAAGTGTACCTGGACCGTCAATACCGAAAATCTGTAAAGAAGATATCAGAAGTAAACATTTAAGGAATTTTTTTGTTCGCTAATGCGTGAGCTTAATTTACAACTATAATTATACTAGAATTTTAAAAACTGAAATTGAATATGATGCCTCCATTCTATATGAATATTTGCAGGTAAATAAAAAAGATAGGACTGAATTCATACGTTTTAGACCGTATACTTCTAAAAATGACAAAACGAACGTGGATGGCAATGATATTATTGAATCGTGCAATGCCCAGTATCTTTGAACGTACTAAACTAAAAAATTCTTTTGGAACAAGCACATTTGCTGTCTTCAATCCACGATGGCATCGGGAATAGAAATATTGCATAAATAAAACAAGTAAAAAAGCAGTAAGTTCGGCCGGGCCGAACTTTGAATACCCTCCACCATTTGGAACGAATTAGAAAATTTTCAAAAAAATGAAATCCAATAAAAATTCTTTTAAAATCTTTAAAATATCTAATATAGGAAGGTGCCGATATATGGGGGGATATACGATATTGTGGACCATTAAAGACAAATCTATGTCTGCGTGTAAAGTACTCACAAGGAACTCCGTGTGTGGATTTTCAGACAATACGATTGGAAAATGTGGCTAACATCATCAAAATACCGAATATCGCGGGGTACCGTTATATGGCAGCTATACGTTATCGTTAACCTATATAGGTAATTCTCTGCCGGTGGGTACAGTGCTCACAAAGAACCGCTTGTGACCATTCCGTTGAAAAATATGGCTAAAAACATCAAAATACCGAATATCGGGGGTACCGTTATATGAGGGCTATACAATATCGTGGATCTATATAGATAATTCTCTGCCGAGGTATAAAGTACCCACAACGAACTCCTTGTGTGGATTTTCAGACAATTCCGATGAAAAATGTGGGTCAAATCATAAAATACCGAATATCGGGAGGTACCGTTATATGGGGGATATACGATATCGTGGACCTGTATAGACAATTCTCTCTCAGGGGGTGAAGTACTCACAAGGAACTACTTGTGTTGATTTTAAGACAATTCCATTAAAAAGCGTGGCTAACATCATCAAAATACCGAATATCGGAGGTTACAGTTATATGGGGGATATACGATATCGTGGACCTATATAGACACTTCATTTTGAGGAGGTAAAATGCCCACAAGGGACTCCTTTTGTGGATTTTCAGACAATTCCGTTGAAAAATGTGGGTAAAATCATCAAAATACCGAATATCGGGGGGTACCGTTATTTGGGGGCTATACGATATTGTGGACCTATATAGATAATTCTCTGCCGAGGTATAAATTACCCACAAGGAACTCCTTGTGTGGATTTTCAGACAATTCCGTTGAAAACTGTGGGAAAAATCATCAAAATACCGAATATCGGGGGGTACCGTTATATGGGGGCTATACGATATTGTGGACTTATATAGATAATTCTCTGCGGAGGTATAAAGTGCCCACAAGGAACTCTTTGTGTGGATTTTCAGACAATTCCGTTGAAAAATGTGGGTAAAATCATCAAAATCCCGACTATGGGGGGTACCGTTATATGGGGGCTATACGATATTGTGGACCTATATAAATAATTCTCTGCCGAGGTATAAAGTACCCACAATGAACTCCTTGTGTGGATTTTCAGACAATTCCGTTGAAAAATGTGGGTAAAATCATTAAAATACCGACTATCGGGGGGTACCGTTATATGGGGGCTATACGATATTGTGGACCTATATAGATAATTCTCTGCCGAGGTATAAAGTACTCACAAGGAACTCCGTGTGTGGATTTTAAGACAATTCCATTGAAAAGCGTGGCTAACATCAAAATACCGAATATTGGAGGTTACAGTTATATGGGGGATATACGATATCGTGGACCTATATAAATAATTCTCTGCCGAGGTATAAAATACCCACAAGGAACTCCTTGTGTGGATTTTCAGACAATTCCGTTGAAAAATGTGGCTAAAAACATCAAAATACCGAATATCGGGAGTACCGTTATATGAGGGCTATACAATATCGTGGATCTATATAGATAATTCTCTGCCGAGGTATAAAGTACCCACAACGAACTCCTTGTGTGTATTTTCAGACAATTCCGTTAAAAAATGTGGGTAAAATCATCAAAATACCGAATATCGGGGGGTACCGTTATATGGGGGCTATACGATATTGTGGACCTATATAGATAATTCTCTGCCGAGGTATAAATTACCCACAAGGAACTCCTTGTGTGGATTTTCAGACAATTCCGTTGAAAACTGTGGGTAAAATCATCAAAATACCGAATATCGGGGGGTACCGTTATATGGGGGCTATACGATATTGTGGACCTATATAGATAATTCTCTGCGGAGGTATAAAGTGCCGACAAGGAACTCTTTGTGTGGATTTTCAGACAATTCCGTTGAAAAATGTGGGTAAAATCATCAAAATCCCGACTATCGGGGGGTACCGTTATATGGGGGCTATACGAATATGTGGACCTATATAGATAATTCTCTGCCGAGGTATAAAGTACCCACAAGGAACTCCTTGTGTGGATTTTCAGACAATTCCGTTCAAAAATGTGGGTAAAATCTTCAAAATACCGAATATCGGGGGGTACCGTTATATGGGGGCTATACGATATTGTGGACCTATATAGATAATTCTCTGCCGAGGTATAAAGTACCCACAAGGAACTCTTTGTGTGGATTTTCAGACAATTCCGTTCAAAAATGTGGGTAAAATCTTCAAAATACCGAATATCGGGGGGTACCGTTATATGGGGGCTACACGATATCGTGGACCGATATAGCCCATCTTCGAACTTGACCTGCCTGCAGACAAAAGAGAGATCTGTGCAAAATTTTAGCATCCTATCTTAATTCGTTTAGACTGTAACGTGATTACAACAGACGGACAGACGGACGGGCAGGGCTAGAATTTTACGCTGATCAAGAATATATATACTTTGTTGGGTCTAAAATGATTATTTCGA
This sequence comes from Musca domestica, assembly GCF_030504385.1. Taxonomy (NCBI): domain Eukaryota; kingdom Metazoa; phylum Arthropoda; class Insecta; order Diptera; family Muscidae; genus Musca; species Musca domestica. The sequence goes on from NW_026712432.1 coordinate 35,584, forward strand.
TGAGTTACAAACGGAATGACGAACTTAATATACCCTCCATACCTTTTTTGGTGGAGGGTATAAAAAAGCAGTAAGTTCGGCCGGGCCGAATTTTGAATACCCTCCACCATTTGGAACGAATTAGAAAATTTTCAAAAAAATAAAATCCAATAAAAATTCTTTTAAAATCTTTAAAATATCTAATATAGGAAGGTGCCGATATATGGGGGGATGTACGATATTGTGGACCTTTAAAGACAAATCTATGTCTGCGTGTAAAGTACTCACAAGGAACTCCGTGTGTGGATTTTAAGACAATTCCATTGAAAAGCGTGGCTAACATCATCAAAATACCGAATATCGGAGGTTACAGTTATATGGGGGATATACGATATCGTGGACCTATATAGACACTTCATTTTGAGGAGGTAAAATGCCCACAAGGGACTCCTTTTGTGGATTTTCAGACAATTCCGTTGAAAAATATGGCTAAAAACATCAAAATACCCAATATCGGGGGTACCGTTATATGAGGGCTATACAATATCGTGGATCTATATAGATAATTCTCTGCCGAGGTATAAAGTACCCACAACGAACTCCATGTGTGGATTTTCAGACAATTCCGATGAAAAATGTGAGTCAAATCATAAAATACCGAATATCGGGAGGTACCGTTATATGGGGGATATACGATATCGTGAACTTGTATAGATAATTCTTTGCCGAGGTATAAAATACCCACAAGGAACTCCTTGTGTGGATTTTCAGACAATTCCGTTCAAAAATGTGGGTAAAATCTTCAAAATACCGAATATCGGGGGGTACCGTTATGTGGGGGCTATACGATATTGTGGACCTATATAAATAATTCTCTGCCGAGGTATAAAGTACCCACAAGGAACTCCTTGTGTGGATTTTCAGACAATTCCGTTGAAAAATGTGGGTAAAATCATTAAAATACCGAATATCGGGGGGTACCGTTACATGGGGGCTACACGATATCGTGGACCGATATAGCCCATCTTCGAACTTTACCTGCCTGCAGACAAAAGAGAGATCTGTGCAAAATTTTAGCTTCCTATCTTAATTCGTTTAGACTGTAGCATGATTACAACAGACGGACAGACGGACCGACAGGGCTAAATCGTCTTAGAATTTTACGCTGATCAAGAATATATATACTTTGTTGGGTCTAAAATGATTATTTCGATGAGTTACAAACGCAATGACGAACTTAATATACCCTCCATACCTTTTTTGGTGGAGGGCATACAAATCACTGTTTATAGTTTCATATTATATCAGTCTTTAATTCATTCATTTTTAACGTTCCGACCACTGATATAAAAGCTCTGCATTAAAAATTGTTTTTAACCTTTGGCAATAAATAAACCTCTTTAAAAATAATGCTGAACGCATATTACCAATCAAAGGGTTATGCAAACAACAAATAAATATGTATGTATTTAAATGTTTGAGAGAAGACGAGTCGTAATGGATTTTTATAACAAAATTAAATGCTACACAACACATGACCAGGCAGTCAGGAAATTTAAATATCGCTCGTTGTATCTCAGAACTCACTTAACAACGCATTATAATTTTTTGCGTAGAAAAGGGGAAAAGTAGATTTAGCAAGAAAAAATAAAAGGAAATAAAACAAACAATTTTCATTTAAGTAATTTGTCCTATAATGTTTAAATGTTGCTGGGAAAGCACGTTGTTAATAGGACGTAATCCAAAGACTATTAAGTGTAAAAATACAACGAGCAAGCGAAGATGTCACAAGTGGCGCTTTAGGAAATGTCACTCGTTATAATTTGGCAGTACGACTGTATGATTAATATCACACAGTTGTACACGATAGTCCATTACAAGTTTGAAAATGGAGTGAACATTAAAATGAATATGTTTTAGTGTAAACATAACCTTGCAACATCTTGCTATGTTCCAATGTAAATTAAGTATATAGAAACATAAATTCACTTTAAAAATTTTCTTATAATACCAATTTCAATTTTATTATTATTATTTTTATACCCTCCACCAAAAAAGGTATGGAGGGTACATTAAGATCGTCATTCCGTTTGTAACTCATCGAAATAATCATTTTAGACCCAACAAAGTATATATATTCTTAATCAGCGTAAAATTCTAAGACGATATATCCCTGTCCGTCCGTCTGTACGTCTGTCCGTCTGTTGTAATCACGCTACAGTCTAAACGAATTAAGATAGGAAGCTAAAATTTTGCACTGATCTCTCTTTTGTCTGCAGGCAGGTCAAGTTCGAAGATGGGCTATATCGGTCCACGATATCGTATAGCCCCAATATAACGGTACCCCCCGATATTCGGTATTTTGATGATTTTACCCACATTTTTCAACGGAATTGTCTGAAAATCCACACAAGGAGTTCCTTGTGGGTACTTTATACCTCGGCATAGAATTGTCTATATAGGTCCACGATATCGTATAGCCCCCAAGTAACGGTACCCCCCGATATTCGGTATTTTAATGATTTTACCCACATTTTTAAACGGAATTGTCTGAAAATCCACACAAGGAGTTCCTTGTGGGTACTTTATACCTCGGCATAGAATTGTTTATATAGGTCCACGATATCGTATAGCCCCCAAGTAACGGTACCCCCCGATATTCGGTATTTTAATGATTTTACCCACATTTTTAAACGGAATTGTCTGAAAATCCACACAAGGGTTTCCTTGTGGGTACTTTATACCTCGGCAGAGAATTATCTATATAGGTTCACAATATCGTATAGCCCCAATATAACGGTACCCCCCGATATTCGGTATTTTGTTTATTTTACCCACATTTTTCAACGGAATTGTCTGAAAATCCACACAAGGAGTTCCTTGTGGGTACTTTATACCTCGGCAGAGAATTGTCCATATAGGTCCACGATATCGTATAGCCCCCATGTAACGGTACCCTCGATATTCGGTATTTTGATGATTTTACCCACATTTTTCAACGGAATTGTCTGAAAATCCACACAAGGAGTTCCTTGTGGGTACTTTATACCTCGGCAGAGAATTATTTATATAGGTCCACACTATAGTATAGCCACCATATAACGGTACCCCCTGATATTCGGTATTTTGATGATCTTACCCACATTTTTCAACGGAATTGTCTGAAAATCCACACAAGGAGTTCCTTGTGGGTACTTTATACCTCGGCAGAGAATTATTTATATAGGTCCAATATATCATATAGCCCCCATATAACGGTACCCCCGATATTCGGTATTTTGAAGATTTTACCCACATTTTTCATCGGAATTGTCTGAAAATCCACACAAGGAGTTCCTTGTGGGTACTTTATACCTCGGCAGAGAATTATCTATATAGATCCACGATATTGTATAGCCCTCATATAACGGTACCCCCGATATTCGGTATTTTGATGTTTTTAGCCATATTTTTCAACGGAATGGTCACAAGGGGTTCTTTGTGAGCACTTTACCCACCGACAGAGAATTCTCTATATAGGTTAACGATAACGTATAGCTCCCATATAACGGTACCCCGCGATATTCGGTATTTTGATGATTTTAGCCACATTTTCCAATCGTATTGTCTGAAAATCCACACACGGAGTTCCTTGTGAGTACTTTACACGCAGACATAGATTTGTCTTTATAGGTCCACAATATCGTATATCCCCCCATATATCGGTACCTTCCTATATTAGATATTTTAAAGATTTTTAAAGAATTTTTATTGGATTTTATTTTTTTGAAAATTTTCTAATTCGCTCCAAATGGTGGAGGGTATTCAAAGTTCGGCTCGGCCGTACTTACTGCTTTTTTACTTGTTTGTTTTAATATTGCGCTCGGAGGGCAAGCGGCACATTGCCGTTCAATAAATTAATTCACCGTCGGCTAGGTAGCAGCAAGAAATCCACATTTTGCAAAGACCCGACAAGAACCATCCAAAGATGGTAAGTTGGTCCCATGGGTACGCAGGGCTCTAGTATACCTGGGTCTTCATTACTTTAAGATACAGTTCGGCACCAACACAAAGACTACTCAGGACGCTTTGAACAATTGCGGATCCACTAGCATCATACCTTTGTAGTGCTTCTTTATAGATTCCGAGGCAGATTGATATGGGGCCAAGCGATGGGTTAAATGTGTAACCCGAGTGGACACCTACAATCATTGGCGGAGTTAAAAGTCGAAACCAGTGTGAATTGGGCAAAATGGGTCGGACCCGACTGGGATGGAATTTAGTCGCAACGACTTGATCAGCGAATTGCAGATTTGACTACTACCTGCACATGGGTCCAGAATTGCTGCACTACTATTATTTTTGTGTGGGAGACCAATTAAGCGACGATAGGTGGCCGTGGTTTGATAATAGGTTGGATTGCCATGCTATTCATGAAGGGTATATTAAGTTTGTCATTCCGTTTGTAAGACCTCGAAATATACATTTTATACCCACAAAGTATATATATTTATATACTTTATATAGTTTGGTATTTAAATTTCGAAATGAATACTACAGCCTATAACAGAAAATTATCGGTGCAGGTCCACGACTTCGTCGATCCCCCATGTAACGGTACCCTCCGATATTCGGTACTTTGATGATTTTAGCGAATTTTTTCACCGGAATTGTTTCAAATTTGGTATTTGAAGTTTGAAATAAAAAATGCAGCCTATGACCGAAAATTGTCTGTGAAGGTCCACGTCTTCGTATAGCCCCATATTACGGTACCCTCCGATATTCGGTATTTTGATGATTTTAGCGAATTTTTTTTTAGTGCTTCTTTATAGATTCCGAGGCAGATTGATGTGGGGCCAAGCGATGGGTTAAATGTGTAACCCGAGTGGATACCTACAATCATTGGCGGAGTTAAAAGTCGAAACCAGTGTGAATTGGGCAAAATGGGTCGGATCCGAGTGGGATGGAATTTAGTCGCAACGACTTGATCAGCGAATTGCAGATTTGACTACTACCTGCACATGGGTCCAGAATTGCTGCACTACTATTATTTTTGTGTGGGAGACCAATTAAGCGACGATAGTTGGCCGTGGTTTGATAATAGGTTGGATTGCCATGCTATTCATGAAGGGTATATTAAGTTTGTCATTCCGTTTGTAAGACCTCGAAATATACATTTTATACCCACAAAGTATATATATTTATATACTTTATATAGTTTGGTATTTAAATTTCGAAATGAATACTACAGCCTATAACAGAAAATTATCGGTGCAGGTCCACGACTTCGTCGATCCCCCATGTAACGGTACTCTCCGATATTCGGTACTTTGATGATTTTAGCGAATTTTTTCACCGGAATTGTTTCAAATTTGGTATTTGAAGTTTGAAATAAAAAATGCAGCCTATGACCGAAAATTGTCTGTGAAGGTCCACGTCTTCGTATAGCCCCCATACTACGGTACCCTCCGATATTCGGTATTTTGATGATTTTACCCACATTTTTCAACGGAATTGTCTGAAAATCCACACAAGGAGTTCCTTATGGCTACTTTATACCTCGGCAGAGAATTGTCCATATAGGTCCACGATATCGTATAGCCCCCATGTAACGGTACCCCCTGATATTCGGTATTTTGATTATCTTACCCACATTTTTCAACGGAATTGTCTGAAAATCCACACAAGGAGTTCCTTGTGGGTACTTTATACCTCGGCAGAGAATTATTTATATAGGTCCAATATATCATATAGCCCCCATATAACGGTACCCCCCGATATTCGGTATTTTGAAGATTTTACCCACATTTTTCATCGGAATTGTCTGAAAATCCACACAAGGAGTTCCTTGTGGGTACTTTATACCTCGGCAGAGAATTATCTATAGATCCACGATATTGTATAGCCCTCATATAACGGTACCCCCGATATTCGGTATTTTGATGTTTTTAGCCATATTTTTCAACGGAATGGTCACAAGGGGTTCTTTGTGAGCACTTTACCCACCGACAGAGAATTCTCTATATAGGTTAACGATAACGTATAGCTCCCATATAACGGTACCCAGCGATATTCGGTATTTTGATGATTTTAGCCACATTTTCCAATCGTATTGTCTGAAAATCCACACACGGAGTTCCTTGTGAGTACTTTACACGCAGATATAGATTTGTCTTTATAGGTCCACAATATCGTATATCCCCCCATATATCGGTACCTTCCTATATTAGATATTTTAAAGATTTTTAAAGAATTTTTATTGGATTTTATTTTTTTGAAAATTTTCTAATTCGCTCCAAATGGTGGAGGGTATTCAAAGTTCGGCCGTACTTACTGCTTTTTTACTTGTCTGTTTTAATATTGCGCTCGGAGGGCAAGCGGCACATTGCCGTTCAATAAATTAATTCACCGTCGGCTAGGTAGCAGCAAGAAATCCACATTTTGCAAAGACCCGACAAGAACCATCCAAAGATGGTAAGTTGGTCCCATGGGTACGCAGGGCTCTAGTATACCTGGGTCTTCATTACTTTAAGATACAGTTCGGCACCAACACAAAGACTACTCAGGACGCTTTGAACAATTGCGGATCCACTAGCATCATACCTTTGTAGTGCTTCTTTATAGATTCCGAGGCAGATTGATATGGGGCCAAGCGATGGGTTAAATGTGTAACCCGAGTGGATACCTACAATCATTGGCGGAGTTAAAAGTCGAAACCAGTGTGAATTGGGCAAAATGGGTCGGACCCGGCTGGGATGGAATTTAGTCGCAACGACTTGATCAGCGAATTGCAGATTTGACTACTACCTGCACATGGGTCCAGAATTGCTGCACTACTATTATTTTTGTGTGGGAGACCAATTAAGCGACGATAGTTGGCCGTGGTTTGATAATAGGTTGGATTGCCATGCTATTCATGAAGGGTATATTAAGTTTGTCATTCCGTTTGTAAGACCTCGAAATATACATTTTATACCCACAAAGTATATATATTTATATACTTTATATAGTTTGGTATTTAAATTTCGAAATGAATACTACAGCCTATAACAGAAAATTATCGGTGCAGGTCCACGACTTCGTCGATCCCCCATGTAACGGTACCCTCCGATATTCGGTACTTTGATGATTTTAGCGAATTTTTTCACCGGAATTGTTTCAAATTTGGTATTTGAAGTTTGAAATAAAAAATGCAGCCTATGACCGAAAATTGTCTGTGAAGGTCCACGTCTTCGTATAGCCCCCATACTACGGTACCCTCCGATATTCGGTATTTTGATGATTTTAGCGAATTTTTTCACCGGAATTGTTTCAAATTTGGTATTTGAAGTTCGTAGCTAAGGCAGGAAATTGTCTGTGCAGGTCAACGTCTTCGTCGAGCCCCCATATTACGGTACCCCCGATATTCATTATTTTGATTATAGTACAGCCTAAGGCAGGAAATTGTCTGTGCAGGTCAACGTCTTCGTCGAGCCCCCATATTACGGTACCCCCAATATTCAGTATTTTGATGATTTTAGCGACATTATTCACCGGAATTGTTTCAAATTTGGTGTTTGACGTTCGTAATGTATACTACAGCCTATTACAGAAAATTGTCTGTGCAGGTACACGTCTTCGTATAGCCCCCACATAACGGTGCCTTCCTATATTCGGAATTTTGATGATTTTAGCTACATTATTCACCGAATGATTTTTGCCACATTTTTTCACTGATTTGTCTAAAAATTGGTATTTGTAGGTCATAATGGGTTCTAATTCGTATGCCGAAACATTGTATGTGTAGGACCACGTTTAGGTATTGTCCGCATATAACGGTATTTCCCGATCTTCGGTATTTTGATGATTTATGACACATTTTCTTACGGATTTCTCTGAAAATTGGTAGTTGTAGGTCATAATGAGTCCTAGTTCCTGTGGCTAAACATTGTAAATATAGGTCCACGTTTTGGTATAGCCCTTATATAACAGTACCTGCCGATATTCGGTTTTTCATTATTTGCCACATATTTTCACGGATTTCTATAGAAATTGATATTTGTTGGTCTTAATGGGTTCTAGCTCTTTTGGCGAAACGCTGTATGTATAGGTCCACGTTTTTGTATAGCCACATATAGCCGTATTTCCCGATATTCGGTATTTTGATGATTTTTGCCAAAATTTTCCCACGAATATGTCTAAAATTTGGTATATGTGGGTCATAATGGGGTCCAATGTTTCCTTTACCCTAAGGTGTTGTTTTTTACTTGTTAGGATTTAAACAGGATTTTTAACGGATTTTATTTTTTTCAAAATTGCCAAAATCGTTCCAAATGGTGAAGTGTATTCAAAGTTCGACACGTCCGAAATAATAGCTTTTTTACTTTTTATTAATATTATTTTTATACCCTCCACCATAGTATGGAGGGTATATGAAGTCTGTCATTTCGTTTGTAACACCTCGAAATATACATTTTAGACCCCACAAAGAATATATATTCTTGATCAGCATAAAATTCTATGTCGATTTAGCAATGTCCGTCCGTCTATCCGTCTGTGGGACTTTTGGTATTGAAAATGGGACATGTAGGTCGACGTCTTCGTATAGCCCCCATATAACGGTACACCCCGATATTCGGTATTTTGATGATTTTAGCGACATTATTTACGGAAATTGTTTCAAATTTGGTATTTGAAGTTCAAAATGCATGCTACAGCCTAAGACAGAAAATTGTCGGTGCAGGCTTACGTCTTCCTATAGCACCCATATAACGGTACCTCCGGATATTCAGTTCTTTGTTGATTTTAGAGACATTATTCAACGGAATTCTTTCAAATTTGATATTTGAAGTTTGAATTAAAAAATACAGCCTATGATCGAAAATTGTCTGTACAGGTCCACGTCTGCGTATAGCCCCCATATTACGGTACCCTCCGATATTCGGTATTTTGATGATTTTAGCGAATATATTCACAGGAATTGTTTCAAATTTGGTGTTTAAAGTTCGTAGTGGATAATATAGCCTAAGGCAGGAAATTGTCTGTGCAGTCCACGTCTTCGTCGAGCTCCCATATAACGGTACCCCCGATATTCGGTATTTTAGCGATATTATTCACGGGAATGGTTTTGATGATTTTAGCTACATTATTCGCCGATTTTTTTTGAAGTTTCGCAATTGAATATTGTGATGGCTTATAACAAAAGTTACCTACGCAGGTCCATGTCTTCGTATAGACTCTAATGTAACAGCTGCATTGGTTTTTTTAAGATTTTAACAGAATTTTTAACGGATTTTATTGTTTTTTTTTAGAATTACCAAAATTCGTTCCAAATGGTGGAGGGTATTCAAATGTACAACATTTTTACTTGTTATTATTATTTTGTTGTGAAAGTTGGCGAGAAGGATGGAGCAGGTTGTGATGTTTGCCCTTGCATTGCTTGCAAGCTAATTTTGAGGCAATCACGAAATAATTGGTCCGGGTCCTAACAGTTGGACCAGCACAATCGGTTGTCCACAATTCGGATCCTCTTCTTCAAGCTGAGCCTCTTAAAACGCCCGCATTGTCGAAGATGGTGTTTTTGATGACACCAATTACAGCTGCGCTTACTGAAACCCGTTGAGCCCGCAGTTGATTTCGGCGTCGCCACTGGATCTTTGCCGTCAGAGCGTCTATCTGAACCACCCGGTACAATTCCTCCTTGAGTGGTGGTTGGCGCAGAAGACATCCCGGCCGTAGGCTGTATTACTGTCTCAGGCTTAGTTACAGCAGCACAAGGTGCAAGAGCAGGCTTATTGAGAGTAGTGGCAGCATCAACTTTGAACCACTGCAACAATTGGGAGCATGTCCATTATCCGTGAGGGGAAACAAAATCGACAACTCTTTCCTCATCCGACATGGGGACATCTTCCTTATAGTCAGAAAGAGTAGCAACCACCTTGTTTTGATTTTCCACGCTAAGAGAATAAATTAAGATGTCGAGGAAACAAACTACTTTGTCAAAGCGAGCAGCTTAATCACCGGACACCTCACAATGCCATATTCTGTTTTACGTCGACGACAAGAACGCGACTGTCTGTACCGCGACAAATATTGATGAACCGAACTAATTTCCATGATGTTGGAGATAACTTTTCTTGTCGAATTATTACTAAATCGTCAGTTTGTATATCGCGCTGTGGAAATTTACATTTATAGCGTTTATGCAGACTTTTTAAATTGTCTTCTTTCCACCGTAGGCAGAACTGTTGAGTAAGCGAATTAAGTTTTCTATACCGATATACGATATGCAAGGAAGGTTCTTGTATTAGTGGTTCCGTAGGGAAAAAAAGGAGATCCTACCAAAAAATGAACTGGATTTAAAGCCAAATAACTATTCAGACTATCACTCATCACAAGCTTATATAACGGAGAGAACCGTAGGGAACTCTTCAAAAGTATATTTAATATTTATAGCATGAACAAGTGATTTGAATTTACGCTAAAATTCTCGAGAAGCACCAACGAAATAGGTGCCGTTGTCAGAAAAGACAGTCTTAGGATATCCGCGTCGCGAAATGAACCTGTGAATGCTGCTAGAAATGTTGTTGTCGACAAATCAGAGACAGCTTCTAATGTATTGCTAAGAAATACACAAACCTAATCTTTGGTAATTTTACAGCAGCGATTTAAAGTCAAAAGGACAAGCGAAATCGATACTGGAAAGAGCTGCCATAAACTGTGTACAAGCTTTTTTCCTTTCTAAAATGCAAGATTTACAATTACTAATTACTTCGCGAATGAGTGAAATTAATCAGGGAATTCAGTATTCACTGCGCACAAGAAGCAAAATCAATTGATTTAATTTAATATTTTTCAGGTCGAAGCTCGAAGAAGCTTGCCCTTGAACAATATTTTGACCCGTAGAGGAAGGATGGACATTGTAAAAAAAAAAAAAAATAGTAAAAAAGCTGTAAGTTCGGCCGGGCCAAATTGTAATACCCTTCACCATTCCCAAAAAAAAAAAATTAATAAATATATAAAATCCGTTAAAAATTCTGTTAAAACCTTAAAAATGCCGAATGCCCATACGACGACGTGGACCATAGGCAACTTTTGTCATAAGTTATTACAATATTTAAATGCGAAACTTGAAGAAAAATCTGTTTATAATGTAGCTAAAATCATCAAAATACCGAAAATAGGGGGTACCGTTATATGGGGGCTATACGAAGACATGGACCTGCACAGACAATTTTCTGGCATGGGATGAAGTATTTATTACGAACTTCACATGCGAAATTTGAAACAATTCCGGTAAATAATATCGCAAAAATCATTAAAATACCATATATCGGGGGGTACGGTATATGGGTGCTATACGAAGACGTTGACCTACATGGCCCATTTGCTGTTTTATGCTGCAGTATCTATTACGAACAAATACCAAAATAACGTCGCTAAACCATCAAAATACCGAATATCAGAAGGTACCGTTATATGGGGGCTATATGAAGACGCAGGCCTACATGGCTCATTTTTTGACTTAGGATGTAGTATCCATTACGAACTTCAACTGCCAAATTTGAAACAATTCCGGTAAATAATGTCGCTAAAATCATCAAAATACAGAATATCGGGGGGTACAGTTAGAAGGGGGCTATATGATAACTTGGCCCTACATGGCCCATTTACGAATTTAACCCGTCTACTGGCAAAATATACATGTGTGCAAAATTTTAGCCTTCTATCTTAATTTGTTCGAAAGATAACGTGATTACAACAGACAGACTGACACACAGACAAACAGACGGACATGGCTAAATCGTCTTAGAATTCTACGCTGATCAAGAATATATATACTTTGTTGGGTCTGACATGACTATTTCGAGGAGTTACAAACGGAATGACAAAATTAATATACCCTCCATAGTATGGTGGAGGGTACATAAATAACAAGTAAAAAAGCAGTAAGTTCGGCCGGGCCGAAATTTGAATACCCTCCACCATTTGGAACGAATTAGAAAATTTTCAAAAAAATAAAATCCAATAAAAATTCTTTTAAAATCTTTAAAATATCTAATATAGGAAGGTGCCGATATATGGGGGGATATACGATATTGTGGACCTTTAAAGACAAATCTATGTCTGCGTGTAAAGTACTCACAAGGAACTCCGTGTGTGGATTTTCAGACAATACGATTGGAAAATGTGGCTAAAATCATCAAAATACCGAATATCGCGGGGTACCGTTATATGGGAGCTATACGTTATCGTTAACCTATATAGGTAATTCTCTGTCGGTGGGTAAAGTGCTCACAAAGAACCCCTTGTGACCATTCCGTTGAAAAATATGACTAAAAACATCAAAATACCGAATATCGGGGGTACCGTTATATGAGGGCTATACAATATCGTGGATCTATATAGATAATTCTCTGCCGAGGTATAAAGTACCCACAACGAACTCCTTGTGTGGATTTTCAGACAATCCCGATGAAAAATGTGGGTCAAATCATAAAATACCGAGTATCGGGAGGTACCGTTATATGGGGGATATACGATATCGTGGACCTGTATAGACAATTCTCTCTCAGGGGGTGAAGTACTCACAAGGAACTACTTGTGTTGATTTTAAGACAATTCTATTGAAAAGCGTGGCTAACATCATCAAAATACCGAATATCGGGGGTTACAGTTATATGGGGGATATACGATATCGTGGACCTATATAGACACTTCATTTTGAGGAGGTAAAATGCCCACAAGGGACTCCTTTTGTGGATTTTCAGACAATTCCGTTGAAAAATGTGGGTAAAATCATCAAAATACCAAATATCGGGGGTACCGTTATATGGGGGCTATACGATATTGTGGATCTATATTGATAATACTCTGCCGAGGTATAAAGTACCCACAAGGAACTCCTTGTGTGGATTTTCAGACAATTCCGTTGAAAAATGTGGGCAAAATCATCAAAATACCGAATATCGGGGGTACCGTTATATGGGGGCTATACGATATTGTGGACCTATATACAGAATTCTCTGCGGAGGTATAAAGTGCCCACAAGGAACTCTTTGTGTGGATTTTCAGACAATTCCGTTGAAAAATGTGGGTAAAATCATCAAAATCCCGAATATCGGGGGGTACAGTTATATGGGGGCTATACGATATTGTGGACCTATATAAATAATTCTCTGCCGAGGTATAAAGTACCCACAAGGAAATCCTTGTGTGGATTTTCAGACAATTTCGTTGAAAAATGTGGGTAAAATCATTAAAATACCGAATATCGGGGGGTACCGTTACACGGGGGCTACACGATATCGTGGACCGATATGGCGCATCTTCGAACTTGACCTGCAGACAAAAGAGAGATCTGTGCAAAATTTTAGCTTCCTATCTTAATTCGTTTAGACTGTAGCGTGATTACAACAGACGGACAGAAGGACGGACAGGGCTAAATCGTCTTAGAATTTTACGCTGATCAAGAATATATATACTTTGTTGGGTCTAAAATGATTATTTCGATGAGTTACAAACGGAATGACGAACTTAATATACCCTCCATACCTTTTTTGGTGGAGGGTATAAAAAAGCAGTAAGTTCGGCCGGGCCGAACTTTGAATACCCTCCACCATTTGGAACGAATTAGAAAATTTTCAAACAAATGAAATCCAATAAAAATTCTTTTAAAATCGTTAAAATATCTAATATAGGAAGGTATATGGGGGGATATACGATATTGTGGACCTTTAAAGATTAATCTATGTCTGCGTGTAAAATACTCACAAGGAACTCCGTGTGTGGATTTTCAGACAATTCCGTTGAAAAATGTGGGTAAAATCATTAAAATACCGAATATCGGGGGGTACCGTTACATGGGGGCTACACGATATCGTGGACCGATATAGCCCATCTTCGAACTTGACCTGCCTGCAGATAAAAGAGAGATCTGTGCAAAATTTTAGCTTCCTATCTTAATTCGTTTAGACTGTAGCGTGATTACAACAGACGGACAGACGGACGGACAGTGCTAAATCGTCCTAGAATTTTACGCTGATCAAGAATATATATACTTTGTTGGGTCTAAAATGATTATTTCGATGAGTTACAAACGGAATGACGAACTTAATATACCCTCCATACCTTTTTTGGTGGAGGGTATAAAAATTGTCCAAAACATCAACGAAATTTTCGAAGTAGCCAATGTGGTCCGTACAACCAAATTTGTGAAGAAGCCATTTCAGCGGGCGTTAGTCCGCGAATTTCCAAATCAGCAGGATTATCTTTTAACGATATATGATGCCAAACATTTTGACCAACGTTGTCCGGTCCCTATTCGCCACAAACATTGTCCAAGTTGAAGGATATTTCTTTAACCAAGATATAACGATCGTAGTATCGGTCCAAATTAAGTTTTTTAAAATTTAATATAAATATCAGCGATAATGGCTTTGAAGAGCTCGGAGGCCAAGACCGCACCACAAAATGTGAGCTACTTTAATTTTACAGGACAACAAATGCGTAAAAATGTCACCGTTTGACGCAATATTACGAATGTATACCACCCCCGCATATGCCTTCTCTGAGGCATCAAAAAAAAAAAATTATATATATGAAGTTCAACAGAGAAATCTGGAACATAATTAACCCATCGCGGAATTTGAATACAATTGACATCCTGATACGTTTCAACGAATTCCTGCCAAGCACCCTCTGTCGTAGACGGAAGAGAATCATCCCAATCGATGTGATCTAACCAAATGCGTTGCATTATAATTTTGGCTACAATTAGAACAGGTCCTAACAGGGTCAAACAATTTGGCAATAGTAGAAAGCACTTTTCGATAAATATCTGTGGTTATTTTGCAAGTGGTTTTATATTGAAATAAAATACATCTAATTGAGCATTCCAACGAATGCCGAGAGGCTTAGAACTGCTGGCTTCAACAAAATCTAGAAGTTTAGTGTCTATTAGGTGTGCAGCCGGAAGACATCCTCAAATTTAGCTGAAAACGTATTAATTGATCTCTAGCAAGATGCGCTGTTTCAAAGCTATGATACCCTGCCAGTGCATTCTGTTTATTTTTTAAGATTTTTACAGAAGTTTTACGGATTTCATTGTTTCTTACAATTACCAAAATTCGTTCGAAATGGTGGAGGGTATTCAAAGTTCGGCCCGGCCGAACCTACAGCTTTTTTACTTGTTATTATTATTTTGTTGTGAAAGTTGGCGAGAAGGATGGAGCAGGTTGTGATGTTTGCCCTTGCATTGCTTGCAGCCTAAATTTTGAGGCAAACACTAAGTTGGACCAGCACAATTGGTTGTCCACGATTCGAATCCTCTTCTTCAAGCTGAGCCTCGTAAAACGCACGCATTGCCGAAGATGGTGTTTTTGATGACACCAATTACAGCTGCGCTTACTGAAACCCGTTGAGCCCGCAGTTGATTTCGGCGTCGCCACTGGGTCTTTGTCGTCAGAGCGTCTATCTGAACCACTCGGTATAATTCCTCCTTGAGTGGTGGTTGACGCAGAAGACATCCCGGCCGTAGGCTGTATTACTGTATCAGGCTTAATTATAGCAGCACAAGGTCCGAGAGTAGGCTCATTGAGAGTAGCGGCAGCATCAACTTTGAACCACTGCAGCAATTGGGAACATGCGATTTAGCGATGTCTTTCCGTCTATCCTTCTGTGGAAATCACTCTAGCTTCCGAACGAAATGAAGTAGGTTGATAAAATTTTACTCAAATGTGTACTATGTCAGCAGGACTTTTAGTATTGAAAATGGTGATATTGGTCCACGTTTTGGAATAGCAACCATATAATGGTACCTCCCCTTTTTTCGGTATATTGGCAATATAAACGACATTATTCACAGGAATTGTAAAATTTGGTATATGAAGTTCGCAACCTATGCTACAGCCTATGACCGAAAGTTGTCTGTACAAGTCCACGTATTCATATAGCCCCAATATAACCGTACCTCCCGATATTCGGTACTTTGATGATTATAGCGACATTATTCACAGGAATTGTTTCCAATTTAGTATTTAAAGTTCGTATTGAATGCTGCAGCCTAAGACAGAAAATTGTCCATGCAGGTCCACGTCTTCGTGTATCCCCCACATAACGGTACCCCTCGATATTCAGTATTTTGATTGATTTAGCGACATAAATCGCCGGAATTTTTTAAAGTTTGGTATTTAAATTTCGAAATGAATACTACAGCCTATAACAGAAAATTGTCTATGCTGGTCCACGACTTCGTCGAGCCCCCATATAACGGTACCCCCGGTATTCGGTATTTTGATGATTTTAGAGAAATTATTCAACGGAATTCTTTCAAATTTGGTATTTGAATTTTGAAATAAATAATACATCCTATGACCGAAAATTGTCTGGAAGGTCTACGTCTTCGTATAGCCCCCATATTACGGTACCCTCCGATATTCATTATTTTGATTATAGTACAGACAAAGGCACGAAATTGTCTGTGCAGGTCAAGGTCTTCGTCGAGCCCCCATATTACGGTACCCCCGATATTCGGTATTTTGATGATTTTAGCGACATTATTCACCGGAATTGTTTCAAATTTGGTGTTTGACGTTCGTAATGGATACTACAGCCTATTACAGAAAATTGTCTGTGCAGGTACACGTCTTCGTATAGCCCCTACATAACGGTGCCTTCCTATATTCGGAATTTTGATGATTTTAGCTACATTATTCACCGATTTTTTATTCAAGTTTCGCATTTAAGTATTGTAATGGTGTATGAAACAAGTTGCCTATGCAGGTCCACGTCGTCGTATAGACCCTAATATAAAGCCTACATTCGATATTGTTATACCCTTCACCTTGGAAAGGAGGCTATATTAACTTTGTCATTCCGTTTGAGAAATCCTTAAATATTCGTCTTAGACCCCATAAAGTAGATATATTCATAATCAGCATCAGATTCTAAATCGATTTAACGATGTCCGTCTGTCTCTCCGCGTGTCTGTCTGTTGAAATCACAATATAGCCCAACCCTAGGATGGTTTGTATTGAAAATGAGATATATTGGTCCACGTTTTGATATAGTCCCCATATAACGGTACCTCCCGATATTCGGTATTTTGATGATTTCGGCATATTTTTTTCACGAATTTCTCTAAAAATTGGTAGTTGTAGATCATAATGGGTCCCAGTACATTGTAATTATAGGTCCACGTCTTGGTAAAGACCCCATATAACGGTACTTCCCGATATTCGGTATTTTGATGATATTAGCTACACTATTCACCGATTTTTTTTAAGTTTCGCATTTGAATATTGTGATGGCTTATAACAAAATTTACCTACGAAGGTCCATGTCGTCGTATAGACCCTAATGTAACAGCTGCATTGGTTTTTTTAAGATTTTAACAGAATTTTTAACGGATTTTATTATTTTTTTTTCGAATTACCAAAATTTGTTCCAAATGGTGGAGGCTATTCAAAGTTCGACCCGGCCAAACCTACTGCTTTTTTCTTGTTATTATTATTTTGTTGTGAAAGTTGGCGAGAAGGATGGAGCTGGTTGTGATGTTTGCCCTTGCATTGCTTGCAGCCTAATTTTGAGGCAATCAAGAAATAATTGGTCCGGGTCCTAACAGTTGGACCAGCACAATTGGTTGTCCACAATTCAGATCCTCTTCTTCAAGCTGAGCCTCGTAAAACGTCCGCATTGTCGAAGATGGTGTTTTTGATGACACCAATTACAGTTGCGCTTACTTAAACCAGGTGATTTCGGCGTCGCCACTGGATCTTTGCCGTCAGAGCGTCTATCTGAACCACCCGGTACAATTCCTCCTTGAGTGGTGGTTGGCGCAGAAGACATCCCGGCCGTAGGCTGTATTACTGTCTCAGGCTTAGTTACAGCAGCACAAGGTGCAAGAGCAGGCTTATTGAGAGTAGCGGCAGCATCAACTTTGAACCACTGCAACAATTGGGAGCATGTCCATTATCCGTGAGGGGAAACAAAATCGACAACTCTTTCCTCATCCGACATGGGGACATCTTCCTTATAGTCAGAAAGAGTAGCAACCACCTTGTTTTGATTTTCCACGCTAAGAGAATAAATTAAGATGTCGAGGAAACAAACTACTTTGTCAAAGCGAGCAGCTTAATCACCGGACACCTCACAATGCCATTTTCTGTTTTACGTCGACGACAAGAACGCGACTGTCTGTACCGCGACAAACATTGATGAACCGAACTAATTTCCATGATGTTGGAGATAACTTTTCTTGTCGAATTATTACTAAATCGTCAGTTTGTATATCGCGCTGTGGAAATTTACATTTATAGCGTTTATGCAGACTTTTTAAATTGTCTTCTTTCCACCGTAGGCAGAACTGTTGAGTAAGCGAATTAAGTTTTCTATACCGATATACGATATGCAAGGAAGGTTCTTGTATTAGTGGTTCCGTAGGGAAAAAAAGGAGATCCTACCAAAAAATGAACTGGATTTAAAGCCAAATAACTATTCAGACTATCACTCATCACAAGCTTATATAACGGAGAGAACCGTAGGGAACTCTTCAAAAGTATATTTAATATTTATAGCATGAACAAGTGATTTGAATTTACGCTAAAATTCTCGAGAAGCACCAACGAAATAGGTGCCGTTGTCAGAAAAGACAGTCTTAGGATATCCGCGTCGCGAAATGAACCTGTGAATGCTGCTAGAAATGTTGTTGTCGACAAACTAGAGACAGCTACTAATGTATTGCTAAGAAATACACAAACATAATCTTTGGTAATTTTACAGCAGCGATTTAGAGTCAAAAAGGACCAGCGAAATCGATACTAGTAGTGCAAATGGTATCTTTATAGTTGTTCGTGTCCGGGGAAGAGCTGCCATAACTTGTGTACAAGCTTTTTTCCTTTCTAAAATGCAAGGTTTAAATTACTAATTACTTCGCGAATGAGTGAAATTAATCAGGGAATCCAGTATTCACTGCGCGCAAAAAGCAACATCAATTGATTTAATTTAATATTATTCAGTTCGAAGCTCGAAGAAACTTGCCCTTGAACAATATTTTGACCCGTAGAGGAAGAATGTACGTTGTAAAAAAAAACAAGTTAAAAAGCTGTAAGTTCGGCCGGGCCGAACTTTTAATACCCTCCACCATTTGGTAAAAATTTGACATTAAAAAAAAACCCTGGTAGACATTACCATCGTTCTCCAGTAATAAACAAACGTTGTTTTTATAAAAACAACAATAAAGGGATAAAGCCTGACCATTTTGCAACAACAAAATACTACGGTATCCCGAACAAACAAGCCACACTGTTCTATTAATAGACAAGGCACGGTCGACGAAGGGGTTTTTGTTATAACAGACAAAACCAACTTACCTGGTTATGCTACTTCGTTCAGGTTGAAAGAAGAGAAAGATGTAAATGTTTATAAGTGCGTTGTAAGATTTAGAAGACTTTCCAAAAGAATTTTAGTTTTATTTAATTCTTTGGTTCCTCTTCTATTGAGCTTACGATCTCGTCACTTCGGTAAAAAATGTTTTTAGTCAAAGACGTTATTTTTAAAATAACTTCTAGGGAGAATATCCCAGACAAAAAACAAGGGAACTGATGAGGATTGGTGGCTCTTTCCGAAACCTAGGTATTCCCTGCCTTACCCCCTGGTGAACATTACCATCGTTCTCCACTAATAAACAAACGTTGTTTTTATAAAAACAACAATAAAGGGATAAAGCCTGATCATTTTGCAACAACAAAATACTACGGTATCCCGAACAAACAAGCCACACTGTTATAAAAAAAAAATAAATTAATTAAATCCGTTAAAAATTCTGTTAAAATCTTAAAAATGCCGAATGGCCATACGACGACGTGGACCTGCATAGGCCACTTTTGTCATAAGTTATTACATTATTTAAATGCGAAACTTGAAGAAAAATCTTTTTATAATGTAGCTAAAATCATCAAAATACCGAATATAGGGGGTACCGTTATGTGAGGGCTATACGAAGACTTGGACCTGCACAGACAATTTTCTGGCATGGGATGAAGTATTCATTACGAACTTCACATGCGAAATTTGAAATAATTCCGATAAATAATGTCGCTAAAATCATCAAAATACCGAATATCGGGGGGTACGGTATATGGTGGCTATACGAAGACGTGGACCTACATGGCCCATTTTCTGTTTTATGCTGCAGTATCTATTACGAACAAATACCAAATTTTGAACGATTCCGTTAAATAATGTCGCTAAAATCATCAAAATACCGAATATCGGGGGGTACCGTCTTATGGGAGCTATACGATATCGTGGACCGATATAGTCCATCTTCGAACTTGACCTGCTTGCAGACAAAATAGGGATCTGTGGAAAATTTTAGCTTCCTATCTTAATTCGTTTAGACTGTAGCGTGATTACAACAGACGGACGGACACGGACATCGTCTTAAAATTTTACGCTGATCAAGAATATATATACTTTGTTGGGTCTAAAATTATTATTTCGATGAGTTACAAACCGGATGACGAACTTAATATACCCTCAATACTATGTATGGTGGAGGATATAAAAATGAATGAGAGGAACCGTTAAACCTAATCTAAAGATGAGAAATTGTCCAAAACATCAACGAAATTTTCGAAGTAGCCAATGTGGTCCGTACAACCAAATTTGTGAAGAAGCCAATCCAGCGGGCGTTAGTCCGCGAATTTCCAAATCAGCAGGATTATCTTTTAACGATATATGATGCCAAACATTTTGACCAACGTTGTCCGGTCCCTATTCGCCACAAACATTGTCCAAGTTGAAGGATATTTCTTTAACCAAGATATAACGATCGTAGTATCGGTCCAAATTAAGTTTTTTAAAATTTAATATCAATATCAGCGATACTGGCTTTGAAGAGCTCGGAGGCCAAGACCGCACCACAAAATGTGAGCTACTTTAATTTTACAGGACAACAAATGCGTAAAAATGTCACCGTTTGACGCAATATTACGAATGTATACCACCCCCGCATATGCCTTCTCTGAGGCATCAAAAAAAAAAAAATTATATATATGAAGTTCAACAGAGAAATCTGGAACATAATTAACCCATCGCGGAATTTGAATACAATTGACATCCTGATACGTTTCAACGAATTCCTGCCAAGCACCCTCTGTCGTAGACGGAAGAGAATCATCCCAATCGATGTGATCTAACCAAATGCGTTACATTATAATTTTGGCTACAATTAGAACAGGTCCTAACAGGGTCAAACAATTTGGCAATAGTAGAAAGCACTTTTCGATAAGTATCTGTGGATTTTTTTGCAAGTGGTTTTATATTGAAATGAAATACATCTAATTGAGCATTCCAACGAATGCCGAGAGGCTTAGAACTGCTGGCTTCAACAAAATCTAGAAGTTTAGTGTCTATTAGGTGTGCAGCCGGAAGACATCCTCAAATTTAGCTGAAAACGTATTAATTGATCTCTAAGCTATGATACCCTGTTTCTAAGCTATGATACCCTGCCAGTACGTCGTCGACGTACATGCATTTCCTCAAGATATGCGCTGCATGAGGAAAATCTTGAATTGGCTTGTCGGGAGAATTCCGGAAAAAAACACGCTGAAGACACGTTTGGGCTGAATCAACTAAAATTTAGCGATACATTTGAGTAATGTCCCAATTAAATACATATTTGAATATTCTCCACCTCAGTATGAGTATAACTAAATCATAGAGCACATCGCTCAAGTTTTTACCATTTGAAGTTTTATTAGAGGCATTAAGAACCACCAGTAATTTGGTAGTTTGTTTCCCTAGATTAATTACTGCATGGTGAAGTAAATAGCAAACCGTAGAGTTTGCCGGAGGGATTGAAACTGATCTCATGTGATCTAAATCTATATGTTCCAAGGATGGTGGTAAATTACTTGCAGAACTGGCAACTTGAAAATCTTCCCGGTGTATTACACTTAGCACAACCATAAGTGCTGCCACAATTTTTTTACATCATGACCCCTGGAGAGGCAACTAAAGCAATAATAATGACGTCTAGCTATAGAAAGACGATCTGAAAGAGAACGATTTCTGAGCTCGGACATGATCTTATATGATGAGAATGCGATGGACATAACACACAAGTTTTTTCAGGGGACGAACGATTTGAATGGTCAGAATTAGTGGAACGATGACTAGCAGCATTCGTAAAATGTGCCCGAACCTTTTCACTATCAACCTTCTTGGCATCAGCTATACCTTTGATATCTATCAGGCATGTTAATGTCTGATCTCTTCCCGTAAAAAATTGTTTAGATCATTCTAAGATGACAATGCTGACTCATTCTTGACGCTTTGTTCTCACAGTGTAATTGCTTGTTGGGGAAGTCTTTGCAGACACAAAAATACAAAAACTGGATCCGAACCAACGGTTGGCACGTCAAAAATAGCCATAGCGAAAACACATCTATTAATTCCAGACTGTACATTTTTTAAACCTGAAACTGACTCATTTTCAAGGAATGGTAGATCGACTATATCCTTTATCAAAATACGCACATTTTCATATGCTTCTTTCAACGCTTTCCAGGCTAAATTGAAATTTTTATGCATTAATGGGACCTTAGAGACTATATCTCGAGCTTCGCCACTTGTTTTCATAATTTTCAATTTCGCTCAATATAGACAGCTGAGAAGACAGCTGAGAAGAAATTTCTAATGGTGGTCCTCGAAAGAAAGTCGCCATTAAACATATCTATGTCACACGGAGGCAAATGAAAGCTATGAGACGTAGTCAAAATTTTTTGTAGAAAAAGAGCAGAAATCTTTAATATTAATTGCTGCACTTCTCCGGCTCTCAATGGACCAAATGTTGGCGTAGCAAAGAGGAAAAGTAGAATTAGCGCCAAAGGCGCTTTAAGAAATGTCAATCGTTATAATTTGTCAGTACGACAGTATGATGAATATCACACAGTTGTACGCGATACAAATTCGAAAAAGAAGTGTAAATGACTACTATTTGTCACAGGCAATATAACATGTACATGTATAAATTTGGTACTGAGGCATTTTAGATTGTATAAATTTGTTGTTAAATAAGAAAATACATAACAAAAAAATCCACATTAAAAGCTTCGAACCAATGTTTGGCCGACTTCTTCTGTTTGAGGATGTTCCTATCATTTTATATAAAAATACAAAAATTACAAAATTATGTGTACAGATAATTTTTTATGTTACAGTTACTAAAAGCAATTTAATTTACGTTCGAATAGATTGTTTCTATTTGAATATATTTTTGTTAAACTTTAGGAAGAGAAACAAAGATAAAAGATTTAGGTAAAACAAGTAGAAAGGCAGATGAATTCGGTCCGATCGCACTTTTAATGCTCTCCATCATTTGGAGGGAACTTTACAAATTTCAGTTAAAATCCGACAAGAAATAATAATATAGAAAGGAGCTATACGCAGACGCGAAGCTATAAGTAGTTCGATGCCAAAGGAAGATTCCAAACCTTAAATAATAAGTTTCAAATAATTTCGATGAAAAATGTCGCTAATGCCATCAAAATACCGATAAAGAAAAGTACCACCATGTAGGGGCTATACAAAGTAGTGAGGCTACATACATATTGATTCCTTACAGGCTGTAGCGCCCATTAGGACCTTCAAATACGAAATTTGATACAATTACTGCGAATTATGTCGCTTAAATCATTAAAATTCCGAATAGGGGGAGCTACCGATATATGGGTGCTATTCGAAAACGTCGACTGTAAAATAAAATTTTCTGTTATAGGTTATAGTACACATTACGAAATTCAAATACGAAATTTGAAACAATTCCCGTTAGTAATGTTACTAACACCATTAAATTCCGAGTATCGGGGGGAACCGTTATATGGGGCCATACGAGGAAGTGAGTTTGCGTAAACATTTTTTGGTCGTATGCTGTAGAATCTATTAAGACCTACAAGTACAAAATTTTAAACAATTCCAGTGAATAATGTCGCTAAGATCATCAAAATACCAAATTTGAAATAATTTCAGTAGAACAATTCGCTAAAAGGATCAAGTTACCGAATATAGGGAGGTACCGTCATATGAGGGCCATACGAAGACATGAACCTGCATACAAAATTTTTTTGTTGAATGCTGCAGTACATGTTAAGACTTTCAAATTCCAATATTAAACAATTCTGGTAAAAAATGTCACTGAAATAGTCAAAAAGCCGAATAAAGGAAGCTACCGTTATACGTAAGTGTTTTAAGAACACGTGGACTAGTATATACGATTTTTATACCCTCCACCTTGGAAAGGAGGGTATATTAACTTTGTCATTCCGTTTGTAACATCCCTAAATATTCGTTTTAGACCCCATAAAGTATATATATTCATAATCAGCATAAAATTCTAAGTCGATTTAACGATGTCCGTCTGTCTGTCTGTCCGTCTGTTGAAATCACGATACAGCCCACATTATTTGACGTAGAGCTCCAAAATTTAGCAGAGCTATTTGCATTGTGTCTAGGATGGTTGGTATTGAAAATCAGATATATCGGTCCACGTTCTGGTATAGTCCCCATATAACGGTACCTCCCGATATTCGGTATTTTGATGATTTATGCCACATTTTTTCACGGATTTGTCTTAAAATTGGTATTTGTAGGTCATAGCGGCTCCCTGAGCGTGTGGCAAAACATTGCATGTATAGGTCCACGTTGTGGTATAGCCCCCATATAAAGGTACCTCCCGATATTTAGTATTTTAGTTTTTTTTTACCACATTTTTTCACCGATTTGTCTAAAAATTGGCGAAACATTGCATGGCGAAACATTGCATGCATGGGTCCATGATTTGATATAGCCCCCATATAACGGTACCTCCCGATATTCGGTTTTTTTAATGGTTTTTGCAACATTTTTTCACTGATTTGTCTAAAAATTGGTATTTGTGGGTCATAATGGGTTCCAGCTCCGGTGGCGAAACATTGTAATTATAGGTACACGTTTTGGTATAGCCCCCATATAACGGTACCTCCCCATAATCGGCATTTTAATGGTTTTTGCCACATTTCTTCTAATGTTTCTTTTACCCTAAGGTGGAGGGTATTAAAAGTTTGGCCCGGCCGAACTTAATGTTTTTTTACTTGTTTGTTATATATTGGTCGTACCCATTACAATATTCAAATACGAAATTTGAAACAATTCCTGTGAATAATGCAGCAAAAATCATCAAAATACCGAATCTAGGGAGGTACTGTTATATGGGTGCAATATGAAGACGTTAACCTACAAACACAATTTTGTGTCATTGTTTGCATTACCCATTACGAAGTTTGAAACAATTCTGGTGAATAAAGTCACTTGATTTATTAAAATCCCGAATATCGGGAGAAACCGTTATATGGGGCTATGCAAAGACGTGGGCCTGAGTAGACATTTTTGTGTCGCACGCTGTAGTATCTATTAAGAACTTCAAATACGAAATTTTAAACAATTCCGGAGTATAATGCCGGTAAAATTATCAAATATTATTACCGAATAAAGGTAGAAACCATTATATGGGACTATAAAATTCTTGTTCCTGACGGAAAATAAAATAGATAATCTTGTACCGAAAACGAACCCTAACCTAATAACATTTTTCTCAAGTCTTACCTATACAGCAGTTAACGCATTGTCATTGTGTCAAAATAGTGGAAAGTTGTTCTGCTAATTCTATAGAGCTTGATTTAATACGACCTCATCTAGGAAGAGAGGAGCCGGACTTTTCTTGTGGGAATTTTCTAGAACAACTCTTTGCGAAAATCCAAAAAAATTTGTTCCATTGTCAGGCAATTTGGAACAGAGACAACTGCGACAAGCAATTAATCTAGGCAACGCAGCAGTCGACATTTCTAACACTGCTTCCAAATGAATTGCCCTTGTATCGAAACAAAGAGAGATACATATGTAGCCCTTAGAAAGGCGACATATATATATATATATATAACTATTATATCAAATAGAGCTGCGAAATTCACGGCAACATTTGTAAATGGCCAAATGGCGTTTTATTTCTTCTTCTGCCACAATAGGCGGAACAATAATAATTCGGAGGGACACATACCTCGACATCCTAAATCTGCTTAGTTGTCTTCGGTACCAGCTGCAACATTTTCTGGTATCCGACATATACGATTAGCAACGAGTATTGTCCATGAGCAGAAAATTTTTCAACCAAGAAAACATCATAGTGAAATCGGTCTAACAATAAATTTAACTATGTACAATTTGTGTTTTATATATTACCTTGTTTTTCTCTTTGAATTTTAACAAAATTAACTATTTTATTGTTTTAAAATTCTAATTTTCCAAAAATTTTATTTACTTTTTTATATCACATAAATCTATGTTGTCTAGTTTAAAGGTTTGTAGTTTAATACGAATTAGTCTTAAGTAAGAAAAGTTCTTAGCTAATTCAATTTTGTCATAAAAACCCTTTGCGAGGCTACGGATGTCAAAAATATATCAATCAAAAAATTAAACCAATTTATTGGTTTTGTTATTGCATTTTCTGGAATTTTGGGATTTGTCTGGATGTTTAGCGTTCGGTTGTGAGTGTGTGTGCAAACACCTCAGCCTTCAACGGCGTCCAGTTTTGCTTGACGTGGCCCTAGGTTCGAACACTCTCCTTTAGTTGTGTAGCCCCGTGAAGCAAAGTATGATACCGATTGTCAGGGCCACATGACTACGAACAAGATAATTTCGCTAATTCCCTCGTAGCTCAAGAGTTTCTTACTTTGAAAAAGCGTCTGGTTGCGAAATATGTTTCAAGTACCAAAGGCATGTTTATTTGGATATTATAGACACGAGGGCTGTCAGAAACTTGGTCGCTCGAGGTGAGAATGAGTTTTCCTCGATCGGCGGAACTGTGTAAAATTTCGTTTCGGCGGGTTAATATGCTTGAGCTGAGTTCTGTTGGACGAGCAAAAATGTTGGGGATGACTTCGGCTCGTCTCCGGTCTAGGTAAGTAGGCAGGCATATCAGTAGAAAACTATGAAATCCGAACACATATATCTTTTTTCGAATGATGTCTAGTCAGTCGGAAATCTATTTGACAATTTTTTTAATGGCTCTTCTAATACTGCTACCAGAGAACCCTAATATTCTGATTACTGCTTGGATATGTTTTTGGATTCGAACTTATTCCCACTCATATTTCGCCAACTGGTCGGTTTTTATCGACTCTATATGTCCTTTTTTAACATTATATTTTCATACCATCCGCAATCATTGGGGGTTTATTTACTTTGGTTCAAATACGACATTTGAAAAAACCCCGGTGAATAATGTTACTAAAGTCATTAAAATACCGAATATAAATAATAACATTTAAAAAACTCCGGTGAATAATGTTACTAATGTCATTAAAATACCGAATACCAGGAGGAACCGCTATATGGGGGTGTATAAATTAGGCGTTGTGATGGAAAGGGAAAGAAATAACAAGTAAAAAAACATTAAGTTCGGCCGGGCCAAACTTTTAATACCCTCCACCTTAGGGTAAAAGAAACATTAGAAGAAATGTGGCAAAAACCATTAAAATGCCGATTATGGGGAGGTACCGTTATATGGGGGCTATACCAAAACGTGTACCTATAATTACAATGTTTCGCCACCGGAGCTGGAACCCATTATGACCCACAAATACCAATTTTTAGACAAATCAGTGAAAAAATGTGGCAAAAACCATAAAAAAACCGAATATCGGGAGGTACCGTTATATGGGGGCTATATCAAATCATGGACCCATGCATGCAATGTTTCGCCACCGAAGTTGGAACCAATTATGACCAACAAATACCAATTTTCGAACAAATCCCTGAAAAAATGTGGCAAAAATCATCAAATTACCGAATATCGGGAGGTACCGTTATATGGGGGCTATACCAAAACGTGGACCTATATTTACAATGTTTCGCCACCGGAGCTGGAACCCATTATGACCAACAAATACCGATTTTCAGACAAATCCGTGAAAAAATGTGGTAAAAAACTAAAATACTAAATATCGGGAGGTACCTTTATATGGGGGCTATACCACAACGTGGACCTATACATGCAACGTTTTGCCACACGCTCAGGGACCCGCTATGACCTACAAATACCAATTTTAAGACAAATCCGTGAAAAAATGTGGCATAAATCATCAAAATACCGAATATCGGGAGGTACCGTTATATGGGGACTATACCAAATTATGGACCCATACATGCAATGTTCCGCCACCGGAGCTGGAAACCATTATGACCCACAAATACCAATTTTTAGACAAATCGGTGAAAAAATGTGGTAAAAAAAAACTAAAATACTAAATATCGGGAGGTACCTTTATATGGGGGCTATACCACAACGTGGACCTATACATGCAATGTTTTGCCACACGCTCAGGGAGCCGCTATGACCTACAAATACCAATTTTAAGACAAATCCGTGAAAAAATGTGGCATAAATCATCAAAATACCGAATATCGGGAGGTACCGTTATATGGGGACTATACCAGAACGTGGACCGATATATCTCATTTTCAATACCAACCATCCTAGACACAATGCAAATAGCTCTGCTAAATTTTGGAGCTCTACGTCAAATAATGTGGGCTGTATCGTGATTTCAACAGACAGACAGACGGACAGACAGACAGACAGACAGACGGACAGACAGACAGACAGACGGACATCGTTAAATCGACTTAGAATTTTATGCTGATTATGAATATATATACTTTATGGGGTCTAAAACGAATATTTAGGGATGTTACAAACGGAATGACAAAGTTAATATACCCTCCTTTCCAAGGTGGAGGGTATAAAAACAACATGTATAAGCGAAGTTGTAATAACAAAGCGTTCACTGGTTTATTTAGTGAATTCCTTTTTATACCCTCCACCATGGGTAGGAGGGTATATTAACTTTGTCATTCCGTTTGTAACACCTCTAAATATTCGTCGTAGACCCCATAAAGTATATATATTCATAATCAGCATAAAATTCTAAGACGATTTAGCGATGTCCGTCTGTCTGTCCGTCTGTCTGTCTGTCTGTCTGTCCGTCTGTCTGTCTGTCTGTCTGTTGAAATCACGATAGAGCCCACATTATTTGACGTAGACCTTTGAAATTTGGCACAAGTGTGTGTATTGTCCCTAGGATGGTTGGTATTGAAAATGAGATATATCGGTCCACGTTCTGGTATAGTCCCCATATAACGGTACCTCCCGATATTCGGTATTTTGATGATTTATGCCACATTTTTTCACGGATTTATCTGAAAATTGGTATTTGTAGGTCATGACGGGTCCCTGAGCGTGTGGCAAAACATTGCATGTATAGGTCCACGTTTTGGTATAGCCCCCATATAACGGTACCTACCGATATTCGGTATTTTGATGATTTATGCCACATTTTTTCACGGATTTGTATGAAAATTGGTATTTGTAGGTCACAACGGGTCCCTGAGCGTGTGGCAAAACATTGCATGTATAGGTCCACGTTCTGGTATAGTCCCCATATAACGGTACCTCCCGATATTCGGTATTTTGATGATTTATGCCACATTTTTTCACTGATTTGTGTAAAAGTTGGTATTTGTGGGTCATAATGGGTCCTAGTTCGTGTGGCGAAACATTGTAATTATAGGTGCACGTGTTGGTGTAGCCCCTATATAACGGTACCTCCCGATATTCGGCATTTTAATGTTTTTTGCCACATTTCTTCTAATGTTCTTTTACCCTAGGGTGGAGGGTATTAAAAGTTTGGCCCGGCCGAACTTAATGTTTTTTTACTTGTTTGTAATTCAATTAAATTACCTTGAAGATTGGTGGTGGTGGCGACAGAGGCCTTGATGCGTGAGCCAACAAAAGTAAAAGATAATTGAATTCAGATATTTTTTTGATCGCAGAGGATCTTCTTGTCAGTTACTAATACATATAGGGGAGTAATTAATTATGCATCAAGGCTAGTCAAACGCCAAATACCGCCGCTCATAGGCTATCCGCACTCCACTTTCTCCGCAGAGGGAGAGTATAGAGGAGATGCCAGTGATATGAATCAGCATCCGTGTTTGACCGAGCTCGGGAAGTTGATGGATAAAGTATCTAACTTACCGCCCGCCTTAACACATACATACTTGGTAAGATGAAAAAATTGTAACCAACTTCAGACTGCTGTAATTTCTAAGCCACTCGTCCGACAGTTGTAAAAATTATTCCAGTGACAACTCATTATATGGTTTACATGTGTACAGAAGCATTTTGGTGAGGATTTTTCAGAAAAAAAGTTATTTGTAAAGGAATTCAGCGTGATAGTGTGACTTGTTTATATTTGGCTGGAAAACCACAAGTGGCTGCAGCATTTAAATGTGAATAAATCTTTAGTGTCTTGTACCATCGCATGTTACCGTGATATTGCTAGCGCAGCCCGACGTCAAGGAAGTGGACGGAAGAAAACAGCAACATCAGCAGAAATGGTTCGAAAATTAAAGAAGAGATTTGATCGAAACCATTCCGCAAATTTGAAATTCCAAAAACTGAAAAAACTTACACCGCAACAGAAAGAAAATAGACTCAAAAGAGCTAAAGGGTTTCTTCGCTCGGCCGAAAATGGTGAGCTGACGAATTTGGTTTGTCCGATGAGAAAACATTCGTTGTCCAGCAGTTTGTAAACACACAAAATAATCGTGTTTACTTGCCAAAGAGGTCAGCTGAAAATGTATACCTTCGGTTGGCCACCAGAACTCAAGCGCTGGACATGGTGATAGTGTGGGCCATTAATCGACTGTGGCAAATATTGTGGACGGTGTATTAAAGCCTTGGGCACGCAAACACTTTCGCCGCAGACATTTGAGATTCCAAAAGGACTCAGCACCATCGCACTCAGCACCAAGAATGGTTACAAAATGAGGTTCATCGCTTCATTTACAGCCCACAATGGCCACCAAAATCTCCGGATACCAATCCGTTGGACTATTGTGCCTGGAGTATTTTGGAAAGCAAGGTTAGCACTAAAAATACCAAAGTGTCCATCACCTCAAGCAAGCGCTTCACCGGGAATGGATCAAAATACCACAGAGCAACATTCGGACAGCGTGTGACGGTTTCACTGGCCGTTTGAAGGTCATAAAAATGATGGCGGTTGCAGTTTTTCTATCTTACTCTGTATGTTTTAACAAACTAATAATTAAACAAATGGTCATATTATATTCTAGCACATAATTGATTTTATAAAATAGAAACGTAAGTTCAGTATGGATTTGAGATATTTATATATTCAGTAAAATAAGATACACAATTCATGTATATAACTCAGATTTTTTGTAATATACGAAGTGAAAGAAATAGAAATATACTACGATACCGATCCCGATGTATCTCTTTCAAGGCGTGGACTGTACAGTAAAAATTATGTGGACAAATAGAGTGGTGACGATGCGATAATGGTGATTTGGGTGATGTAAGAAGAATAATATTCCATTTTTGTCAGTGATTAGGTTGGTGATTTCGGCGAATGATGCAAATAGAGGAATGACCGGAATACGGTGAATAAGCACGAGGCTGGTATTGGTATATGTATGGAAGATGAAGAAAAAAAAAGACTGGGTGAGTGCGAGCAACGTTGGTGATTAAAGAGAGGCCTAGTCGACGAAGCACGTGCTGATATAGAAGGAATAACTGGAGGTGTGGATAAAAATTTCGGGTAAATTCCCAGTATTAAAGAAATGTGTTAAAGAGAACAAGGTTGTGGTACGCCGGCCGATTGTAAAAACGGAGGTGATGTTGGTGAATATCCAGGATGGAATTGTAAGCCGCATAGTGATATGCAAGGAGCTTTGGAATTAATAGGTGGCGAATAAAATTTCCGTTTAGGAGACTTTAATCTACTGTGAATGGGTTCCACGATTTTATTGTGGTCGTAAACATGAGATTGGACCTGAAACAATTAATAAAAATGGTATTTTGCGCCAAAATGGAATCTAAACTATTTTGCTGTAATCTGGACAACAGAATACGAGGATACAAATCCGCTCCCAAACAACATATCGGCAGATCGACATTCAAAAGGTTGTGAATCTGCTAAACAAATTTTTGATAGGTGATGCGACACAGAAGGATCGACGAAAAACGAGGTGGATTACTAGAGATAGAAGGCAGAACAATTGCTTCCGGGTTCAGTATAATAGGGGAATCAAGACGAAAACTTATACTAATAACATAGGTTTTTGTAGATGTGATTGTGGAGGAACCGTTTACACCAGAAATAGTCGCGAACTTGGAGTGAGACGGTAGTTTTAATCTGTCATGAATGTAGCCTCGGAAGCGGGGTTTATAAGCGCTCGAATAGATAACAGTTACCCTGATGATCCAGATTTGCTATGGCGGTGCTGAAAAGAACCTTATACCGATTTGGTACTATGGGGTTGGAGGTCTTGTATTTGATTGTAGGTGTGGAGAAGTAAACTATGGGTAGGTGTCGTTGTAATTGACTTATGCATCAGTATGTGATGTCTTTAACCGCATAGGTTGCAGTTGTATGTGTTGAGACACTTCTGAGTTGATTGGCCTCTAAAAAACAGTTGAAACACATGTCTAATTTTTATACCCTCTGCCATATGGCTAGAGAGGGTATATATCAATTGGTACGGTCAAAACGTGCCTAGTCGAAACAGCGGTTTAGCATAAACAGAATGGATTATCCGATTCTGCTCTGACTGTGCAAATCCTAATATTTGCGTCAGCGCCAGGTCAGGTGCGAAAATGGACAATACTGGTCTTCTATATCACGGTAGAGATCGGACAAATAAAATTTTTATGTTTCCATACGTAAATAAACAAAAAGAGCTTTTCCTATTGGTAAATTTTGGTTTACCTAACTCCAACACCAACAAAACAAAATGCAAAAGTAGACATTCCAAAAAATATCAATCGTTAAGTCACAAAATTTAAACAAAGCAAAATATTGTGTTTGAAAATGAATATGTCACACAAAATCATTTTAAACCGCTGTGCTGTATCGATCCCGACATGTGCGCTTTTTCGCTGTTCTACTAACCCCACGCAAAATTATGCGCCAATTTTAATATAATTATGACCTGAGAGACTACAAAATCAGAAAAATCTCTTGTTGGTACATTTCAAACCCTAAAGGTTTTTATTCTGCCCCTAACCCTGACTCAACGCAATATTTTGTGAGGTTTGCGTTATAATTGTGATCTGTAGCGAGATTACAAATAAAAATGGCGGATAAGGTTGGTATTTCCAACCCCATTTACACTTTTATTTGAAATAAGAAATTCCATACGGACATAATCTACGTGGCCATTATCCCCATTGCAGTTATAGGGATTGCGACCTTTTTCGGTCATAATCCCCATAATAAAGTGAGGAGTATAACCGTTTGCTGTCGGGACTAATTACAAAAATTATTAAATTTACTAAACTTGTGTTCGCGTTAGCCTTTGCCGGACATACCCAGAAGAGAAAGTCTTTGGATATACCCATTATTATGGGGTATGTCTGCTACTTTCTGGTGTTTATGACTTTTTTCACAATTCCTAGAAAGTTGCGGATATAATACCTATTAAAATGGGTATGCCCAAAAAGATTGGGTATGCTAAAAAATTGAGATTTTCTCCTCTGAGTATGTCCCGCACCAGCTACTGTGAATCAAAGATTTCTAAAATTAATTATTTTTGTAAACAGAAAAAAATTGGGAACGTAAGGAAATTTTTTAAAGTAGGCCAGACGAAAAAATTAAATCAACTGAATTTTTTTTTAATTTCGCTCAAGCGAGAATTTTTAATATGGACAGCTGAGAAGAAATTCCTAATGGTGGCCCCGGAAGAAAGTCACAATGGGACACATCTATGTCACACGGAGGCAAATGAAAGCTATGAGACGTAGTCAAAAGTTTTGGAGATAAAGAGCAGAAATCTTTAATATTATTTGCTGCACTTATCCGGCTCACAATGGACCAAATGTTGGCGTAGCAAAGAGGAAAAGTGGAATTAGTGCCAAAGGCACTTTAAGAAATGTCAATCATTATAATTTGGCAGTACGACAGTATGATGAATATCACACATTTGTACACAATAGTCCGTTACAAATTCGAAAACGGAGTGAACATTAAAATGAATATATTCTAGTGTAAATGACTATTATTTGTCCCATGCAATATAACATGTTAAAAGAAAATGTTGAAATACTCCTTCTATTGAAAATAGCGGAACTATTACAACAATTTAAAACATTATATTTGTTAAAAGTGTAAGTACTACTATAATGTAGTATTATGATAACTTAAATCGACATTAATAGCTTCGAACCAATGTTTGGCCGACTTCTTCGGTTTGAGGATGTTTCTATCATTTTATACAAAAACACAAAAATTACAAAATTATATGTACATATAATTTTTTATGTTACAGTTACTAAAAGCAATTCAATTTATGTTCGAATAGATTGTTTCTATTTGAATATATTTTTGTTAAACTTTAGGAAGAGAAACATTGTACTTATTCATATATACAACAAAGATAAAAGATTTAGCTAAAACAAGTAGAAAGGCGGGTGAATTCGGTCCGATCGTACTTTTAATGCTCTCCATCATCTGGAGGGATCTTTACAAATTTCAGTTAAAAGCCGACAAGAAATAATAATATAGATAGGAGGTATACGCAGACGCGAAGCTATAAGTAATTCGATGCCAAAGGAAGGTTCCGAAACTTAAATAATAAGTTTCAAATAATTTCGATGAAAAATGTCGCTAATGCCATCAAAATACCGATAAAGGAAAGTACCATCATGTAGGGTCTATACAAAGTAGTGAGGCTGCATACACATCGTTTCGTTACAGGCTGTAGCGCCCATTAAGACCTTCAAATACGAAATTTGATACAATTACTGCGAATTAAGTCGCTTAAATCATTAAAAGTTCAGAATAGGGGGAGCTACCGATATATGGGTGCTATACGAAAACGTCGACTGTAAAATAAAATTTTCTGTTATAGGTTGTTGAAAATTTGAAACAATTCCCGTTAATAATGTTACTAACACCATTAAAATCCGAGTATCGGGAGGAACCATTATATGGGGCCATACGAGGAAGTGGGTTTGCGTTCACATTTTTTGGTCGTATGCTGTAGAATCTATTAAGACCTACAAGTACAAAATTTGAAACAATTCCAGTGAATAATGTCGCTAAGATCATCAAAATATCAAATTTGAAATAATTGCAGTGAAGTCGCTAAAAGGATCAAATTACCGAATATAGGGAGGTACCGTCATATGAGGGCCATACGAAGACATGAACCTGCATACACAATTTTTTTGTTGAATGCTGCAGTACATGTTAAGACTTTCAAATTCCAATATTAAACAATTCTGGTAAAAAATGTCTCTGAAATAGAAGCTACCGTTATACGTAAGTGTTTTAAGAACACGTGGACTAGTATATACGATTTTTTGTTACATATTGGTCGTACCCATTACAATATTCAAATACGAAATTTGAAACAATTCCTGTGAATAATGCAGCAAAAATCATTAAAATACCGAATCTAGGTAGGTACCGACCGTTATATTGGTGCAATATGGAGACGTTAACCTACAAACACAATTTTGTGTCATTGGTTGTATTACCCATTGCGAAGTTTGTAACAATTCTGGTGAATACGAAATTTGAAACAATTCCGGAGTATTATGCCGGTAAAATTATCAAATATTATTACCGAATAAAGGTAGAAACCGTTATATGGGACAATACGAAGACGCGGACCAAACTAGAACCAAAGAAGGTCTAGTCGACTAGATTTGGAATTTCTTAAAATTCTCGTTCCTGACAAAAAATAAAATATATAATACAATATTTCTCAAGGTCTTACCTATACAGCAGTTAACGCATTGTCATTATGTCAAAATAAGGGAAAGTTGTTCTGCTAATTCTATAGAGCTTGATTTAATACGACCTCATCTAGGAAGAGAGGAGCCGGACTTTTCTTGTAGGAATTTTCTAGAACTACTCTTTGCGAAGATCCAAAAAAATTTGTTCCATTGTCAGACAATTTGGAACAGGGACAACTGCGACAAGCAGTTAATCTAGGCAACGCAACTGTCGACATTTCTAACATTGCTTCCAAATGAATTGCCCTTGTATCGAAATGAAGAGATACATAGAAATAGAAAGGCGACAAGACCGACCTAGGCAAAATTTTATATCAAATAGAGCTGCGAAATTCACGACAACATTTGTAAAATGCCGAATGGCGTTTTCTTTCTTCTTCTGCCACAATACGAGTAAGAATAATAATTCGGAGGGACACATACCTCGACATCCTAAATCTGCTTTGTCATAAAAACCCTTTGCGAGGTTACGGAGGTCAAAAAATATATTAATTCAAAAAATTAAACCAGTTTATTGGTTTTGCTATTGCAGTTTCTGGAATTTAGGGATTTGTCTGGATGTTTAGCGTTGGGTTGTGTGTGTGTGCAAACACCTCTGCCTTCAATGGCGTCCCATGCAAAGACTGATGTGGTTATGGCCTCAATGTTGTGCGCAATTTCCTTTAGTTGTGTAGCCCCGTGAAGCAAAGTATGATACCGATTGTCAGGGCCACATGACTACGAACAAGACAATTTCGAAAATTCCCTCGCCGCTCAAGAGTTTCTTACTTTGAAAAAGCGTCTGGTTGCGAAATATATTTCAAGTAACTAAGGCATGTTCATTTTGATATTATAGACACGAGGGCTGTCAGAAACTTTGTCGTTCGAGGTGAGAATGAGTTCAGGCATTTCCTCGATCGGCGGAACTGTGCCAAATTTCGTTTCGGCGGGTTAAAATGCTTGAGCTGAGTTCTGTTGGACGAGCAAAAATGTTGGGGATGACTTCGGCTCGTCTCCATTCTTGGTAAGTAGGCAGACATATCAGTAGAAAACTATGAAATCCGAGCACATATACTTTTTTACGAATGATGTCTAGTCAGTCGGAAATCTATTTGACAATTTTTTTAATGGCTCTTCTAATACTGCTACCAGAGAACCCTAATATTCTGATTACTGCTTGGATATGCTTTTGGATACGACCTTATTTCCACTCATATTTCACCAACCGGTCGGTCGGTCTAAATGTCCTTTCTTAACATTATATTTTCATACCATCCGCAATCATTGAGGGTTTATCTATATTGGTTCAAATACGACATTTGAAAAAACTCCGGTGAATAATGTTACTAACGTCATTAAAATGCCGAATATAAGGACACTCTAAGTACACTCTAAGGAGAATACCGAATGTAGAGTGTACCGAAGGGAGAGTGTAGAGGAGATGCCAGTGATATCAATCAGCATCCGTGTTTGACCGAGCTCGGGAAGTTGGTGGATATAGTATCTTACTTACCGCCCGCCTTAACACATACATACAGGGTAAGATGAAAAAATTGTAACCAACTTCAAATTGCTGTCATTTCAAAGCCACTCGTCCGACAGTTGTAAAAATTATTCCAGTGACAGCTCATAATATGGTTTACATGTGTGCAGAAGCATTTTGGTGAGAATTTTCCAGAAAAAAAGTTATTTGTAATGGAATTCAAGCGCGATAGTGTGACTTGTTTATATTTGGCTGGAAAACCACGAGTGGCTCCAGCATTTAAATGTGAATAAATCTTTAGTGTCTTGTACCATCGCATGTAACCGTGATACTGCTAGCGTAGCCCGACGTCAAGGAAGTAGACGAAAGAAAACAGCAACATCAGCAGAATTTGTTCGAAAATTAAAGAAGAGACTTGATCGAAACCATTCCGCAAATATTAAAAAATTAAGCTCGGGGTAAAGCCATTGAAATTCCAAAATAGACTCAAAAGAGCTAAGGAGTTTTTTCGCTTGGCCGAAAATGGTGAGCTGCCAAATTTGGTTTGTCCGATGAGAAAACATTCGTTGTTCAGCACCAAGAATGGTTACAAAATTAGGTTCCTCGCTTCATTTACAGCGCACAATGGCCACCAAAATCTCCGGATACCAAACAGTTGGACTATTGTGTCTGGGGTATTTTGGAAAGCAAGGTTAGCACTAAAAATACCAAAGTGTCCATCAGCTCAAGCAAGCGCTTCACCGGGTATGGATCAAAATAGCACAGAGCAACATTCGGACAGCGTGTGACGGTTTCATTGGCCGTTTGAAGGTCATAATTCGTGCCAAACGTGACCAATATAAATAAATCTTAACTTATTCTAATATTTGATGCCATTTCCCAAATTTTTTGCTTTCATTCAATAAAATGAAAAAAAAAAAAAAAATTAAAAATGATGGCGTTTGACTTTGTTGCAGTTTTTCTATCTCGCTCTGTATGTGTTAACAAACTAATAATTAAACAAATGGTCATATTGTATATATAATTGATTTTATATAATAGAAGCGTAACTGAGTGCGAGCAACGTTGGCGATTGAAGAGGGGCTAGTCGACGAAACACGTGCTGATATGTATAAAAATGTCGGGTAAATTCCCAGTATTAAAGAAATGTGTTAAAGAGAACAAGGTTGTGGTACGCAGGCCATTGGTAAAAGGAGGTGATGTTGGTGAATATCCAGGATGGAATTGTAAGCCGCATAGTGATATGCAGGGAGCTTTGGAATTAATAGGTGGCGAATAAAATTTCCGTTTTGGAGACTTAAATCTACTGTGAAGGGTTTTTTATACCCTCCACCTTGGAAAGGAGGGTATATTAACTTTGTCATTCCGTTTGTAACATCCCTAAATATTCGTTTTAGACCCCATAAAGTATATATATTCATAATCAGCATAAAATTCTAAGTCGATTTAACGATGTCCGTCTGTCTGTCTGTCTGTCCGTCTGTCTGTCTGTCTGTCTGTCCGTCTGTCTGTCTGTTGAAATCACGATACAGCCCACATTATTTGACGTAGAGCTCCAAAATTTAGCAGAGCTATTTGCATTGTGTCTAGGATGGTTGGTATTGAAAATGAGATATATCGGTCCACGTTCTGGTATAGTCCCCATATAACGGTACCTCCCGATATTCGGTATTTTGATGATTTATGCCACATTTTTTCACGGATTTGTCTTAAAATTGGTATTTGTAGGTCATAGCGGCTCCCTGAGCGTGTGGCAAAACATTGCATGTATAGGTCCACGTTGTGGTATAGCCCCCATATAAAGGTACCTCCCGATATTTAGTATTTTAGTTTTTTTTTACCACATTTTTTCACCGATTTGTCTAAAAATTGGTATTTGTGGGTCATAATGGTTTCCAGCTCCGGTGGCGGAACATTGCATGTATGGGTCTATAATTTGGTATAGTCCCCATATAACGGTACCTCCCGATATTCGGTATTTTGATGATTTATGCCACATTTTTTCACGGATTTGTCTTAAAATTGGTATTTGTAGGTCATAGCGGGTCCCTGAGCGTGTGGCAAAACGTTGCATGTATAGGTCCACGTTGTGGTATAGCCCCCATATAAAGGTACCTCCCGATATTTAGTATTTTAGTTTTTTACCACATTTTTTCACGGATTTGTCTGAAAATCGGTATTTGTTGGTCATAATGGGTTCCAGCTCCGGTGGCGAAACATTGTAAATATAGGTCCACGTTTTGGTATAGCCCCCATATAACGGTACCTCCCGATATTCGGTAATTTGATGATTTTTGCCACATTTTTTCAGGGATTTGTTCGAAAATTGGTATTTGTTGGTCATAATTGGTTCCAACTTCGGTGGCGAAACATTGCATGCATGGGTCCATGATTTGATATAGCCCCCATATAACGGTACCTCCCGATATTCGGTTTTTTTATGGTTTTTGCCACATTTTTTCACTGATTTGTCTAAAAATTGGTATTTGTGGGTCATAATGGGTTCCAGCTCCGGTGGCGAAACATTGTAATTATAGGTACACGTTTTGGTATAGCCCCCATATAACGGTACCTCCCCATAATCGGCATTTTAATGGTTTTTGCCACATTTCTTCTAATGTTTCTTTTACCCTAAGGTGGAGGGTATTAAAAGTTTGGCCCGGCCGAACTTAATGTTTTTTTACTTGTTTTAGATTGTCTTTCTTCCACGATTTTATTGCGGTCGTTAAGACATGGACGGGTGTTCACCGAGATTGTGAACGGGTGTTCGCGAGATTGGACCTGAAACAATTCAACAAATAATGGTATTTTGCGCCAAAATGGAATCTAATCTATTTTGCTGTAACCCGAACAACAGAATACGAGGATACAAATCCGCTCCCAAACAACATATCGGCAGATCG
This sequence comes from Musca domestica, assembly GCF_030504385.1. Lineage (NCBI taxonomy): Eukaryota > Metazoa > Arthropoda > Insecta > Diptera > Muscidae > Musca > Musca domestica. Next base: position 75,809 of record NW_026712432.1, read on the forward strand.
ACATTCAAAAGGTTGTGAATCTGCTAAACAAATTTTTGATAGGTGATGCGACACAGAAGGATCGACGAAAATCGAGGTGGATTACTAGAGATAGAAGACAGAACAATTGTTTCCGGGTTCAGTATAATAGAGGAATCAAGACGAAAACTTATACTAATAACATAGGTTTTTGTAGATGTGATTGTGGAGGAACCGCTTACACCAGAAATAGTCGCGAGATTGGAGCGAGACGGTATTTTTAATCTGAATGTAGCCTCGGAAGCGGGGTTTATAAGCGCTCGAATAGATAACAGTTACCCTGATGATCCAGATTTACTATGGCGGTGCTGAGAGGAACCTTTTAAGTATAGATTGAGTGACAACAAGTAAAAAAACATTAAGTTCGGCCGGGCCAAACTTTTAATACCCTCCACCTTAGGGTAAAAGAAACATTAGAAGAAATGTGGCAAAAACCATTAAAATGCCGATTATGGGGAGGTACCGTTATATGGGGGCTATACCAAAACGTGTACCTATAATTACAATGTTTCGCCACCGGAGCTGGAACCCATTATGACCCACAAATACCAATTTTTAGACAAATCAGTGAAAAAATGTGGCAAAAACCATAAAAAAACCGAATATCGGGAGGTACCGTTATATGGGGGCTATATCAAATCATGGACCCATGCATGCAATGTTTCGCCACCGAAGTTGGAACCAATTATGACCAACAAATACCAATTTTCGAACAAATCCCTGAAAAAATGTGGCAAAAATCATCAAATTACCGAATATCGGGAGGTACCGTTATATGGGGGCTATACCAAAACGTGGACCTATATTTACAATGTTTCGCCACCGGAGCTGGAACCCATTATGACCAACAAATACCGATTTTCAGACAAATCCGTGAAAAAATGTGGTAAAAAACTAAAATACTAAATATCGGGAGGTACCTTTATATGGGGGCTATACCACAACGTGGACCTATACATGCAATGTTTTGCCACACGCTCAGGGACCCGCTATGACCTACAAATACCAATTTTAAGACAAATCCGTGAAAAAATGTGGCATAAATCATCAAAATACCGAATATCGGGAGGTACCGTTATATGGGGACTATACCAAATTATGGACCCATACATGCAATGTTCCGCCACCGGAGCTGGAAACCATTATGACCCACAAATACCAATTTTTAGACAAATCGGTGAAAAAATGTGGTAAAAAAAAACTAAAATACTAAATATCGGGAGGTACCTTTATATGGGGGCTATACCACAACGTGGACCTATACATGCAATGTTTTGCCACACGCTCAGGGAGCCGCTATGACCTACAAATACCAATTTTAAGACAAATCCGTGAAAAAATGTGGCATAAATCATCAAAATACCGAATATCGGGAGGTACCGTTATATGGGGACTATACCAGAACGTGGACCGATATATCTCATTTTCAATACCAACCATCCTAGACACAATGCAAATAGCTCTGCTAAATTTTGGAGCTCTACGTCAAATAATGTGGGCTGTATCGTGATTTCAACAGACAGACGGACAGACAGACAGACAGACAGACGGACAGACAGACAGACAGACAGACAGACAGACGGACATCGTTAAATCGACTTAGAATTTTATGCTGATTATGAATATATATACTTTATGGGGTCTAAAACGAATATTTAGGGATGTTACAAACGGAATGACAAAGTTAATATACCCTCCTTTCCAAGGTGGAGGGTATAAAAATGACGATTTACTACCGTAGAATTTGCACCAGCGGACGTAGAACAACGTTATCTAAATTAGGGACCGATTTGGTACTATGGGGTTGGAGGTCTTGTATTTCATTGTAGGTGTGGAGAAGCAAACTATGTGTAGGTGTCGTTGTAATTGACTTATGCATCAGTATGTGATGCCTTTAACCGGATAGGTTGCTGTTGTATGTACTGAGACACTTCTGAGTTGATTGGCCTTTAAAAAACAGTTGAAACACATGTCTAATTTTTATACCCTCTGCCATATGGCTAGAGAGGGAATATATCATTTGGTACGGTCAAAACGTGCCTAGCCGAAACAGCGGTTTTAGACCCTTGGTCTCTTCGCAGAAACAGAAAAGATTATCCGATTTTGCTCTGACTGTGCAAATCCTAATATTTGCGCCATCCCCACAATTTCATGGGGATTTTGTCCGTGTGGATCACATGGACTCCGACACGGCACATCGACAACCAACGGACACAATCATCTCTAAAAAAATAAACGAATTTTCTTTTTGGGAACATAAAAAGATTTTCTTACAGTAGACCAATAGGTGAAATGAGTGTTTACTCCCAGACGAAAAAAGTAAATGAACTGAACTAAAAACTTGATTGTCTGGGTTGCAGTTGTTTGTCTGCCTTAAACAAATGTTCTGTGAACGGGCTATTTATGTGTACTGCAGCATATAACACAAAAAAATGAGTATGCAGTTCCACGACTTCGTATAGCCCCCATATATTCTGTATTTTGTTGAGGTTCAAATTTCGTATTTGAATTAAGTAATCGGTACTACAACCTATTACAGAAAACTGTGTTTGCAGGTCAACGTCTTCGTATAGCATCAATAGAACTATACTTCCTAATATTCTGTATTTTTATGAACTGCCTCCCGGTACTCGGCATATTGATGATTTTAGAAACATCATTCACCGGTATTTATTTCAAATTTCGTTCTTGAAATTCTTAATGAATACCTCAGCATACGACCCTAAAATTGTGAATGCAGATCCACGTCATTCTATAGCCCCCACATAACGGTTCCTCTCAACCGGATTTGTGAAGAAGTGAAGTTTATTTTTTCGATACGCGATACTGGTCGCTCTAGAATCCCCCTATATCACGGTAAAGTAAGTTACAGTCCACAAAATTGCTCCTAACTAAATTTCTCTCTATTATGTGCTTTCATCGCATTAGTTCTCAATTCGTAATGAAAATAATTGTCTATTTCTTATAAATCACTACATCATAACATTCCCACGAGTGCAATTGATTTATTTATATTTTCAATTAAATTTCCATAATAGCGTAAATTTCCTTGTGCTTCTTCAAATTGTAATAATCCCCCACACATTTACTGTCTTTTTGGGAGATCATTCGAACTCCTCGGTTTTGTGTCGATCTCAACAATAAAAACACTCATTTTTCCAAAGCCTCGCTCTAACTGTCTACACCACACATCAACAATTTATTTAACTCTCCCACCACTCACTGTTGGTTAGTTGTCATTGGTCGGTTACTAGCGTAGTATCTACCCTCTCAACTCCATCATCTGTTCAACAATCACTGCTTGTGTTTTCGATTTATTTATATCTTCAATTAAATTTCCAAAATAGCGTGCATTTCCTTGTGCTTCTTCAAATTGTAATAATCTACTGTATAAGTTCCAATACCGTCGTATCGACTTGTTGTGGTTCAAATTCTACTGAGTAGATTTTGAGCCGGAATTTACTGTTGCCCAAAGACGAACAACAATATTATTTAGCAAACTACAAACAAACACAAAAATATTATGGCGATACTTACGTTTGTTGTCTGCACAAAGAAAAAGCACTTTAATTATTATTTCAAAATTAAAAATGACTCAGTCGGTCAACCTTTTTATACCCTCCACCAAAAAAGGTATGGAGGGTATATTAAGTTCGTCATTCCGTTTGTAACTCATCGAAATAATCATTTTAGACCCAACAAAGTATATATATATTCTTGATCAGCGTAAAATTCTAAGACGATTTAGTCCGTCCGTCTGTCCGTCTGTCCGTCTGTTGCAATCACGCTACAGTCTAAACGAATTAAGATAGGAAGCTAAAATTTTGCACAGATCTCTCTTTTGTCTGCAGGCAGGTCAAGTTCGAAGATGGGCTATATCGGTCCACGATATCGTGTAGCCCCCATGTAACGGTACCCCCCGATATTCGGTATTTTAATGATTTTACCGACATTTTTCAACGGAATTGTCTGAAAATCCACACAAGGAGTTCCTTGTGGGTACTTTATACCTCGGCAGAGAATTATCTATATAGGTCCACAATATCGTATAGCCCCATATAACGGTACCCCCCGATATTCGGTATTTTAATGATTTTACCCACATTTTTCAACGGAATTGTCTGAAAATCCACACAAGGAGTTCCTTGTGGGTACTTTATACCTCGGCAGAGAATTATTTATATAGGTCCACAATATCGAATAGCCCCCATATAACGGTACCCCCCGATAGTCGCGATTTTGATGATTTTACCCACATTTTTCAACAGAACTGTCTGAAAAAATTCACAAAGAGTTCCTTGTGGGCACTTTATACCTCCTCAAAATGAAGTGTCTATATAGGTCCACAATATCGTATAGTCCCCATATAACGGTACCCCCCGATATTCGGTATTTTGATGATTTTACCCACATTTTTCAACGGAATTGTCTGAAAATCCACACAAGGAGTTCGTTGTAGGTAATTTATACCTCGGCAGAGAATTATCTATATAGGTCCACAATATCGTATAGCCCCCATATAACGGTACCCCCCGATATTCGGTATTTTGATGATTTTACCCACATTTTTCAACGGAATTGTCTGAAAATCCACACAAGGAGTTCCTTGTGGGTACTTTATACCTCGGCAGAGTATTATCTATATAGATCCACAATAACGTATAGCCCCCATATAACGGTACACCCGATATTTGGTATTTTTATGATTTTACCCACATTTTTCAACGGAATTGTCTGAAAATCCACAAAAGGTGCCTTGTGGGCATTTACCTCCTCAAAATGAAGTGTCTATATAGGTCCACGATATCGTATATCATCCATATAACTGTAACCTCCGATATTCGGTATTTTGATTATGTTAGCCACGCTTTTCAATGGAATTGTCTTAAAATCAACACAAGTAGTTCCTTGTGAGTACTTCACCCCCTGAGAGAGAATTGTCTATACAGGTCCACGATATCGTATATCCCCCATATAACGGTACCTCCCGATATTCGGTATTTTATGATTTGCATCACATTTTTCATCGGAATTGTCTGAAAATCCACACAAGGAGTTCGTTGTGGGTACTTTATACCTTTCCAGAGAATTATCTATATAGATCCACGATATTGTATAGCCCTCATATAACGGTACCCCCGATATTCGGTATTTTGATGTTTTTAGCCATATTTTTCAACGGAATGGTCACAAGGGTTCTTTGTGAGCACGACAACGTATAGCTCCCATATAACGGTACCCCGCGGTATTCGGTATTTTGATGATTTTAGCCACATTTTCCAATCGTATTGTCTGAAAATCTACACACGGAGTTCCTTGTGAGTACTTTACACGCAGACATAGATTTATCTTTAAAGGTCCACAATATCGTATATCCCCCCATATATCGGCACCTTCCTATATTAGATATTTTAAAGATTTTAAAAGAATTTTTATTGGATTTTATTTTTTTTTTTTTGAAAATTTTCTAATTCGTTCCAAATGGTGGTGGGTTTTCAAAGTTCGGCCCGGCCGAACTTACTGCTTTTTTACTTGTTATTTATACAAAATTCACAATTTTGATCTGGCGATCCACTTTTCTAAACTTCAAGAAGAAGAGTGACGTTTTTATTTTTGTGACGACATCGATAGTTTTATTTATCGAGATCGATTAGATTCATGTCGATGTCGTCATCCATCGGGTTGGGTCTATTCGCAACATCTACCATACATTTACTCTCTTGTTGAGAGACCATTCGTACTCCTCGGTTTTATGTCGATCTCAACAATAACAACACTCATTTTCTCATGCCACGCTCTAACTGTCTACACCACACATCAACAATTTATTTAACTCTCTCACCACTCACTGTTGGTTCGTTGTCATTGGTCGGTTGCTAGCGTAGTAGCTACAGTTCGAATTTAAGGAATAATTTTATAAAATATTTTTTTTATTTTTTTGAACACAATTAAATTATGTTTGGGTTGTATGCATATTGAAAGAATATCACCCTACATTCAGCATCTTTGAAGTACGACTTAGCGCCTTATTGTATGAGATAACATTATGCTAAGTTCACATTGCACGTGATTCGCTCTCTATTCGTTCGTCGTTAATCATGAAATAAAATTTTCTTAGCGAATAAAGATTTTTGTTCCATTCAAATCACTCTCAGAACTTCGATGAAATGTGTCATCCCTAACAAATGAGAGCGTTTATCGAAAAAAAAAATTTTTGACGTTTCACAATTCAAAATTGAAAAATTTAATAAAGTTCTAAAATTTTTCAAGAACACTGAAAATTATGAATGAAAGATATAATGTAGAGTGCGCATTCAAACGAAAGTAAATTTGGTTTTCTCTCTAGTGCGGGGTACGCTTTTTGTCCACGAGTTGCAATTTCAACGGAAAACTGGAAACAAAAGGGACAATAATTTCATAATTTTTGTATCGGTAAAAAATTTTTGACAAGTGTCTCTCCACCGAATTTAAAACCAGAAAAATACATAAATGTATTTAAAACAGCGGTGCTCAAAACCGTGTTCTAGAACATGAACCGAAAAAAGAGATAATTTAATAGAAAATTAAAATTCTGTTTTTCTTTATAATTTACGGTTCTATTAAATTGTTTTTAGATACGAATGTTTGCCAAATTGATTTATACTGCAAATGGATAAATAATATTTGTATAAATAATGACTCAACACTGTTTTGTTCTTGATTTAAATAAGCAAAGAGAAATTTGACTGAAAAGAGGTATTTTTCTTGAGCCCCGCTGATTTAAAATATCAACATTTATACAGAAAGTTCAAAACATGAATGAGAACTGTTAAATTAAAAAAAAAAATAAATAAATCTTTAGAGGAAAAACAATAATTTCATCTATTATGTATCTTATTATATATTAATGCTAATTTCATGTACTTTCGTACAAACTCCTATAAAATTCAACAAACAAATAATTTGAAACAACGAATTATGCTACTATGAATTACGAATCGTGCCGTATAAAAGGGTTAATTCGTGAACCTAATTCTGAGAGCGAACAACGTGATTGAAAGTGCAATGAAAACATAGCATTACTCTTTTTTATTGACATTTCGTCAATATATCTGTTAATAACATCGAGATACACGGCACCAATAAATTGTTTTAGATTTTCAATCATGGCATTTGTTTGACAAATAATGTACCCTACGGCACCTACCGAATTTTTTTTATACCCTCCACCAAAAAAGGTATGGAGGGTATATTAAGTTCGTCATCCCGTTTGTAACTCATCGAAATAATCATTTTAGACCCAACAAAGTATATATATTCTTGATCAGCGTAAAATTCTAAGACGATTTAGCCCTGTCCGTCCGTCTGTCCGTCTGTTGTAATCACGCTACAGTCTAAACGAATTAAGATAGGAAGCTAAAATTTTGCACAGATCTCTCTTTTGTCTGCAGGCAGTCAAGTTCGAAGATGGGCTATATCGTCCACGATATCGTGTAGCCCCCATGTAACGGTACCCCCCGATATTCGGTATTTTAATGATTTTACCCACACTTTTCAACGAAATTGTCTGAAAATCCACACAAGGAGTTCCTTGTGGGTACTTTATACCTCGGCAGAGAATTATTTATATAGGTCCACAATATCGTATAGCCCCCATATAACGGTACCCCCCGATATTCGGTATTTTGAAGATTTTACCCACATTTTTGAACGGAATTGTCTGAAAATCCACACAAGGAGTTCGTTGTGGGTACTTTATACCTCGGCAGATAATTATCTATATAGGTCCACAATATCGTATAGCCCCCATATAACGGTACCACCCGATAGTCGGGATTTTGATGATTTTACCCACATTTTTCAACGGAATTGTCTTAAAATCCACACAAAGGGTTCCTTGTGGGCACTTTATACCTCCGCAGAGAATTATCTATATAGGTCCACAATATCGTATAGCCCCCATATAACGGTACCCCTCGATATTCGGTATTTTGATGATTTTACCCACATTTTTCAACGGAATTGTCTGAAAATCCACACAAGGAGTTACTTATGGGTAATTTATACCTCGGCAGAGAATTATTTATATAGGTCCACAATATCGTATAGCCCCCATATAACGGTACCCCCCGATATTCGGTATTTTGATGATTTTACCCACATTTTTCAACGGAATTGTCTGAAAATCCACAAAAGGAGTCCCTTGTGGGCATTTTACCTCCTCAAAATGAAGTGTCTATATAGGTCCACGATATCGTATATCCCCCATATAACTGTAACCTCCGATATTCGGTATTTTGATGATGTTAGCCACGCTTTTCAATGGAATTGTCTTAAAATCAACACAAGTAGTTCCTTGTGAATACTTCACCCCCTGAGAGAGAATTGTCTATACAGGTCCACGATATCGTATATCCCCCATATAACGGTACCTCCCGATATTCGGTATTTTATGATTTGACCCACATTTTTCATCGGAATTGTCTGAAAATCCACACAAAGAGTTCGTTGTGGGTACTTTATACCTCGGCAGAGAATTATCTATATAGATCCACGATATTGTATAGCCCTCATATAACGGTACCCCCGATATTCGGTATTTTGATGTTTTTAGCCATATTTTTCAACGGAATTCTCTGAAAATCCACACAAGGAGTTCGTTGTGGGTAATTTATACCTCGGCAGAGAATTATTTATATAGGTCCACAATATCGTATAGCCCCCATATAACGGTACCCCCGATATTCGGTATTTTGATGATCTTACCCACATTTTTCAACGGAATTGTCTGAAAATCCACACAAGGAGTTCCTTGTGGGTACTTTATACCTCGGCAGAGTATTATCTATAGCCCTCATATAACGGTACCCCCGATATTCGGTATTTTGATGTTTTTAGCCATATTTTTCAACGGAATGGTCACAAGGGGTTCTTTGTGAGCACTTTACCCACCGACAGAGAATTCTCTATATAGGTTAACGATAACGTATAGCTCCCATATAACGGTACCCCGCGATATTCGGTATTTTGATGATTTTAGCCACATTTTCCAATCGTATTGTCTGAAAATCCACACACGGAGTTCCTTGTGAGTACTTTACACGCGGACATAGATTTGTCTTTAAAGGTCCACAATATCGTATATCCCCCCATATATCGGCACCTTCCTATATTAGATATTTTAAAGATTTTAAAAGAATTTTTATTGGATTTTATTTTTTTGAAAATTTTCTAATTCGTTCCAAATGGTGGAGGGTATTCAAAGTTCGGCCCGGCCGAACTTACTGATTTTTATACCCTCCACCAAAAAAGGTATGGAGGGTATATTAAGTTCGTCATTCCGTTTGTATCTCATCGAAATAATCATTTTAGACCCAAGAAAGTATATATATTCTTGATCAGCGTAAAATTCTAAGACGATTTAGCCCTGTCCGTCCGTTTGTCCGTCTGTTGTAATCACGCTACAGTCTAAACGAATTAAGATAGGAGGCTAAAATTTTGCACAGATCTCTCTTTCGTCTGCAGGCAGGTCAAATTCGAAGATGGGCTATATCGGTCCACGATATCGTGTAGCCCCCATGTAACGGTACCCCCCGATATTGGGTATTTTAATGATTTTACTCACATTTTTCAACGGAATTGTCTGAAAAACCACACAAGGAGTTCCTTGTGGGTACTTTATACCTCGGCAGAGAATTATTTATATAGGTCCACAATATCGTATAGCCCCCATATAACGGTACCCCCCGATATTCGGTATTTTGAAGATTTTACCCACATTTTTGAACGGAATTGTCTGAAAATCCACACAAGGAGTTCGTTGTGGGTACTTTATACCTCGGCAGATAATTATCTATATAGGTCCACAATATCGTATAGCCCCCATATAACGGTACCACCCGATAGTCGGGATTTTGATGATTTTACCCACATTTTTCAACGGAATTGTCTTAAAATCCACACAAAGGGTTCCTTGTGGGCACTTTATACCTCCGCAGAGAATTATCTATATAGGTCCACAATATCGTATAGCCCCCATATAACGGTACCCCTCGATATTCGGTATTTTGATGATTTTACCCACATTTTTCAACGGAATTGTCTGAAAATCCACACAAGGAGTTACTTATGGGTAATTTATACCTCGGCAGAGAATTATTTATATAGGTCCACAATATCGTATAGCCCCCATATAACGGTACCCCCCGATATTCGGTATTTTGATGATTTTACCCACATTTTTCAACGGAATTGTCTGAAAATCCACAAAAGGAGTCCCTTGTGGGCATTTTACCTCCTCAAAATGAAGTGTCTATATAGGTCCACGATATCGTATATCCCCCATATAACTGTAACCTCCGATATTCGGTATTTTGATGATGTTAGCCACGCTTTTCAATGGAATTGTCTTAAAATCAACACAAGTAGTTCCTTGTGAATACTTCACCCCCTGAGAGAGAATTGTCTATACAGGTCCACGATATCGTATATCCCCCATATAACGGTACCTCCCGATATTCGGTATTTTATGATTTGACCCACATTTTTCATCGGAATTGTCTGAAAATCCACACAAAGAGTTCGTTGTGGGTACTTTATACCTCGGCAGAGAATTATCTATATAGATCTACGATATTGTATAGCCCTCATATAACGGTACCCCCCGATATTCGGTATTTTGATGTTTTTAGCCATATTTTTCAACGGAATTCTCTGAAAATCCACACAAGGAGTTCGTTGTGGGTAATTTATACCTCGGCAGAGAATTATTTATATAGGTCCACAATATCGTATAGCCCCCATATAACGGTACCCCCGATATTCGGTATTTTGATGATCTTACCCACATTTTTCAACGGAATTGTCTGAAAATCCACACAAGGAGTTCCTTGTGGGTACTTTATACCTCGGCAGAGTATTATCTATAGCCCTCATATAACGGTACCCCCGATATTCGGTATTTTGATGTTTTTAGCCATATTTTTCAACGGAATGGTCACAAGGGGTTCTTTGTGAGCACTTTACCCACCGACAGAGAATTCTCTATATAGGTTAACGATAACGTATAGCTCCCATATAACGGTACCCCGCGATATTCGGTATTTTGATGATTTTAGCCACATTTTCCAATCGTATTGTCTGAAAATCCACACACGGAGTTCCTTGTGAGTACTTTACACGCGGACATAGATTTGTCTTTAAAGGTCCACAATATCGTATATCCCCCCATATATCGGCACCTTCCTATATTAGATATTTTAAAGATTTTAAAAGAATTTTTATTGGATTTTATTTTTTGAAAATTTTCTAATTCGTTCCAAATGGTGGAGGGTATTCAAAGTTCGGCCCGGCCGAACTTACTGATTTTTATACCCTCCACCAAAAAAGGTATGGAGGGTATATTAAGTTCGTCATTCCGTTTGTATCTCATCGAAATAATCATTTTAGACCCAAGAAAGTATATATATTCTTGATCAGCGTAAAATTCTAAGACGATTTAGCCCTGTCCGTCCGTTTGTCCGTCTGTTGTAATCACGCTACAGTCTAAACGAATTAAGATAGGAGGCTAAAATTTTGCACAGATCTCTCTTTCGTCTGCAGGCAGGTCAAATTCGAAGATGGGCTATATCGGTCCACGATATCGTGTAGCCCCCATGTAACGGTACCCCAGATATTGGGTATTTTAATGATTTTACTCACATTTTTCAACGGAATTGTCTGAAAAACCACACAAGGAGTTCCTTGTGGGTACTTTATACCTCGGCAGAGAATTATTTATATAGGTCCACAATATCGTATAGCCCCCATATAACGGTACCCCCCGATATTCGGTATTTTGAAGATTTTACCCACATTTTTGAACGGAATTATCTAAAAATCCACACAAGGAGTTCGTTGTGGGTACTTTATACCTCGGAAGAGAATTATCTATATAGGTCCACAATATCGTATAGCCCCCATATAACGGTACCCCCCGATAGTCGGGATTTTGATGATTTTACCCACATTTTTCAACGGAATTGTCTGAAAATCCACACAAAGGGTTCCTTGTGGGCACTTTATACCTCCGCAGAGAATTATCTATATAGGTCCACAATATCGTATAGCCCCCATATAACGGTACCCCCCGATATTCGGTATTTTAATGATTTTACCCACATTTTTCAACGGAATTGTCTGAAAATCCACACAAGGAGTTCCTTGTGGGTACTTTATACCTCCGCAGAGAATTATTTATATAGGTCCACAATATCGTATAGCCCCCATATAACGGTACCCCCCGAAATTCGGTATTTTGAAGATTTTACCCACATTTTTGAACGGAATTGTCTGAAAATCCACACAAGGAGTTCCTTGTAGGTACTTTATACCTCCGCAGAGAATTATTTATATAGGTCCACAATATCGTATAGCCCCCATATAACGGTACCCCCCGAAATTCGGTATTTTGAAGATTTTACCCACATTTTTGAACGGAATTGTCTGAAAATCCACACAAGGAGTTCCTTGTGGGTACTTTATACCTCCGCAGAGAATTATCTATATAGGTCCGCATTATCGTATAGCCCCCATATAACGGTACCCCCGATAGTCGGGATTTTGATGATTTTACCCACATTTTTCAACGGAATTGTCTGAAAATCCACACAAAGAGTTCCTTATGGGCACTTTATACCTCCGCAGAGAATTATCTATATAGGTCCACAATATCGTATAGCCCCCATATAACGGTACCCCCCGATATTCGGTATTTTGATGATTTTACCCACATTTTTCAACGGAATTGTCTGAAAATCCACACAAGGAGTTCCTTGTGGGTAATTTATACCTCGGCAGAGAATTATCTATATAGGTCCACAATATCGTATAGCCCCCATATAACGGTACCCCCCGATATTCGGTATTTTGATGATTTTACCCACATTTTTCAACGGAATTGTCTGAAAATCCACACAAGGAGTTCCTTGTGCGCATTTTACCTCCTCAAAATGAAGTGTCTATATAGGTCCACGATATCGTATATCCCCCATATAACTGTAACCTCCGATATTCGGTATTTTGATGATGTTAGCCACGCTTTTCAATAGAATTGTCTTAAAATCAACACAAGTAGTTCCTTGTGATTACTTCACCCCCTGAGAGAGAATTGTCTATACAGGTCCACGATATCGTATATCCCCCATATAACGGTACCTCCCGATATTCGGTATTTTATGATTTGACCCACATTTTTCATCGGAATTGTCTGAAAATCCACACAAGGAGTTCGTTGTGGGTACTTTATACCTCGGCAGAGAATTATCTATATAGATCCACGATATTGTATAGCCCTCATATAACGGTACCCCCGATATTCGGTATTTTGATGTTTTTAGCCATATTTTTCAACGGAATGGTCACAAGGGGTTCTTTGTGAGCACTTTACCCACGGACAGAGAATTCTCTATATAGGTTAACGATAATGTATAGCTCCCATATAACGGTACCCCGCGATATTCGGTATTTTGATGATTTTAGCCACATTTTCCAATCGTATTGTCTGAAAATCCACACACGGAGTTCCTTGTGAGTACTTTACACGCAGACATAGATTTGTCTTTAAAGGTCCACAATATCGTATATCCCCCATATATCGGCACCTTCCTATATTAGATATTTTAAAGATTTTAAAAGAATTTTATTGGATTTTATTTTTTTGAAAATTTTCTAATTCGTTCCAAATGGTGGAGGGTATTCAAAGTTCGGCCCGGCCGAACTTACTGCTTTTTATACCCTCCACCAAAAAAGGTATGGAGGGTATATTAAGTTCGTCATTCCGTTTGTAACTCATCGAAATAATCATTTTAGACCTAACAAAGTATATATATTCTTGATCAGCGTAAAATTCTAAGACGATTTAGCCCTGTCCGTCCGTCTGTCCGTCTGTTGTAATCACGCTACAGTCTAAACGAATTAAGATAGGAAGCTAAAATTTTGCACAGATCTCTCTTTTGTCTGCAGACAGGTCAAGTTCGAAGATGGGCTATATCGGTCCACGATATCGTGTAGCCCCCATGTAACGGTACCCCCCGATATTCGGTATTTTAATGATTTTACCCACATTTTTCAACGGAATTGTCTGAAAATCCACACAAGGAGTTCCTTGTGGGTACTTTATACCTCGGCAGAGAATTATTTATATAGGTTCACAATATCGTATAGCCCCCATATAACGGTACCCCCCGATATTCGGTATTTTGTAGATTTTACCCACATTTTTGAATCCACACAAAGAGTTCCTTGTGGGCACTTTATACCTCCGCAGAGAATTATCTATATAGGTCCACAATATCGTATAGCCCCCATATAACGGTACCCCCCGATATTCGGTATTTTTATGATTTTACCCACATTTTTCAACGGAATTGTCTGAAAATCCACACAAGGAGTTCCTTGTGGGTAATTTATACCTCGGCAGAGAATTATCTATATAGGTCCACAATATCGTATAGCCCCCATATAACGGTACCTCCCGATATTCGGTATTTTGATGATTTTACCCACATTTTTCAACGGAATAGTCTGATAATCCACACAAGGAGTTCCTTGTGGGTACTTTATACCTCGGCAGAGTATTATCTATATAGATTCACAATATCGTATAGCCCCCATATAACGGTACCCCCGATATTTGGTATTTTGATGATTTTACCCACATTTTTCAACGGAATTGTCTGAAAATCCACAAAAGGAGTCCCTTGTGGGCATTTTACCTCCTCAAAATGAAGTGTCTATATAGGTCCACGATATCGTATATCCCCCATATAACTGTAACCTCCGATATTCGGTATTTTGATTATGTTAGCCACGTTTTTCAATGGAATTGTCTTAAAATCAACACAAGTAGTTCCTTGTGAGTACTTCACCCCCTGAGAGAGAATTGTCTATACAGGTCCACGATATCGTATATCCCCCATATAACGGTACCTCCCGATATTCGGTATTTTATGATTTGACCCACTTTTTTCATCGGAATTGTCTGAAAATCCACACAAGGAGTTCGTTGTGGGTACTTTATACCTCGGCAGAGAATTATCTATATAGATCCACGATATTGTATAGCCCTCATATAACGGTACCCCCGATATTCGGTATTTTGATGTTTTTAGCCATATTTTTCAACGGAATGGTCACAAGGGGTTCTTTGTGAGCACTTTACCCACCGACAGAGAATTCTCTATATAGGTTAACGATAACGTATAGCTCCCATATAACGGTACCCCGCGATATTCGGTATTTTGATGATTTTAGCCACATTTTCCAATCGTATTGTCTGAAAATCCACACACGGAGTTCCTTGTGAGTACTTTACACGCAGACATAGATTTGTCTTTAAAGGTCCACAATATCGTATATCCCCCATATATCGGCACCTTCCTATATTAGATATTTTAAAGATTTTAAAAGAATTTTTATTGGATTTTATTTTTTTGAAAATTTTCTAATTCGTTCCAAATGGTGGAGGGTATTCAAAGTTCGGCCCGGCCGAACTTACTGCTTTTTATACCCTCCACCATACTATGGAGGGTATATTAACTTTGTCATTCCGTTTGTAACTCCTCGAAATACTCATGTCAGACCCAACAAAGTATATATATTCTTGATCAGCGTAAAATTCTAAGTCGATTTAGCGATGTCCGTCTGTATGTCTGTCTGTCCGTCTGTCTGTCCGTCTGTCTGTCTGTCTGTCTGTC
>NW_026712433.1:0-90772 GCF_030504385.1 Musca domestica
CACACACACTCATACCCATACATCTCATATATATTTAAATACTATGCAATATCGTTGCATACGTTATGAATAGATTTCGTTGAACAGACACAGACAGACACACATTGTTTTTCATTTATTATAAATCAACAGAGCCAACAATTTTTACCAGCTACCACATCAAACAATTAGTTGAATACTGCCAACAGTGACAACAACAACAAACAGCAGCAGGAACTACACAGCTACCACTGATGTTGAGCTAATATTTGGTATTTTGGTTTTACCACAAAAAATATGAGATTACAAAACTATGTTTCGGAATATCTTACAGTGTACGGAGTTGTAAAGTTCAGAGCAGAGCTCAAGTTCTATGTGTTTGAATTTGTCATTAATTTAATTAATTGTTGAAGACAAAGTTCAAAGGGATATGTGTTTTCTTGGAATGTTGAAAATATTTGTAGTTAATTACAATTGATAAGTATGTTAGTTTGAAATTATATTCGAAAGAGTAATGTTGCATCGTTTCATTGGTATTTAGTTTTTGTTACGAAATTTCCTTCTCTTTGTGGCTTAGAAGATTTTCCCTCAAAAATCTGCTACTCAGCCTAACTGACTAAAATTTCCGGAAAGTTTATATTCATGTAGACTGACAAGGGGTTTTCATAGTCATATCCCTACATAGCCAGCTTGGATTTAAACCAACAAAGTTCCGGAAAAACGGCGAAAGTTTTTGTATTCTCCAATTTGAACCCAAGTCGTGATATTAGTTAAGAATGCGTTTTCAAGTTCAGGGTTTTCAAAAGACAAAATATGGATTTTTGAAGAGCTTTCTGATCTTAATAAATAAATATTAAACACGTAAAAAAGCTGTAAGTTCGGCCGGGACGAACTTTAACACCCTCCACCATTTGGCACAAATTTGGCAATTTCCAAAAAAAAAAACAAAAAAAAAATAAATAAATAAATAAATAAAATCCGTTAAAAATTCTGTTAAAATCCTAAAAACACCGAATGCCTATACGACGACGTGGACCTGCATAGGCAACTTTCGTCATAAGTTATTACAATATTTAAATGCGAAACTTGAAGAAAATCTGTTTATAATGTAGCTAAAATCATCAAAATACCGATTATAGGGGGTACTGTTATATGGGGGCTATACGAAGACGTGGACCTGCACAGACAATTTTCTGGCATGTGATGAAGTATATATTACGAACTTCACATGCGAAATTTGAAACAATTCCGGTAAATAATGTCGCTAAAATCATCAAAATACCGAATATCGGGGGGTACGGTATATGGGGCTATACGAAGACGTGGACCTACATGGCTCATTTTTATTTTATGCTGCACTATCTATTACGAACTTCAAATATCAAATTTGAAACAATTCCGGTGAATAATGTTGCTAAAATCATCAAAATACCGAATATCGGGGGGTACCGTTATATTGGGGCTATATGAAGACGTAGACCTACATTTCTCATTTTCGGACTTAGGATGTGGTATCCATTACGAACTTAAAATTCCAAATTTGAAACGATTCCGGTAAATAATGTCGCTAAAATCATCAAAATACCGAATATCGGGGGTACCGTTATATGGGGCTATACGAAGACGTGGACCTACATGGCTCATTTTCTATTTTGTGCTGCACTATCTATTACGAACTTCAAATACCATGAAGACGTGGACCTATATGGCTCATTTTTGGACTAAGGATGTTGTATCCATAATGTCGCTAAAATCATCAAAATACCGTATATCGGGAGGTACCGTTATATAAGGGCTATATGATAACTTGGACCTACATGGCCCATTTACGAACTTAACCTGCCTACTGGCAAAATATACATGTGTGCAAAATTTTAGCCTTCTATCTCAATTTGTTCGAAATATAGCGTGATTATAACAGACAGACAGACAGACGGACATGGCTAATTGTCTTAGAATTTTACGCTTTGTTGGGTCTGAAATGAGTATTTCGAGGAGTTAAAAACGGAATGACAAAATTGATATACCCTCCATAGTATGGTGGACGGTATAAAAAGAATTTAAAGGACATTGAGATCCAAATTCAAGAGTTGAAGTAGACTTTGATACAGAAAAGCTCCTTTTTTTATACAGGGTGAGATAAAAAACCTGCAACAAAGTCAAACGTCATGATTTTTTAAATTTTTTTATTTTTTTTTTGATTGAAAGCAAACAATGTCGGAAATGTTCAAATTGGTCTCTTTTGGCACGAATTATGGCCTTCAAACGGCCAATGAAACCGTCACACGCTACCCGAATGTTACTCTGCGGTATTTTGGCACTTTCCAGGCGAAGCGCTTGCTTGAGGTGATCGACACTTTGGTATTTTTTAGTGCCAACCTTCCTTTCCAAAATACTCCAGACACAATAGTCCAACGGATTGGTATACGGAGATTTTGGTGACCATTGTGCGCTGGAAATGAAGCGAGGAACCTCATTTTGTAACCATTCTTGGGTGGTGCGTGTTGAGGTCGATGATGCTGAGTCCTGTTGGAATGCCCACGTCTGCGGCCAAAATGTCTGCGTGTCCAAGGCATTAATACACCCTCCAAAATATTTTCGCGACAATATTCGGCATTTATTCTGATGCCACGAGCGGAGAGCGACCATTGGCTGTTATGTTGGTCCACACCATCACCATGGCCGGCTCTTGAGTTCTTGTGGCCAATCGAAGGTGCACATTTTCAGTTGAAATTTTTAGCAAGTAAATACGATCAGTTTGTTTGTTTACAAACTGCTGGG
This sequence comes from Musca domestica, assembly GCF_030504385.1. Lineage (NCBI taxonomy): Eukaryota > Metazoa > Arthropoda > Insecta > Diptera > Muscidae > Musca > Musca domestica. Next base: position 2,761 of record NW_026712433.1, read on the forward strand.
CAACGAATGTTTTCTCATCGGAGAAACCCAAATTCGGCAGTTCACCACTTTCGGCCAAGCGTAGCAACTCTTTAGCTCTTTTGAGTCTATTTTCTTTCTGTTGCACTTTTTGGAATTTCAATGGCTTTACCCCCGAGCTCATTTTTCAATATTTGCCGAATGGAATATTGCGATATATTCAGCTCACGAGCCATTTTTCGGCCACTGCGATGCGGGTTTCGATCAAGTCGCTTCTTTACTTTTCGAACCATTTCTGCTGATGTTGTTGTTTTTTCGTCCACTTCCTTGACGTCCAGCTACGCTACCAATAATACGGTAACGAGCGATGGTACAAGACAAGAAAGGTTTATTCACATTTAAATGCTGGAGAGCTCTAACGATAGCCACTTGTGGTCTTGCAGCCAAATATAAAGAAATCACGCTTGAATTCTATCTCGAATAACTTTTTTTTTTGGACGCTTGTAAACAATATAATGAGCTGTCACTAGAATAATTTTAACAGCTGTCGGACGAGTGGCTTAGAAATGACAGCAATCTGAAGTTGGTTGTACTTTTTCATCTCACCATTTATGTACTCCCGATTTTTCATCAAATCATTTTGTAAAATTTATTGATCTGTAACGATCGAGGGTGTTTTAATATTATCTGCAATATTGCAGAAGACACTATACGTATTACGAAGAATCGTAATCCAAAAATTTCCAAAGGTGTGCAAGAGGGGGGGACTCTCTACCTCTGTTAGGTTACTTTGCGGTCGAAAACTTTCGAAACGCCGACACAAGTGTCTTTGTTCTTTAGCTCTACTTTCATAATCTGCTCAGTTTTCCCATAATGAAATCTATTTCCTAAAATTCTACACATTCGAGTATTTCTGCCTCAATTAAAGCAGGTGTGAAATGGAATGTGGCGGTTAAATTGCTCTGGTGTTTCCCCCAAAAAAACGTTAAAATGTCGACACATTCCAGTGCCCTATTAACTCTGGACTTTATCCGAAGTAATATTTATATCATATTTAAGCCAGAAACGGATGTAGAATATATTTGCCTTTTTCCTTTCCCTGAAAGATAATTATTTTAAAAACCATAACGCTCAGAAAATGTGTAGTAATTAGTGTGCAATTTTCTCCAAGCTTCGCAAGTCCCAACTACGTAACATTAGACAATGAGTCGTTCCATTTTTTTTGTCTTTCCCATAAAGTTTTAACATTTTGTTAAATCAACACTTTTAAAAGTTCGAAAATATTTCCAAGATCCTTTCAAAGTTCGAATATTTTAATATCGGTTCTAACATTAGATCTAGTGTGAAGATGAAATATATAGATCCAATCTTTATAAGACGTTCCCCAAAAGGGATGTTCATCAATAAATGGTCAAATGCTGAGTGTATATGTGCATCGAATACCGCCTGAAACTTTCGAAATTGATTAAAAATGTTTTTTTTTTTTTTTTAAGGCGTTTGAGTACCAAAAAGTTGGATTTTTTAAACACTTCTTAAAGGACTTTCAAATCTTTCAGGTTCCGATTTTTCGGGTCAAAACACCAAAAAAGTTAACCTTTGGGCGTGACGCTATGTTGAAGACACGTGTTTTGTTTTTTTCGAAAAACTGTGACCTTTAAACAGAGTCATTCCGTTTACAACGATGTCGAAGCCAAAAACTTAAGAATTATAATTTTAGCGTAGCTTCTTGGCTGAATATTCCCGTTTTTGAAACCTCTAAGCAAGCTGTAGTCAACACACCGCCCATAGACAATTCAATACATCTCATACGCAATCATAGTTTTGTGTATAAAACCTAACATCGATTAACAATAAATTTGTGTTGCAGACAGAGATTAGCGTTTCAGTTTTCAATGAAGTAGCAGCATCTGTCGCTTGATAATTTCATGATTTTCAATTTCGCAAAGATTTAGAAACAGACAATGTTTATCGAGTTACTCTCTTGTTTTTCATGTATGCGAAACATATACAGTTTTTGTATTGGTAGTGGTTGCCTTGACCTGCTCTATGCCTAAAATCTTACCCATTCTTACAAAAAACTGCTCTCATGCAAAATTCTCAGTTTTCAGTCACTTTCTCAATTAGGGTCAAAAAAACTACATTATTTCTATTCGATTTAATTTTAAAAACTGTTTTCGAATCCATCTACAGCAAGACAGCTAAATTCCAAATCAACTGCCCTAACTTTTACTTTAAAAATCATATCAAAAATTGCTGCTTAAATTTTTGTAAATTTAATTTCGATAATTGGAAATATTTTTCCCTTAGTAAGGATTTTAATGTCATTTCCAATTAAGCCTTAAAACTTTGTTTTATTTTATTTTGATGAAATATCGAAAAAAACAACACACGTTTTTTATTCGCTTCACACACACAAAACACAATTAACAACAATAGATTTTACCACACGTATTGCTTTAAATATGTATGCATTTCAACACAAATATAAATTTACCAGTGTATGTGTGTGTGTGCGAAAACAATCTATTGGAAAATCAATTAAAAATTTATCAAAATAATTAACAAAAGCGTTTGCAAAGCAACGGGCATGACGCCCGGCTATAACAGAATAATGCCAGAGTTTGCACAATGTTTTATTGTTTCCCACATGTATTGAATATTGTAGTCTATATTTAGGCGCGTCAACATCATCACCATCCAACCAACAAAACATGTTCGCACAACAATCAATGACAAACAATAAAGTATTCACAGGCAACAAACTCACACACAGACACACACCCACACATACAGACATACATTGTTAAGTACGTGTATTCCTATATTCTTGTGTTGAAGGCATAAATTATATGCGATAAGTTTGATAATGTATGTTTGTGTGTGTGTGTGTGTGTGTGTTTGTTTCAAATGAGCCTAGGGAGTATTTAAATTCAATTCACCGAATGTACATTGATGTGAGCTCTCATAAATACGTGTGCGTGTGTGCGTAAAGATGTATTCACAAAGTCCATCTTACATCTAAATTAAATTCAATTTGCCCAGGAATTGAATTTCGTACAGAGAACAGCCAGACAGCACCTCCCCAACCCAATCTTCCGCATTTTACAAACGTTGCTAAATATTTCTCATAAATATTCCAAGATATTCCTTGCCAAACATACATTCATACATACAAGATTGTCTTAAGATGAAAGTGTCTGTCAAATGGCGAGGCGTATGTGTTGTGTATGTATGTGTGTGTTGTGTGAATGAATATGAAAGCTTCTAAGACAAGTAGGTGCAATTTTGATGGATTGCTTTAGCCATGGAAAACTTTTCGCCAGAACACAATAACATTTTTGGCAAATCTTAGCATTGGCAAAATAACAAAAATACATTGTTGTTGCTGTGCGGACAACAACATCTGTGTACAAGTTCTACTTCCTTTTCGTCCTCTTCATCGACATCTATACCCTCTATCGTTGTTGGCAACAATTGTATTTTGGCTCTTTGAATAAATGGAATGAAGACATAAACACAAACACGCACACACACACACACACATGATGATGGAATGTTATTAGCCACATAAATGTTGCCAAAAAATTGAAGAGAAAGTTTTCTGAGACGAGCGTGGTTTCTTCTTTAGTTTGTTTCCCGAAAAGTTTTTAAGCCAAATTGGCTTGAACGTATAAAATTATGTACATACATATGTACATTTGGTAAATTAAATTGCTTGTGGGGAATTATAATTGGGATTAGGACATTTTAGAAAACAAAATTTTTGGCCAACCCCCACATTTTTTAGATATTACCGATTTTGAAGATATTGACGCACAAAATAACAATTTTTATACCATCCATTATAGGGGATATTAAACTTGTATATTATATTGCAACACCTCGAAATATTCATCGGAAACCCAAAAAGTACTTGATCAGCGTAAAATTTTAGTCGATTTAGTGATGTCCGTCTGACTTTCTGTTGAAAAAACTGCAGCCAACTTCAGACTACTGTCATTTCTAAGCCACTGGTCCGGCAACTGATAATATTATTCCACTGACAGCTCATTATAGTGTTTAAAAGCGTACAAAAGCATTTTGGAGAGAATTTTCCAGAAAAAATGTTATTTGTGATGGAATTCAAGCCTGAGAGTGTGATTTCTTTATATTTGGCTCAGAATAAATGCCACTCCTTCTGGTACCTTCCTTACAAGAGGTCAACATTTCAAAGTCAGCCATTTTCTTCAAACATCCTTTGTTAAATATTTATATTATTCGCAAAAAGTTGAAAACAAGTCTTCGATTTTTTGTAAGCTTTAAAAATCACTATATATTTATTAGAATTAGATGGAGTGTGAAACTGGAAAACATTGATTAACTTTTTATGGTATCTACCGAAGAAAAATTCAACAATTTCCAACATATTCACATATTGTCCGACAGCTTTTAAAATTATTCCTGTGATAGCTCATTGTATTGTTTACAAGCGTACAAAATAATTTTGGTGAGAATTTTCAAGAAAAAAAGTTATTTGTGATGGAATTCAAGCGGGATAATGAGATTTCTTTATATTTAGCTGGAAACCACAAGTGGCTATCGTTAGGGCACTCCAGCATTTAAATGTGAATAAATCGTTTGTGTCTCGTACCCGTGTCGTAGTGGCCGAAAAATAGCTCGCAATATTCTATTTGGCAAATATTGAAAAATGAGATCAGGGTATAGCCATTGAAATTTCAAAAAGTGCAAGAACTGACACCCCAAAGAATGATAATAGATTCAATAGACTCTGGAGGGTGTATTAAAGCCTTGGGCACGCAAACATTTCAGCCTCAGACCTTGAACATTCCAACAGGACTCAGAACCATCGACCCAAGAATGGTTAAAAAAATGAAGTTCCTCGCTTCATTTCTAGCGCACAATGGCCACCAAAATCTCCGGGTACCAATCCGTTGGACTATTGTGTCTGAAGTATTTTGGAAAGCAGGGTTGGCACTAAAAAATCCCAAAGTGTAGACCACCTCAAGCAAGCGCTTCGCCGGAAATGGGCCAAAATACCGCAGAGCAACATTCGGGCAGCGTGTGAGAGTTTCATTGGCCGTTTGAAGGCCATAATTTGTACCAAACTGGACCAATTCGAACAAATCTGAACTTACTCTAAAATTATGATGATATTTCCGACATTTTTGCCTTCATTCAAAAAAATTAAAAAAAAGTGTACAAATTATGGCGTTTGACTTTGTTGCAGTTTTTTATCTCACCCTGTGTATGCAGGTATTGAAAATAAGCTAGTAGGTATACCCCCATATAACGGTACCATCTGACTTTTGGTGTTTCAATGGTTCCAAATGAAATTAGATGAAACTTAACCAGTGGGGTTCTCGGTATATCTGCTCACTCCTTCCAAAAAATGTCGATTTATGCCCACTAATAGGTATAGCCCCCATAAAATGATATATCCAGATTTTCGGTATTTGGAAGGTTTCTGCCTTAGTTTTCAACCAAATTATTTGAAACTTGATATTTAGGATTGTCGAAATATTTGTTTTCTCCAAAAAATGTTCGATTCTTGTCAAAAACTTCGGAGCAGTAAATAAAAAAAGCAGTAAGTTCGGTCGGACCGAACTTTAACTACCCTCCACCATTTGGAACGAATTAAGAAATTTAAAAAAAAAATTCGATTAAAAATTCTGTTAAAATATTAAAAATACCGAATATCGGAAGGTGCTGATATATGGGGGATATACTATATTGTAGACCTATATAGACAAATCTATTTCTGGGGGTAAAGTACTCATAAAGGAACTCCTTGTGTGGAATTTCAGATAATTCCATTAAAAACTGTGGCTGAAATGATCAAAATACAGAATATAGGAGGTACCGTTATATGGGGGCAATATGATATCGTGGACCTATAAGACAATTCTTTTTCAAGGGGTTAAGTACTAACAAGAACTCCACGTGTAGAATTTCAGACAATTCCATTGCAAAATATGGCTAAAATCATCTAAATACTGAATATCGGGGGGGGGGGGTGGGAACCGTTATATGGGGGCTGCACGATATCCCGGACCTATTTAGATAATTCTCTTCTACTACTACTCATAAAGAACTCTTTGTGTAGAATTTCAGACAATTTATTGTAAAAGATGTCTAAAATCATCTAAATACCGAATATCGAGGGTACCATTATATGGGGCTATACGATATCATGGACCGATATAGCCCATCTTCGAATTTGACCTGCTTGCAGACAAAAGACAGACCTATGCAAAATTTTAGCTTGTTATCTTAATTCGTTTTGACTGTAGCGTAATTACAACAGGCGGACTTACGGACGGAAGGACAGGGCTATATCGTCTTAGAATTTTACGCTGATTAAGAATATATATACTTTGTTGGGTTTAAAATTATTATTTCGATTAGTTACAAACGGAATGACAAACTTAAATTACCATAAATTATATATCGTGAGACCAGTGCCTGATTTTCTAAGAACATCTCAATATTTCAAAGTATTAGTTGATTTAGTGCTCAAATGGAATATATCGATCCATTCCTCCCCCTACATTACTTTCAGAGCAGACTGCGATTGGCTAACTGTCGTGATTTAAAATTATTTCAATATAGTTTTAAAATTAACACACATGTTGAAGTTAAATCGTTTTTTATTGCATTCCCCTTTGAAGTAGTATTGGCCTGTGTGCAGATACATTCATTTTTTAAGGCGGTTCTCTTTCTCCTCCTCTTTTGTTAACATTTAACTATGAGATTTTCTCAATAGACCCTTGACAGTGCCCTCTCCTTCAATTCTTTTTTTTTTACAAATTTTCGTTTACATATGTATTGGTGTGGGTGCGTAAGTTTTGAACATGTTCCCATTAATGGTTGGCATTGTAGCTGAGGACTATTTATTTTCATTTTACCAGTTCCACTGAAATCGTCCTTCACGTTATGTGACTTCATTTACCACTAGCACATTTTTCTTTTCCACAATGTGTCACTGTGGCCGGGCTGGTTGGGGGAGAACCTTATGCTCCACTGAATCCACTCAATCTGAAAAATGTTAGCTGGCGGCTTTATGGAATGGCATGGGCCGGGGAACAAGGGAGGCAAGGGTGTGTAATATTACTACCAATACATCTTGTATGCAAAAGTCATCGTTTTAACGTTTGACTTGATTTGAATGCACATTCATTTCGTGGGTATTTAAACAAAAAAACAAACCCAGAGAGCCAACAAAATATCAAGTTCTTATACTTCTTTACCATTTCGATTTTACTTCTCCGGGTGTGAGTGTGGGTGTGTGTACGTTCGAGGTCTGGTGGTTAATCCAATGGTTGGTTGTGTGCCATTGGTATTGGTTTTTTATGTGCACTTTGTGACTCTGCCATTGTAGGTGATGAGCTGGTCTTGTGCCTGCGTAATGGATGTATGTGTGTGCGTGTGAGTGTTTTTGTGTGCATTTGTCAAGCTGTTTAAGTTTCGAGTACCTTTTTTATAGGTCTGTGACATTTTTAAGGACTTTTTCACATAACTCACAATCTCTTGCATACACTCACTTACTTATTTAATTTTTTATTTATTTTCTTGCCTCCTCTTTCGTCTCCCACCCATTTCGGGCCATTCTCATTGATTTCCTTTTCGAAAGTGATTGAGTACTTAACGTCGCAGATGTAATCAATTTAAAATCCCCCTATTAAACATTAAAGTAAAATGAGTTTTTGATTTGCATATACATGTGTGTGTGTGTCGGTGTGGAGCCAAAACGCAAGGTGTGCTCAGCAAATAAATATATGTGCATGTTCGTGGCAGACATGGCAAATCGAGTGGTTAAATGTACTGACGTAAGCGATTCATTTTAAATGAGATTTAATTATACTACTTTTTCAAATGCTGAAATATGAAAATGTGATTAATTCAAGGAGGACTGTCAAGGAAAAAAAAAATCGGAATAAATGTTTAATCGATTACATTTTGGAGAATTAGAGAAAAATAAAAATGATTGAATGATATTAAATTAATGATCTAAGAAAAAGCAAGTAAAAAAGCTAAAAGTTCGGCCGGGCCGAACTTTGTATACCCTCCATCATATGTAAAGAATTTGGCAATTTCAAAAATAAAAAAAATAAAATAATAATAAAAAAATCCCTCAAAAATTGTCTTCAAATCTTAAAAATAAAGAATGTAGCCATTATATTAGGGTCTATACGACGACCTGCATAGGCAAATTTTTTCATAAGCCATTACAACATTCAAATGCGAAACGTGAAAAATACGGTGAATAATGTAGCTAAACCCACCAAACTACTGAATATAGAGACGGAGGCTATACCAAGACGTGGACCTACAAAGGCAATATTCTGTCATAGGCTGTAGTATCCATTACGAATTTAGAATACCAAATTTGAAACAATCCCGGTGAATAATGTCGTTAAAATCATCAAAATATCGAATATGGCGAGGTACCGATATATGAGGGCTGAACGAACCTGCACAGACAATTTTCTGTCTACGGATGTAGTATCCACTACGAATTTCAAATACCAAATTTGAAACAACTCCGGTGAATAATGTCGCTAAAATCATCAAAATACCGAATATCGGAAGGTACCATTGTATGTATATACAGGGTGAGATAAAAAAAATGCAAAAAAGTCAAACGCCATAATTTTTAGACATTGTTTTTTTTAAATTTTATTGAATTGAAAGTAAAAAATGTCGGAAATGGCATCAAATTTTGGAAAAGGTTTTGATTTGTTCGAATTCCGAATTCAACAGTTTACCACTTTCGGCCAAGCAAAGCAACTCTTTAGCTCTTTCGAGTTTATTTTCTTTCTGTTGCGGTGTAAGTTCTTGCACTTCTTGGCTTCACCCCGAGCTCAGTATTCAATATTTGCCGAATGGAATATTGCGATATGTTAAGCTCATGAGCCATTTTCAGGCCACGGCACGCAGGTTTCGATCAAGTCGCTTCTTTACTTTTCGAACCATTTCTGCTGATGTTGCAGCTTTCTTCCGTCTAATTCCTTGACGTCGAGCTACGCTAACAGTATCACGATAACGAGCGATGGTACGAGACACAAATAATTTATTCACATTTAAATGCTAGAGTGCTCAAACGATAGCACTTGTGGTTTTCCTGCCAAATATAAAGAAATCACACTATCACTCTTGAATTCTATCACGAATAAATTTTTTTTCTGGAAAATTCTCACAAAAATGCTTTTGTACGCTTGTAAACAATATAATGAGCTCTCACTGGAATAATTTCAACAGATTTCAGATGAGTGGCTTAGAGTAGTTTAGTTTTTTCATCTCACCCTGTACATATGATTAAAATTTTATAATCCTACTGCATTTCCTTCGGAAGCTAGAGTGATTTCCGCAGACGGACGGACGGACATACTGAACAAAAATATAAATACTTTATGGGGTCTAAAATGTATATGTCGAGGTTTTACAAACGGAAATAAACTCCACCATAGTATGGAGGGTATAAGTTAATGTTAGAAGTTAAAGTTTGTTTCACACTGCTATGGTGTTTCTTTATTTTGTTACTAACATTTATGTTGCGGTGCTATGCACCTCTCTTGTTGGATTTACCATTATGAATTACTTCAACTTAAAACTAATATTATACTGCAGCCTGGTCGTGCTCGTTATTACGCTGAGTCATCACTTGCGGTGCGCTGGTATTAGTGCGCGTGTTTGTGGCGGATGACTGCCCTGGTGTCATATTCCTGTTGATTTGTCGGACTGCTTGCGCAGCATAATGATGGGAATGTTTACTAGTTGGTTTGCATATTTAGTTTGATGTTTATTAGGGTGAGCCGTTAACTCCTCCCTCTCGAATTATCAAGCGTCTCGATTGATGTGTTTAGAAATATGGCAGATTATAAAGACTGCCGCGTTGATTCAAGTTAATATTGTGGTTTGCTAGTTGTTTTGTTTTGATAACAGATTCTGTTGTGCCGGCTGCCAATTGGCTTTCTGACACAGTCATTTCTATTTGAGGTCTAGACATTCCTTCATGTGGGGTCATTTTTATAATTTTCATACTAGTTTTGCGCCTTTGCCTCATTTTTACTGCCATCAGGAGGATGACCAATGCTAATATGAGACTGATGTTAAAACATAAACTGGTCTTGAATTCAGTATTTAGACGCTCGATTCTTTTATTACTTTTCACGTGCAACGTTTTTAGTAGTTGTAGAGATAGTATTTCTTCGGTGTAGTTGTTTCTAGCTGAGTGTTTTAGTAGCGCAGGCAACGGTTTGGAGTAAGCAGCTTCTTCGACGGTGAAATTTTTGTTGCCTATCCTAATTGTAGAATTACTAAATCTTATTAAATAAGTTCCTGTTACATTTTTTTCGTTTCCATTTATGACAATATTTTCTTTTATGTTATTTATCAAAATTAATCCAGGTTCTATTTCCTCTAAATTATTAATGTGATCTGCATTTACTATTGAACAATTATGTGGGCTATTAGTTACTAATTTAGGAATACATGTATTGTTTGTTATATTGGCTACATTAGATTCTAGACATAATTCAATACCATTTATTTTTTGACAAGGACTTTTAATTCCAAATGTTGCTCTTTCACATTTTACAATTTTCTTATAATCAAGATTTAAAACAGTATTTTGATTTTTTACAGGTCTTATGGTTATGACATTACAAATTTCTTTTACAGTTTTGGGAATGCTTATAATGTAAATTATATTAGTACTATTGTTTACAATTTTTATTCGTGCGAAATTTAAAGCTTGTTCAATGTTTTGAAACGGGATTTCATCTTGATTAAATATTTCTTCTATTTTCCTAATTTCTATTTCCGATAAAATAAATGTGTTTACAATGTTGGATTTTGTTAAATGAATGGCCGAATTAATATTCGTTATTTCCTCCTTTAAAATTTCAACTTTGTACTTTGCCTGCAATATGAGGGTATTACGGAAGTCCTCACTAGTCTTTAAAATTTTTGAAATACTATTTGTCGCATTCGTTATCTCCTGCATTCTTTCTATTAGATCTCTGTTGATTATTAACTGGTTATTGCTGTTGTCTGTTAACTCATTGATTTTGTTTTTCAAAAGCATAAGGTCATCATGGTCTGGACTACCTGCCAGCCATTTCCACGCCGTTCCAATCTCATCAAGAGATCTTTTAGATCTCTCTTCAGGCATTAGCCGATTTATAAGGTGAGATAGGGTAGTGATGTCATTATGTAGGAAGGGGAGTAGTGGGTGGTTGTCTGGAATTCCTTTGGCCAAGTCGTCCTTGATCCTCTCTAGAGTGTCATGATATTCCTTGATGTTAATAACATGCAAAATTTTGAATGTCCCTGTTTGTATTTTTCCTATTCCACTCTCTATAAGAACCACTTCTGATTGAGAGTAGTCCAATATTTCTGTGACCCCTAGGCAACCTGTAATTAAGAACTGGAAACCCGGTAAATAAGTAAGTCAGTTTCTGATATGACTCTTATGGACTATTCTCCCTGATTGAGTCAGGACAGTTGAGTGCCTATTCTCCTTTACAACTTCTTCTTTGAAACGTTTAGATAATTTGGTTCCTAATCTCTTGTTCTGTTTGACAAATATTTTCTGACCTTCTTGATATTCTTTTGGTTCTTCCCTAACACGATTATGATTTGCCAAATCATTTTCCTGTTTCCTCAAGAGTCTTTCGTAGTTGTTAAGGCGAGTCCTTTCGTAGTCCTCTGGTCCAAAGGTCGTCGGTCGTCCAAAAAATAGATCTACGGGTTTCTTTCCAATTGACGAATGTATTGTGTGATTGTACTTGTTAACGCTATCTTGCAATAGCTCCTCAAAAGAGTAATCGGGTCGCTCACACTTACTGCAACGCATAATTTCCGATAAGGTCGAATGGAATCTCTCTATTTGCCCATTAACCTCGCTCTTATAAGGCGGTGCCGTAAAAATTTCCATGCCAAGTTCGTCTTCCAACATAAACCGAATGGTCTGAGAATTGAAAGATCGCTCGTTATCAAATACAATTGACTTCGGGACCCCAAAGTAGAAAATTATTTCTCTCAATGGTTTCCTAATGTCTTCAATGCCTTTGCCATTTATCATTCTGGTTACTGCGAATTTTGTAAATTTGTCTATTGCGGTTAAAACTCGAAACTTGTCTGTAGAGAAGATATCTATGTGGATTGTATGCCCAGGATAAGTTGGCATAGGTGTCTTATTAAGTTTGGGAGCGTTCGGATGTCGCTCATACTTATTTTCTTTACATACTTTACAGATATTGATCACATTCTTATTTTCCTAGTCATGGAAGGGAAGTAATAGCTCTCTAAAATTTGTCTCCTATTCTCGGCATTATTCCTATGTGCTCTGTTGTGAGTCTCAATAATGATTTGTTTTTGTCTCTCCTCATCAGTAACATCTTCAACCATTGTTCGAGCGAATCGTACTTTAATGTTTCTGAAGTGATGAGGGTACAGTGCTTGAATCATAAGCATAACTGGCTCTGAGGTCTTGATGCCGTTGACTACTGTAGGATTTAAGTATCTCTTTAATATGACTTTCAGATCTGATTCCGCTAGACTGGTTTCTTTAATGATATGTCTATGGTAGGAGGGAAATACAATGTTAAATTCATATGAGGAAGCTGATGATTCCTCAATAATGATCTGATTTTTGAAGGTATTTATTGGCACCTCAGCGGAAGGAATTAGGTCTTCCGATGAGTCCTCGGCACTGTGAACCGTGGGCGTTAGGGAGTTAACATCTGTCACCGGTGGTCTCGATAGCGTGTCCGCGACTACATTCGTGCTACCTGGTTTATAAATTAACTCGTAATTATATTCTTCTAACTGTGCCTTCCACTTCTTCATCTTCACATTTGTGTTCTTGTTGCTTAGCGCAAATGTCAAAGGTTGATGGTCGGTAAATATCTTTATGCTTCTTGCTCCATACAAGTAACAATTCAATTCCTTTAAAGCCCAAATTATCGCCAGCATTTCTTTCTCATTTGTCGCATATTCCTCTTCTGCCCTACTGAGAGTTCTAGAAAGGTATGTGATAGGTCTATTGCCTTGAGATAAAACTGCTCCTAAAGCGTATTTCGAGGCGTCAGTAGTGAGTTCAAAGGGCTTATCAAAGTCGGGATAGTTCAAAACGACTTCCTCCGATACCAAACAGTTCTTGAGCTGTTTGAAACTTTCAATCTGTTCGGAATTCAAATTGACACTGATTTTTTTTGACTGGTTTCTCGGGGTTTTCCCTATATCGCCTCTCATCATGGAAGTTAATGGTTTGGCTATTTGAGCATAGCCCTTTATGAATCTCCGATAATGTCCGGTCAAACCCAGGAACGATCGCAAGTCATGAACTGTTCTAGGTTGAGGGAAATTAACTATGGCCTTAAGTCTGTCTGGGTTTGCAGAAAAACCTCCTTCCTTTACATTGAACCCTAAGAAGTCAATTTCTTCCTTTAAGAATTCACTCTTGTCCAAATGAACTTTCAGATTAGAGTCTTCCAAAGTGCGGAATATTATCCTCAAATTTTCAATGTGTTCCTTTTTAGTCCTACCAAATATCAAAATGTCATCAATGTAGACGTAGCACCGTTTCCCTATATGCTCTCTAAGAATATCATCTAGAGCTCTTTGGAATATTGCAGACGCGTTACGTAGTCCAAATGGTAGTCTTGTGAACTCGAACTTTCCATTCTTGACGGAAAAAGCTGTTTTCTCAATATCGGATTCCCTAAGTGGAATCTGATGGAATCCGCTCTTTAAATCTATGGTGGAAAAGTATTTCTGTTCGCCTAAGTTAGCCAAGATTTCTGTAATTTCAGGTATGGGGTATCTGTCAGGTCTAGTTATCTCATTAAGTTTCCTATAGTCAATAACCATGCGGTATTTTTTCACACCTGAAGCATCTGGTTTTTTTGGTACTATCCAAACTGGAGCATTATATGCGGACCTGGAAGGGCGAATTATCCCGTCCCTTAATAGTTCTTCTATCTGTTTGTCAATTTCGGATTTCAGTGCCATTGGATACGGATAGGATTTTGAATAAACTGGACTATCACTACTCGTATTAATTTCAGCTTGTACGATTGTTGAATAAGTGAGTTTTTTATTGGGATCTGCAAAAAGGTTTGGATGGTCATCCAAAATATTCCTGACTTCTTTTTCATCTTCGGGATTTAGATGATTTAAACGTAGATTCATGTTATTAATCTCATCAATTTGCAGCTCTTTCAAAGGAAATTTCTTTCCATCCAGAATTGTGAGATAGGATCTCCAAGTGTAAATCACTGCATTCAAAGATTTCTGGGTATCATTCCCTATTATCCCATCAAAGGTCTCTAGACCAGGAAGGATGTAAAATTCTAACTTTCCGATCCCGCAATTAAAAATGTCAATAAAACTATGGGTCTCTATACTAACTATGCCGCCTACGGACTTAACATGAAAAGGTTTCTGGTTCTTTAGAGGGTTTCTAATAAATTTGCCATTAATATAATTTTTGTTCGAACCGGTGTCTATAAGAAATTTAAGTTCGTTGCCATTTTTCATTCTGAAAGGGAGGTATGGCAACGTTGGAGCTAGTCTAAAAAATTAACGTCATCTACAATTGCCAACTGATCGTCTAGATCCTCCTCGTACGCTTCGTCATAGGAAACCTCATATTCCTGTTCATCAGAACCATTCATTTCATCCGGCTCTGCATCCTCACGTATTTGGGCCTCAACATTAAACATTCTCTGCTGCTTTTGCGGCCGATGAATATTTCCTGAATTATTTCTCTTAAAGTTAGGCTGAACATTGTTAAAAGCATTACTCAACTGTGGCCTATTCTGATAGTTTACCTGCCTAGTCTGTATTGATTGATCCACGTCCATTGGTACAGCAGGTTTAGGAGGAAGTGGGGGTCTGTATCCTCCGTATTGGGGGTGTCCAAAATTATTCACTACTGGAGGTCGATTCGAAAAGTTCGCCGGCCCTCCGTATTGTTGTTCTCCACTTCGGAAATTCTGATAACGATATTGAGTAGGGCCTCTGTACCTTTGGTCACCTTGAAAATTCCTATCACCAATCGTCAGCTGTGGGTAAAAATGTCTAGGAGGGTTAGTTTGGGGGATCCTGTTTGGTCTGGATCCTTTCTCGGTAGCGTGTTGAATACGCACACCTAGATTACCTAATTTTAAACAGGCATTTAGAGCCTGAGGCAAACTTGTCGGGTTTGTAACACTCATTAAGCTTGGAAGATTACCATTAAGTCCTCGAATAAAGGTGTCCAAAGCCTTGTCCCTATATGTTTGGGTCAATACATCCAAAGCCTCGTTCCCTATATCCAGACAATCAATCTTGTCCAGAATCAAAGACAAATGGTGGTAAACCTTCTGGTAAAAATCTGTTATGGTTTGCCCACCCTGAGATAGGACGGTCATTTGATACTCTAAGGTCGAAATATCTCTCTTATCTGAAAAATGAAGCACTAAACACTTTCTTATCGCTTTCCAATTTAATGGGGTCCGATAAGACTCCAAAGCCGTGTCGGCCTCACCAACAATTTTATGCCTAACAGTGTGTAGAATTGTGAAGTATTTGGTTGTTCCCCTTTGTGACTCATAAATGTTCATGATCCTATCAACAGCTTTCCTCCACGAACTAAATTCTCCTGGCTTGCCCGAGAATTCCCTTAACGTCTTCACTATGTCTGGTATTCTCTCTCCTTCTGAGATATCCCCAGATCCTTCTATGTCGACATCTTTAGTGGCGGTAACATCCTCCCCCTGTTTGAGAAGGTTTGCCACCGTCTCACTTATTATTCGTTTCACCTCATTAGTCTGACTTTCCGTAAAGGGATTAAACCTTACGGGAGCTGCCCCAGAAGGCGAAGATGTCTGTCCTGAAACACTCATAGCTTCGACCCTTGTTATTAAGTTGTTTAAATCTTCCGGCATTGGCCGCTCGAAAAAAAGGAGAAAAAGAAACACCAAATCCTAGTTCTCGTCACAAATCTATTATCAAAATTTCTTTAAACTTATTTCAGCACGGATATGACTCTTTAAATTTGGATGCCACACTCTATTTTTTTTGTTTAACTTAATCTAACATTTCATATTTCTTACATTTGTTAATTTCGCACAAATATGATTTTTTTTGTAAATTTAGATGTCACACTTTATTTTTTGTTTTACCTTACTCTAACATTTCTTTCTTCTTACTTTGTTATTTTTGTTAAACGTATTCTAGCACAAATATGATTTTTTGTAAATTAGATTTCACACTTTCACTTTCTGTGTTATTCCTTATTTTGTTTAATTTTATTTTAACATTTCTTCTTTTTTACTTTTGTTGTTAAATTTATAATAACTTACTAATAATAATTTGATCATTTTCCTTATATCCCGGTAGTCCGCTAGTTCTTACGTAACATCCTTTTCGTACTCCTACTCAGGAACGGTTCTCGTACCGGCTGTTGGGATGTTTTAATCCTTGTGGTTGTTGGGTTCTAGGATGTGTTGATCCTTGTAGTTGTTGGGTTCTAGGATGTGTTGATCCTTGTAGTTGTTGGGCGCCAGTTAATGTTAGAAGTTAAAGTTTGTTTCACACTGCTATGGTGTTTCTTTATTTTGTTACTAACATTTATGTTGCGGTGCTATGCACCTCTCTTGTTGGATTTACCATTATGAATTACTTCAACTTAAAACTAATATTATACTGCAGCCTGGTCGTGCTCGTTATTACGCTGAGTCATCACTTGCGGTGCGCTGGTATTAGTGCGCGTGTTTGTGGCGGATGACTGCCCTGGTGTCATATTCCTGTTGATTTGTCGGACTGCTTGCGCAGCATAATGATGGGAATGTTTACTAGTTGGTTTGCATATTTAGTTTGATGTTTATTAGGGTGAGCCGTTAACTTATATACTATGGTGGAGGGTATAATCATAATTTAAGATGTCAAAATTCAATTCTTACACAAATCCGCAATGAATGAATTTTTAAACTTTTATGAAGCGTATCATATGAGCGGCCAACTCGAATTTTGTCAAGTTCTATTCTAAAAGTCAAGTTCTAGTCTAAAACAAATATTTCCAGACCAAGCAAACGGCATGACTAAATTAACATACCACATATAAGTGCGTAGGGTATAAGAATAATAAATATATTAAAGTTCTTTGCTGCTTGGCAGTATAACTGTCGGCGTTTGTAAGTTTTAAGATTTGCATAAATTCATGTTAGTATTTTACACAAACATTTGGACTACATAGTACAAGAGACACTAATGCTAAAATATGAAGTGAAAAACTCCTTCATATCCTCTCCTTCACAGTAAATAGTTCTTCGAACATCCCGAAAAAGTACCAAAAGTAAATGTTATCCTGTACTCGTTTTTTTTTTCTCTCTGAACATGTCCAGGCTGCTTCGCTTGCAAAAACCACTGGCCAAAAAAAAAAGCATTTACATCCTTTAGCTTTTTCGGCCATCGCTTTTTCTTTACATTCACATATATTCATTGGAGTGTAGTGAACACCAATCTCTCTCCCTATGGAATCTCTATGGGTGACAAATATGCATAGAATCTGTTCTTTGGCAAAGTCCTTCCACCTTTGTTGTTGGCATTTTTGTAGAACCTCCTTTACCGCCTTTATGTAGACTTTTTCATATGGTTTTTTGTTGGGAAGGTTTTATATTTTTTTTTTTTTTTTTTTTTTTTTGTTACCTTCAATTCACATTCAACCAGTGCGAGTTACTAACTGAAGTGTGGTGTGCAAAAGCCTCAACGGCTATGGGTCTGGGTGGGAAAACCATTAAACGAATTAATGTTTACTTTACACTTAAAATAACAGTGAATTTTTCAATTCAATTTCCATGGCTTAGGAGAAATGGGAAAAGACATAAAGAGATAGTGGGGGAGGAGAAGATTATTGCCATCCTCCTATCTTTATTTCAATGTGGAGTCCAAGAGTCAAAACCTCAATATAAATGTTGGATAGGTAGAAAATTTAAAACCTATTGATAATTGAATGAAATAATACCAAACATTAATGCTGGGTCTGGCCATGTTAATGTGGAGAAGGAGAAGGGTGTAAAGTATTGTTTGTCTTGGCTTTAGAAAATTTACATAAATAATTGAATGAGAGAAGGTAGATAAATGGCAATAAGTTCAAATGATCATTGCAATTTTTTACTTTGAAAGGTAAAAGGGAAATGAAAACTTCTATGTACGGTCGAGTGAATGGATTTTAAACTGTTATCACAAAATTGTGTGGAAAATCTCTAGTGGCACAGAAAAGAATGAGTTTTAAAGTATAAATGTGCCAAAAGAAAGACATTTTTGAAGAGTGCTTAACAAATATTCTAATATAACTATATTTTCCATCTATTTTATATTCGTAGTTATTAAATATCAGAGATGAAACCAAGATATAAAAAATAACAAAATAGCTTAGTTCGGCCGGGCCGAACTTTTAATACTCTCCACCATTTGGAAGAAACTTGAAAATTTCAAAAAGTTACGAAAAAGTATAATGGTTATAACTTTATTCGGAGGCTATACGCAGACGTGGACCTGCTTCATCAAATACGAGATTTGTAAAAATTCCGGCATACGATTTTTTTAGGCATGGCCTGTAGCACCCGTTACAAATTTCCAATACGAAATTTGAAACAATTCTGAGAATTAAGTCGCTAAAATTACCAAAATACCGAATAATGGGAGGTACCGTTAGGTGGGGGCTATACGAAGACGTGGACCTGCATACGAAATTCTTAGGGATAGGTTGTAGTACTCATTAAGGTCTTCAAATGCGAACTTTGAAACACTTCCGGTAAAGAATGTCGCTAAAATCATCAAAATGCGGAATGTTGGGAGGTACCATTACATGGGGGTTATATGAAAACGTGGACCGACAAGGCCCATTTACAAATCTAACCTGCCTAATTTTAAAAAAATAAGGTAGCTATGAAATAAGTTTAAATATTGAAAGGCGCGGTTATAATATCTGTGGGATAATTTTCACGAAATCTTACTGATAAAGAATTCAGTTTTGTTTTGTTGATTTTTTGACCTTAAGAAATAATAAAAACTTGAAGCATTTAAACACGATGAGGATACATAAAATAGGTATCCTCATGTTCTATGATGGTTCTCTATGAACTTATATTGCATGGAGAGGCATTGAGTAATGTTTAATGAGAAAGGTAGCTGGGAGTGTCCTTCTCCCTACACATTTATAGTCTCCACCATACCATGGAGGCTATATTAAATTTGTCATTCCCTTTGCAACACATCGAAGTGAATCCAGTTAAAATATGCATATTCCTGATCAGATTTAGAAATGTCCGTCTGTCTGTCTATTGAAATCACGGCATAGTCTAAATTATTTTGGCTAAAGCTTTAACCTTTTACATAAAGGTTTATTATCTGCAGGCTGATTTGTATTGAAAATAGGCGTTTAAGTATAGCTCCCATGAAACGGTACCTGCCGATTGTCGGTATTTTAAAGTTTTCTGTTACATTTCTAGCCAAATCACCTAAGACATTTGGGTTTCTCGAAGAATATGTTCTCTCCTTGCAAAAACTGTTTCACCCAGGCCAACGAATTGGTTTAGCCCCCATATAACAAAACATCCCGATTTTCGCAATTTTGAAGATTTCTGCCACAATTTCAAACCAAATCAGCTAAAACTTGAGGTTTAGTGTTCCTAAAAGATCCGTTCTCTCAATGAGAAAGATGTTCGATTCAGGTCCACAAATTGGTATAACTCCCATATAATACATCATAATAATATATATTCTGGTTATTATACCCTCAGTCATATGGCTACGGAAATTATATATCAAGTGGACAATATCGGCTTACTGCATCAAATACCTCCCACACAATGGGTCTAAATTTTAAATAATTTTAACTCTTATAAAGTGCAAAATAAGCATCAGTCAAATTTTACACATTCCAATATGTCTACCAACACATATACCGGCCCACCATTTCCTTTACCTCACCCACAACGGGTCAATATTTTAAGCAATAAGATGTAGGAGAAAGCTACAATTGTCTTCAAATTATTTCTAACAAATCTAGGTCTAGTATGAAAATGGTGTGGAACGGACCACTCCTTCTGGCATCTCCTTACAATGGGTCCAAATTGTGGTAACTCCAATAACCCTCATAAAATGCAAACTGAGCATCCGAATTTTAAAAACTTCAAAGTGGGTATACACTAATATTGGTACCAACACAAGATCTAACATAAATATGGGATTTATTGGCCCACTACTTCTGATGCTTTCACCGCAAGGAGTCAAAATTTTGGTTAATAAGAATGGTCTCTTATTGCATTCGCAACAAGTCAGCAATTTGTTTCAAACTTCGTGTATCAACAATAGATCCAATGTAAATATGGGGTATGTCGGTCCACTCTTTCTTTCCCCAAAAGTTCATCACAACCAAAAAAAAAAAAAAAAATAAAAGCTGAAATCTTCGTCTTAATATTTACAAACAAACACTAGGATCGGGCGGTAAGTGCGACCTGTATTAAAGACACCAAAAAATATACCCTGTTGCAGAACCTGTAAAAATCCACTATTTTTGCATTTTTTTTCGAAGGAAAATTCGGTTATCGTAGCAAAAACTTTTACATACTTGCAGCTCTGGAACAAAATAATACAAAGTGTACAATTTAATATTGTACGTCAAATAGAAAATGTCTTATGCGATATAAAAAATGACAAAAAAATATTTTGTATTGGGACATTTTTATGCGATGCTTTAGGTAATATCCTTTTCTGTCGAGAGGCTTTCCAAATTCGTCATAATTGGTCTAGCTGATCTAGAGTTATAAGCGCTGTAACTTACACTCCTTTGCTAAATTTTATCGAGATCGGTTAAGATTTGGATATAGCTCCCATATATCTTTACTTGATTTCAAATTAATTTTGCACCAAATAAGCAAAGCAAGTCCGAATTTAAAAGATACAAATGCTTCGGCATATTTAGTCCTTTGAACTTTAAATTATAATCATAATCATAGCGTGTATGATTAAATTCTCCCATAAAAACTTTTAATTGTTATGTGGAGCTCTACTAAATTAGCAAAGTGGTGTAGGGTATCATAAAGTCGGCCCCGCCCAACATTAGGACTTTATTTACTGGTTTTTAACTAGGAGTGTTTGGCTTTCCTGTTCCTCAAATATTTACAGAAGTCTCACCAAATATTGATTTTCTTAAAGACATTTAGCTTTGTGTAAATTATATATTAATTAAAATGTGTGAGTTTCAAAGTTGTGTTGTGCAGATTTCGTCACACATACACATAAAAAAAACGAGAAATATACAATAAACTTTTTAATTAATTGAAATGTACAGATGCCTATTCAAAGTTACATGTCAGAGATTAGAAAAGCATTTTTTCCTTTTCCAAAGAAAACTTAAGAACTTATTGTAAAGAAATGATATAGAAAATAATTTCCAATGTTTGTTTTTTGTATTCTCAGAAGTTTTTTTTTTTTTTTTTTTTTTGAAAAGTATGTTATTCTTTTTTCTTCAAATGTCTTTGTTATCTGTGAGTTTTGTTGTTTCATTTCATCTTTTTTTATTTAACAGCAAAGGTGTTTCGTTGTGTCTTCGAAACTTCAATTTCTTTATTTTTCATACCGGTCATATTGTTTGATAAAAGTTTTTTAATACTATTGTTTCGCAACTTTTCAATAACATTTAGATGGAGAAAGAGAAAGCAACAGCATTCACACTAAAAGCTTTTGTTTTTCTTGAATAAAATATGAAACGTCAGATAGAGAGGAGAGATAGGTAGAACGATTTTGGAACTTTGTGTATTATTTTATGAATTTTTTTTTTGGGTACTAACTTTGTTTTTGTATAAAAAATCATAATCATATTTTCTTTAATACTGAGAAGAATAGTATTTTGAAGCTCCTGTACAACAATTTTAAGAGGGCAGTTCTTATCCTAGAAACGTCCATCTCTGTTATAAACACATGTTAAATTTTGTTTCGATCTGGCAACTCCTTCATATAGAAATAGGTGTTCAAAGAAGACGAATCCACAATTTGTTTACAATGGAAAAATTAGAAATGCGTTCTGTCATTAAATATTTACATAAAAAAGGTTTATCGGGATAAGAAATTCACAATGATATGGTGAATGTGTTAGGTGAAAGTGCTCCTTTATATGCAACAGTAAAAAATTGGGTTAATGAATTTAAACGTGGTCGTACCAGCATTGACGATGAACCACATAGTGGACGTCCAAAAACAGCAACAGCAGAAACTGTAGCCAAAGTGCATGATGTGGTATGGACGAATAAAAATGCGTAAAATTGCTAATATCATGGGCATTTTACTGATCGAATGCATTAAATTTTGCATGAAGAGCTACAGATGAAAAATCTTTCTGCAACATTGATGTCGCATTTGTTAACAGTCGATCAAAAACGCATACAAAACACCTCAAGCTTGTTTGGATCGTTTTAAGCGAAATATAATGGATTTTAAGCGTCGTTTCATAACTATTGATGTGACATGGATCCACCACTATACTCCAGAGACAATAGAACAATCCAAACAATGGGCTGAAGCTGGAGAAGTGCCCCAAAAGAGACAAAGACAATTCAATCGGCTGGTAAGGTTATGGCAACGGGTTTCTGGGACTTGAAAGGTATTTTATTGATTGACTATCTGGAAAAGGGTAAATCAATAATTTCAGAGTACTATTGCATCCTTTTGGATCAATTAAATGTACAAATTCGAGAAAAACGTCCAGGCTTACAAAAAAAAAAAAAAAACAGTAAAGAAAGTCTTAAAGTTGGGCTGGGCCGACTTTATGATACCCTACACCACTTTGCTAATTTAGTAGAGCTCCGCATAACAATTATAAGTTTTTATGGGAGAGTTCAATCATATACGCTATGATTATAATTATAATTTAAAGTTCAAAGGACTAAATATGCCGAAGCATTTGTATATTTTAAATTCGGACTTGCTATAGCTATATCTGAACCGATCTTCACTAAATTTGACATACTACCATTTGGTGCACCAAAATTAATTTGAAATCGGATAAACATATATATGGGAGCTATATCCAAATCGTAACCGATTTCTATAAAATTTGGGAAAGATAAATATAACAAATCGGATGAACAATATATATGGGAGCTATAGCTATATCTGAACCGATTTCGATCAAATTTGGCATACTTATTTTCAGGTCCAATCTGATCGTACGTGCAAAATTCCATACAATTCGGACTGATATTACACGTTTGGTGCACAATAAAAGGCAAATCGGAGGAAGATATATATGGGAGCTATATCTAAATTTTGACCGATTATCTCCAATTTTAATAGGGTTCGTCCTTGGGCCAAACAAATGATTTGTGCAAAATTTCATCTGGATAGGACAATAAATGCGAACTTTGTTTACAAAAATACACGGACAGACGGACGGACGGACGGACATGCATAAATCGACTCAGAATGTGATTCTATGCTTATCATCAAAAGGAACTATGGGTCTATCTCGTTTCCTTTTGCCTGTTACAAACAAATGCACAAAGACGAAATACCCTGACCACCTTGTGGTGTAGGGTATAAAAATTAAATCGACTGGTAAGGTTATGGCAACGGTTTTCTAGGACTTCAAAGGTATTTATTGATTGACTATTTGCAAAAGGGTAAAACAATAAATCCAGAGTACAATTGCATCCTTTTGGATCAATTAAATGTACAAATTCCCGAAAAACGTCCTGGCTTACAACAAAAAATAAATAAATAAATAAATAATTTTTCATCAAGACAACGCACCAATAATGGCTAAAATCAACGAATTAAAGTACGAGTTGCTTAATCACCCACCTTATTATCCTTCTTATTTTACATAGTTTACTTCTCAGTGACTTTTACTTGTTCCGAAACATAAAAAAAATCCCTTGCTGGCAAGCGTTTTACCTCAAATGAAGATGCAATTACAATTGTGGATAATATCGCTAAAAACATCAAAATACCGAATATCGGGGGGAACCGTTATATGGGGCTATACGCAGACGTAGACCTGCACAGAAAATTTCCTGTCTTAGGCTGTTGTATCTATTGCGAACTTCAAATACCAAATTTGAAACAATTGCGGCAAATAATGTCGCTAAAATCATCAAAATACCGAATATCCAAGGTACTGATATTTGGCAAAGACATAGAAGTATAAAGATGGGACAAGACAGAGTCAAGATGTGGCAACCCTGTGAAAATACCTCTGTTGTTATGATATCGTAACAACATAGTTAGCAATGTTAAGCGATTTAAACCGCTTAGGCAATATGCAATTAATTGGGAAAGTCTATGGAACAGAATTTTGAAACCTAATTTTTGGAGTTTTCAAAGTTTTGTTTGTCATTTTTTCTATAAATGTGTTTTTTTATATTAATATGGTCCTGTCTTGAGCTGTTATCTGGACAGTATAGACACAAACCATTTGCTCAGAATGCATTTTGTCCAGTCTTTACCATTCTAGGTCTTTGTATTTGGTACCTATACGAAGACCTGGACCTGCATAGACAATTTTCTGTCACGGACTGTAGTTCCCATAACGAACTCTAAATACGTAATTTGAAACAATTCCGGTGAATATTGTTGCTGGAATCATCAAAAATACCGAATATTGGGAGGTTATACGAAGACGTAGACCTGCACAGAAAACTTCCTGTCTTAGGCTGTAGTATCTATTACGAACTTCAAATACCAAATCTGAAACAATTCCGGTGAATAATGAAGCTAAAATCATCAAAATACCGAATATCGGGAGGTACCGTTATATGGGGGCTATACGAAGACGTGAACCTGCACAGACACTTTTCTGTCTTAGGCTGTAGTGTCCATTACGAACTGCAAATGCCAAATTTGAAACGATTCCGGTGAATAATGTCGCCAAAATTATCAAAATACCGAATATTGGGAGGTACCGTTATATGGGGCTATACCAAAACGTGGACCTACATAGCCCCTTTTCAATACCAAAAGTCCTGCAGACATATTATACTTTTGAGCAAAATTTTATCAATCTAATTCATTTCTTTCGGAAGCTAGAGTAATTACCACAGACGGACGGACATCGCTAAATCGGTATAGAATTTTATGCTGATCAAGAATATAAATACTTTGTGGGGTCTAAAATGTATATTTCGAGGTGTTACAAACGGAATGACAAACTTAATATACTTTCCATACTATGGCGGAGGGCATAAAAATAGAATAGTAAGCATAAAAAATATGTTTTCATTTTAATTTTTTCCCCGTTCGCCTACCTTGAACTGGGAACAAGCAGCGTTAATGAGATTGAAAAAACAATGAATATTGATGGCTTTTCCAATCATATTGAAGGTTCAGTAGTTAATGGTAATAAATATTACAACTTTAGTTTAGTATCTCATATAATTCTAATAATTCCTAAGAATTTAATCCCATCCAATCCACTGTGTCCATTCTAAATCACTGCATTACCCTTCCCCCTCTCTTTATGATTAATGATCTTGAATTGTCGTTTGTCTTTCATAATTCTTTTTGGGGTTTCATTTTTTGTTAAAAAAAAAAAAAACAAAAGAAATAACGGATTTTTATTTTATCTCCAGCCAAACATTCATTACGAAATTGTTCGTTTGTTATTGGCTTAATTTTATGACGATTACAGGTATGCCACACCGACCAGCCAACCAACCAAACGCCAGCCAGAACAGATTAGCATGATTGACTAACATTTGTCATGTGGTTCTGCTTTTTTGCCGTTTTTGCCACAATTCTTGGCTTTAGGTCCCTCAACATTTGTCAGAGTTCTGTTTCTGTTTCTACAAGGTTTTTGATTTGGCAAAAGGGGTGTTTCTAAAAAAAATCATTTCTAATGTTTCCATTCGAAAAGTTTGCCTTTGCAACACACAAACCTTCACACATACACAGAGGGAAAAATAACCATTTGTTATATTTTTATGGTAGTTTTTGGAGGGGAATTTCTATTCCATAAACTATAACTTCTCTGTGACATTATGACCGAAACTATGAATGAATCGAGGTGTTACACCATAAAAAATGGCTTCACTTGGAATTTGAAATGGAACTGCACAAAAAAGGATAGAGAGGAACATATTTTAGTTGAAGTTTTGCGGTTTGGTTCAATGAGATTTGAGGACAATTATTTTCGTTTTCAGTTTTGAGGGATTATTGGAATGATTATAGGTTCAAAGTTTGGCCCCTCTACTTTTATTGTTTTAAAAACCTATACATACTCACTTACATGTCACTAAAACAATCGGTCTTGGCCACAGATATATACCCTCAGCCATGTTATGATTGCTCAAACTATTGATCCTTTATAGGGGAGGTTTCGATTATAATCCATTTCGTATCTTACATAAGTCTGATATAAATATTACATGTACCAGATTTGGACTATGTGAGCTTCTACCTTTCGTTCTATCTCACCGGGTGAAAACAATGCGTCTACCAACGCCCCACAAAAAGCGAGTACCAATTCGCTCGCTAGTTATTTGGACGCGGTCGTCACCTTGGTTAGTAGCAGAGACTATCAAGAACTCCTGCCTTTCTATGGGTCAGGCACCCGGTTGATAATGCAACTCTACATTCAAACAACACACACTCCCCGCGATTTAGGTTTAAATCATAGCCACCGCGTGGCTATTACAAGGGGGCCAACACCACCTGTCAGACTAGATCCGAGGATCTAGGAACACCTGGTACCCGCGAAAACAGTATAAAGCCTCTGACCAGGCTTCATAGCATCGCTACTACCAGTTGAACTCCAAGCAGGGCGGGACTGATCACCCTCCAAGAAAAAATCGGCAAAGAGCATGCACTCAAAGCACAACGATTAACATGCTGTCCTCACGGACTGCACACCTTGTCCTCCACATATTAGCAACGCATTCCCGAAGGAGTTCCTTGTACCGCCTAATATCGCCATCTACTAGATCAGAAGTGCTGAGCCAGTCCTCATACTCAGCCAGCAGCAAACCGCGCTTCAGCTTATAAAGAATAGCTCGTTTTTCGCTTCCAGATCAATCAGCATGGCGCCAAGCAGCACCTGCAGTGCAGCATGAGGACCCGCTGATACGACAGGAGCTTTTTCTGACCCAACACAGACGCACCGGTTTTGTACCACACAGGAGCCCCATAAGTTGCGCAAGCAGAAAAGAGGCCACCATATATGACACGTACAGAACGCCTGCTCAAGTCTCAATCAGTCCGCAAAACACGCCTGACCATTCCCACTACTCAAGTTAGCTTCTCTTTAAAATGATCAAATTGTACAAAGAAATTAAGTCTATCATTCATATGAATACATCGGTACTTAATCGTACTTACGTACCTTATTCCACGTTCACCAGCTCGTATAAACGGATGTAGAATGTGAGCAAGCCTGTCTTTCAACATCATCATCGATGTCTTGTCACGCGTCAACGCCAACTCGATCACTCCACGTTTCGACTATGCGCATAGCCTGCTCACCAGAGGTCTCCAGCTTGAGGCGAGTCTCACCTTCAATCATAATGAGCAGGTCATCTACATAGGCTCAAACCTTGAAGGACGCCGAGAGCTCCCGTAACAGAGGATCCATCATAAGGTTCTAAATAAATGGGCCAAAAATGAACCCTTGGGGGCAACTACGTTATCCCATTACACTCTCATGAAAGTAACGAAACTAATTTCCAGGCAATAGATCGCTAACAACCTCGTGAGCACACTATTCCATAAAAGGGTGTCAAATTCTCCTTTAAAGTCGGCAAAAATGCCAACGACATACTTGGTATTTGAACCACTCTGGCTATACTGCACATGCATGCACGCGTCCACAGTACTTCTACCATTGGTAAAACCGAATTGATGCAGCGATGTACCTTTGGAGTGGCACTCCTCAAGCCTATACACCATAATCCTCTCCAATACTTTTCCAAGGACTGGAAAAAGACTAATGGCCCGATACGATGGCCACTTAAGTAGCACCACCACTCTAGCACTTTTCCACGCACGCGAGAAATACCCCTGGTTCATGCAGCGGCTAAAAACTGCCACATTTCAACTATATTGGCTACATCTTTAGCATTTTTTGAGATATGTTATAATATGTATTAAATGCTGAAGTATGGGGGAGGTACCAGAAGGAGTTAGCCGATACATTGCATATTCACGTTAGATCTCTTATTGAGAGTGATATTTAGATCCACCAAGTTTGACTCGTTTCGCTAGTTATAAGAGATATAAATATTGAAAATTATGACCCTTTTGTGGCGGAGGTGTCAGAAGGAGTGAAACGATACATCCTTACTTCACACCAGATCGTTCTTAAAGAAAAGTATTGGGATGTGTGAAATTTAAAGAGAGTCATATGTTTATTTTGCTTTTATAACAGGGTGAGATGAAAAAACTTCAACCAACTTCAGACTGCTGTCATTGGAAAACCATAAGTGGCTAACGTTAGAGCACTCCAGAATTTAAATGTGAATAAATCTTTTGTGTCTCGTACCATCGCTCGTTACTGTGATACTGGTAGCGTAGCCCGACGTCAGGGAAGTGGACGGAAGAAAACTGAAACAGCAATATCAGCAGAAATGGTTCGAAGAGTAAAGAAACGACTTGACTAAAAATAGCTCGTAAGCTAAACATATTACAATATTCTATTCGGCAAATATTGAAAAATGACCTCGGGGCAAAGCCATTGAAATTCCAAAAAGTGCAAGAACTTACACCGCAACAGAAAGAAAATATACTCAAAAGAGTTGCTTCGCTTGGCCGAAATTGGTGAACTGCCGAAATTTGGTGTTCTTCGATGAGAAAACATTCGTTGTCCAATAGCTTGTAAACAAACAAAATGATCGTGTTTACTTGCCAAAGAGGTCAGCTGAAAATGTGCACCTTCGGTTGCCCACCAGAACTCACGCGCCGGCTATGGCGATAGTGTGGGCCGCCATAACAGCCGATGGTCGCTCTCCGCTCGTATTAATTGACCGTGGCATCAGAATAAAGGCCGAATATTATCGCAACATTCGTGCTACGTGTTACGGTATCCTTTTCCGTTCAAAGGCCATAATTCGTGCCAAAGGTGACCAATTCGAAGAAATCTGAACTTATTCTAAAATTTGATGCTATTTCCGACATTTTTTGCTTTCATTCAATAAAAATAAAAAACAAAATGTAAAAATTATGGCGTTTAACTCTCCTGTATGGTCTATTTAGTTTCTTGAGTATAACTCTTTGTACATTCAAAGATTGTCTTATGAAGGGGAATGGAAAAAATTGGATTATTTCATATCCTGTATACTCAATTTTAGATATTCCCCACAAAAATATTGCCAAATGTTTATTATTTTTTGTGCTCAATTCCTAAATTACTTGTTTTTGTCCTTCTTACAATACTCTTATTTTCAAGAATACCTCTTACAATGCTAAATACCAAAATTTATAGGAAACAGAAAAAAATACTAAGTCCTTACACTTACTACTTTGTTCTAAGTGTTTTTGGTCATACAAAGTCCTTTTGTATTGCTTCTTTCTTTAATAAGTGATAATTACATTAGAAATGTCAACGGTCTTATTTACTGTCAAGCCAAGAATATTTTTGGCATTAAGCCAAAACTTTTAAACTGGTTTTTGTTGTTATTGTAGATTTTCTTTTTGTATTTCTCAAACATTAAGAAAATTAAGTTTTCAATTGTAATTGTGTAAGATGAAAATTTATTATCCAGTTTTTTTCATTTAAATAAGGTTTTTCGTATTGGAATACGATGTAAAAAGGATGTGTGGTGAAGTTGTGAGTTATTTAGAAATTTTAAAGACAGACATTTTCGTAAAAAGTCCTCGCAAATGCCTGTAAGTTTGAATGCTTGACATAAGAAACATATCTGATGCTCAATTGAAATTGAAAATTTGAGAATTTTCTCTAAGCTTTCCTTGTGTGTGTTTTTTTTTTCAATATTTTTGATAAAAATGGTAATCTGCGGAAAAACTTTTGAAATTTTCGGATTAAAATTCCTTAGAATGTGTCCAATATAGGTATGTAGTGTCTTCGGTAATATTACAAATAACAATATGAGGATTATTTTGATCGAAGGTTGTATCCCTCAAGCGACCTTACCATGGTCGGAACGCTTTCTACCCGCAAGGAAACGAAAATACAAATTTTCAGGCAAACCGATTGAAAATTTTGCCCAATACCCTCGCTTTAACCGAAATACTGAGTATATAAGGGTTGTATTAAAGCGTGAACACTCGACCATTCTTTGGAGGGCATAATAACTTTGTCTTTCCGTTTGTAACTCCATGAAATACTAATATTAGACCCAACAATTTGTATATATTCTTGATCAGCGTAACTTCCATCCGTCTGTCTGTTGTATAACTCTATCTTTCGAATGAATTGAGACAGAAGACCATGTAATAATACCTCCTGTTTTTTTGGCATTCTGATTATTTTAGATCTTTTATCATTTTCTAACGGCATTGCTCACAATTTGATATTTAAGGTCCGTGTTGTGGCAGATTATTATTCACTTTTTGCTATAGCCCCCATGTTTCGGTAATTCATGTTAATCGATATTCTCATTATTTTAGGCACATTTGATAGGGGACTAGTTTAAAATTCGGTATGTAGAGTTTGTAATGGGTTCTGTCTTCTGTGACAGAAGACTGCTTTAATAGGCTCATTATTTCTTATATCACTTATAAGGCGTGATTTTATCCACATTATTTATTTTTAATAACCCCCACCTCATTATGGATGGTATATTAACTTTGTCACTCCTCGAAATATTCATATCAGACCCAACAAAGTATATATTATTGATCAGAGTAAAATTGTAAGTCAATTTAGTGACTGTCTGTCTGTCTACTTGTTGTAAACCCACTATCGTTAGAATGAATTGAGATGAGCGCTAACATTTTGCACACATGTGTATTTTGCCTGTAGGCAGATTAGGTTCATAAATGGGCCATGTAGATCCACGTTTCAATAAGGCCTTCATATAACGGTACCTCCCAATATTCGATTTTTTTTTTTCAAATTTCGTATTTTAAATTCGTAATAGGTACTGCACCCTATAACAAACCAGTAAAGAAAGTCCTTAAGTCGGTCGGGGCCGATTTTATGATACCCTACACCACTTTGCTAATTTAGTTGAGCTCTACATAAAAATTAAAAGCATTTATGGGAGAATTCAATCATACACCCTATGATTATAATTATAAATTAAAATTCAAAGGACTAAATATGCCGAAGCATTTGTATCTTTTAAATTCAGACTTGTATTGTATAATTTGAAATCAGATAAAGATACATATGGGAGTTATATCCAAATCCGATCTCGATAAAAGTTGGCAAAGATATTTCTGAGCTGTATTTGATATATTTCCGTGAATATCGTTGTTACGGAGTGCATATTACGGCTGTGGGTAACAAATACAACAAATCGGATGAACAATATATATGGGAGCTATAGCTATATCTGAACCGATCTTCACCAAATTTCGCATGCTACATGCTAGACTCTATTCGGTCGTATGTGCCTAATTCCATTCAAATTTGGGCAAATATTAGACGTTTGGTGCACAATAAAATGTAAATCGGACGAAGTTATATATGGTAGCTATATCCAAATCTGAACCGAGCTGCATTTGATATATTTCCGTGAATATCGTTATTACGGAGTGCATATTACGTCTGTGGGTAACAAATACAACAAATCGGATGAACAATATATATGGGAGCTATAGCTATATCTGAACCGATTTCGATCAATTTTGGCATACTTATTTTCAGGCCTAATTTGGTTGTATATGTAAAATTATCTTCAATTTCAATAGGGTTCGTCCTTGGGCCAAACAAATGTAGTTTGGAAAATTTCATCTCAATCGGATATTAAATGAGACTTGTTCACAAGAATACATGGACAGACGGACGGACAGACGGACTGACATACATAAATCAACTCAGAAATTGATTCTATGCAGATCATCAAAAGGAACTATGGGTCTATCTCGTTTCCTTTTGCCTGTTACAAACAAATGCGCAAAGACATAATACCCTGACCACCATGTGGTGTAGGGCATAAAAATCTTCATATAGCCTTCATATAACGGTGCCATCTAATATTCGGTATATTTATGATTTTGGTGACACTTTTTACCGGAATTGTTGCAAATTTTGTGTTTGAAGTTCGGAATCTATACTACAAAATGTCACAAAAAATTACTAATGAAGGACCACCACCACCCATATAAGAGGTTTCATTTGAGAGGAAGATTTGTACGGGATTTTTTTAAACCTTCCAAATGGTGGAGTGTATTAATAGTTTGACCCGGCCGAACTTAGCTATTTTTTATTTATTTTACTTTGGTATTTGAAATTCGCAATAGTTTACAACTACTTAACACGAAACCGGTGACATCGACCTTAAGGTATTTTTAGGATTTTTTAGCAACCGATTTGACAGGCGAAAATGACATTTATGCCAAAAAAAAAAAAAAAAAAAAAAATACACACGGAGGAATTTGTCTAAAAAAAAACCAGTAAGGAAAGCTCAAAAGTCGGGCGGGGCCGACTATATGATACCCTACACCACTATGCATATTTAGTAGAGCTCTCGTAAAAAGGTTTATACAGGGCATTTCAGAGCTCTATGAGATATTTGGTACAAAATCAAAATCTATCTAATTCTATAGTGCATTTTACGAACTATAGCTATCTCTGAACCGGGTTTCTCTAAATTTTACGTATTATCTTCTAGACTGGTGATTTGGGCTGATATTGACCATTTAGTGCACATTTAACCCGAAATCGGATGAAGATATATATGAGAGCCATATCCAAATCTGAACCGATTTCGGTAAAATTTAAAACAGCCATTCCTGTGCTCCATCTAATACCTGGTACCAAATATCACGGTTGTGGAGTGCATAGTAGGAATGTGAGGGACTTAAAGATCAAATCGGATGAAAGATATATATGGGAGCTATAGCTATATCTGAACCGATTTTCTCCAAATTTGATATACTTGCTTCTAGGCCGAACTCGGTTGGGTGTGCCAAAGTTCAGGTAATTTGGACTGATAGTGGATATTTGGTGCACATTTAACCCGAAATCGGATGAAGATATATATGGAAGCTATATCTAAATTGGATCCGATTCTCACCAATTTCAATAGGGTTCGTCCTTGGGCCAAAAAAAATATTGTTTGGAAAATTTCATCTCAATCGGATAATAAATGCGACCTGCATTTTGTTCACAAGAATACATGGACAGACGGACGGACGGACGGATCGACTCAGAAAGTGATTCTATGAAGGTTCTCAAAAGTAACTATGGGTCTATCTCGTTTCCTTCTCCATGTTACAAAAAAATGCACTATAAAAATGCACTACACCACTATGTGGTGTAGGGTATAAAAACAAAAAAAAAATTGGAAATATTTTCCTTTTTCGCAACACTGATGTAAAAAATTTCTTGGCATAGAAATAGAGATTCTTCATCGGCGATCCGTTGTTATTGAAATAATTGCATATGTCCCTTTTTGAGAGACCAAGGAATGTGAAATCTAGTTTCAAGAAAATCATACACTGCGATAGTTTTAGTATCGCATCTGACCTGAACGCGTAGTGGAAGTGGTAGACCCATAAATGTCATTGTTGCTCTAATATAAGCAAAAAATAAGAAGGTGTCTAATTTTATGAAAATTGAATATTGATTTCAAATTCTACTGGAGTTATTATTATTATTTCAAATTTTGATAATTTTTGGACGGTAGTCCAGAGGTTAGACCAATATTTTCCATTTCCGTACCTGAAATAAGTACGGTATTTATAATGATAAACATAAGATAAGATTTTCTCCAATTCTTTGAGTTTTATGGGAGAGATACAAAAAAACTTAAAAAAATATTTAATGTCTCTTCGAGGCGTAGAGGTATTGATGTTTACTATATTATCATTGAAAATATTATCAATGACCCGCTCTTTTTAAAATTTATTTTCTGTACGGTATCCAAATTTATCATTGTACCTTAAGTAAAACATTATTTTTAATGCCAATATTTACCATTAGTCTGCCCACGAATGCTCAGACAGACTTTAGCCTTTGCTAATAAAATTAATTCAAAGAACAGGAAACTAAAAGAAATTAACACCACAGACTAAAAAAAGAGAAACACCCCCCGCCACCGTGATCCATGATTCATGTTAAAATGAATCATTATGTTTGCAATAAAGCTTACGTACGGAACGCAAGGAAAAGCCAATAACAATGATACCTCCGGTTCTTAAAATATAGTTTCGACTACACTACATGTCCACGTTCTGACGTCAATGAATAAGCTTTGCCTAACCAAGCCCTAAGCTAACTTTCGACCACACACAGCAAAAAGTAAATAGAAAATATTCGGCCACAAAGGGAAAGCAAGGCGCCAGCCAGTGTGGATGGTTGACTGGCTGGCAGGCTAGCTGGACAACCGGTGGAGCCTTATTGAAATAGTTAAATAAATTTTACAAAATTTTGCACAAGGACTAAAGGACAACAGACTGTTGCTTTTTTGGGCATTGGCCAGAATTAGTCTATAAATTTCTTGTGTGTGTGTGCGGAGTGAGACCAGGCCAGAGAGCATTTTAATTTTGGTTTTTTTTTTTTTTTGGCTTGCTGAATTTGGTAATATTAATACAAACACCGCCTTCAAAAGTGTCTGTAATTTGACCTAAAGCAAATGTAAATAAAATGTATGCGGTTGAATGGTTGAAATGTTCTACCGAATCAAACTGAACGACACAACATGACCTGCAAGTAAAAGATGGCAATGGAAATGGGAGGCCTTTTTGGGTATGGACAGAGATTTTCCGACAAACCTTTGATGAAATGAGCACCATATTTGGTCGATTTTAGCCTTTTGTTACTTAGCTTATGCAGGGTGAGATAAAAAACTGCAACAAGTCAAACACCCTAATTTTAACATTTTCTTTTAAATTTTATTGAACGAAAGCCAAAAATGTCGGAAATAGCATCAAATTTTAGAATAAGTTTATATTTGTTCGAATTGGTCGCCTTTGGCACGAATTATGGCCTCAAACGGCCAACGAAACCATCCCACGCTGCCCGAATGTTGTTCTGCGGTATTTTGGCCCATTCCCGGCGAAGCGCTTGCTTGAGGGAATCGACATTTTGGTTTTTTTTTTTTTTTTTTTTTTTTTGCCAACTTTGCTTTCCAAAATACTCCAATGGATTGGTATCCGGAGATTTTTGTGGCCATTGTACGCTGGAAATGAAGCGAGGAACCTCGTTTTGTAACCATTCTTGGGTGGCGCGTGCTAAGTGCGATGGTGCTGTTGGAACATCCAAGGTCTGCGGCCAAAATGTTTGCGTGCCCAAGGCTTTAATACACCCTCCAGAATATTTTCGCAATAATATTCGGCATTTATGCTGATGCCACGGTCGATTAATACGAGCGATGGGCGACCATCGGCTGTTATGGCAGCCCACACCATCACCGTGGCCGGCGCCTGAGTTCTGGTTGCCAACCGAAGGTGCACATTTTCAGCTGACCTCTTTGGCAAGTAAACGCGATAATTTTGTTTGTTTACAAACTGCTGGACAACGAATGTTTTCTCATCGGAGAGAGCCAAATTCGGCGGTTCACCACTTTCGGCCAAGCGAATCAATTCGTTACCTCTTTTGAGTCCATTTTCTTTCTGTTGCGGTGTAAGTTCTTGCACTTTTTGGAATTTCAATGGCAAATATTGAAAATGAGCCCGGGGTAAGCTCATTTTTCAATATTTGCCAAAAGGGATATTTCGATATGTTCAGCTCATGAGCCATTTTTCGGCCATTAAGACGCGGGTTTCGATCAAGTCGCTTCTTTACTTTTCGAACCATTTTTGCTGATGTAGCTGTTTTCTTCCGTCCACTTACTTGACGTCGGGTTACGCTACCAGTATCACGGTAACGAGCGACGGTACGAGACAAAAAGATTTATTCACATTAAAATGCTGGAGGGCTCCAACGATAACCTTTTGTGGTTTTCCAGCCAATTATAAAGAAATTACACTATCAGGCATGAATTCCATCCCGAAAATCCTTTTTTTGGAAAATTCTCACCGAAATGCTTTCGTACGCTTGTAAACAATATAATGCGCTGTCACTGGAATAATTTTGTCGGACGAGTGGCATAGAAATGACAGCAATCTGAAGTTGGTTGCAGTTTTTTCATCTCTCCCTGTATTTAACACAGCAGTTCAGATCTGGTATGCATTGCAGATGGCTGGCAATGGAGAAAACAAAGTTAAACATTTTCTCTAACTTAATGAACACTGACCAAAAGAACCTCAATAGCTCACGAAGCAAAGGCGGGTAAGAAGAGGAAAAAGCAACAATAACAAACCGGCAGTTGTCTACAGTTAACAACAAAACCAACACCCTGTTATTCATTCAGTCCGGCTAATGCTTAAAAAGTACCAACATCTCACACAGACATCCACAATTGAAAGGATAAAGAAAAGCACACTCACACCCACACCAGGAGCAATGAAAGTCACCAGGTCTGTGTAAACTGAACGCATACAAAATACGGGTGCTTACAAAACTAAACATTTGTGTGACTTTGTGTTGGCGTACCATACCGTACCGCAACGTTCCGTTTCATTTTGTCATTTCAAAAATTAACTTAGGGCATTGGTGGTTGGACTCATCAAACCAGCATTTTCTTCACTCTTTCTCCGCCTCTCTCTCTCTCTCTCTCTCTATCTATTCATTGAGTGCAGAATTAAAATAAAACCCGTCGGAGAATGGGGGCTTATGCAAACACCTCGTTTTTTTGCCGGCCCACACTGCAACCGTAACACGTGCAATGCTCATGGCTTTCCGGCACTATTGCTTTTTGTTTGGTTTTATTTCTTTCTTTTTTCACATTATTAAAACTCACAAGCGGATTACACTTTCTGTTAATTCTTGCATGCTTTTAAAATATGTATGTTTAAATGAACAAGCCACGAAAGGAAGGAACACAAAAAAAAAAGGAAGACAAAAAATGCGAAACAAAACACTGTTGCTTTTGTGTTTCGTTGAAGTTTTTTTTTTGCGAAATGTTTTAATTTACAAGACTATGTTTACCAAAAGAGGTTTAATGTTTAAACTCTAACCAAGAGCTGGAAAAGCTGCAAAGAAAGAAACTAAAAACAAACACCAGCCAACACTTTCTACACAAATGCATGGCCTTTTTTTCAAACATGAATCCAACCACTCTATGAAAAAAAAAAAAAAAAAGGATCCAACTAAATCCAAAACACTATTACTCTTGTATACGCTTCTGCCTCAGTGCCTCTGAATCCTACATCGTCCCTAAGTCCTTTTCACGGATACAGTGATGTTTTGTACACTCCGAATAGTGTCTACGTGGCCGAGATAAAAAACCATGTTTCATCATGGACCAGATATTGAAACAAAAAAGTCATAGTGTAAAGCTCAGGGCATATAAATTAAAAAAATGAGAGTTGAATGGGAAAGATACAGTCATACAAATACTTACTTAGAGATTACCCAGCTAAAGGGTTAAATAAAAATTTAAATTTAATTTTTTTAATTGTTGGCCATATAATCTAGTTTCAAGATATATGGTTTAATTTAAACGAAGTTATATAGTGCGTATACGCATTATCATCACATATACGCCACCTCGCAGCAAGCATTTCGGCCGCTGAAATAACTAGAATTCACCACCAGACTATGAAAATCCTCGCCCTCAATCTTGAATCTTTTAAAAAAGAGTTAAGCCCTTGGAAAGAAATAAACCACTTTACCTATTAAAATTAATTTTTCAAGACAGCAGGATGATACTAAAATCCAAGGTTCACATTGTTGTTTTGTTTCGAATACTACACAGTAGACAAATATCAAAAGCCTGAATACAACAAATTTGAACTTAAGCGCCTTTAAAACCGCAGATAATGTTGAGTTGCAGCATTGTCAGTTCAAACATTTAATTACACCAAATTCATTTTTAAATTGAATATTATGGTTAATAGTATTATCGATATTTTTACCCAAAGATATATTCATTTTTTCAGTTCTATCTGCAGGAGAAATAAACTCTTAGAATTCCACTTTTTAAATTTTTTTTATACCCTACACCATAATATGGAGGGTATATCAAATTTATTATTCCTTTTATAACACCTCGATATATAAATTTTGGACCCCACAGAGTATATATACTTTTGATCACCAAAAAGTTCTAAACCGATTTAACGATGATGGTCCGTCTGTCCGTTCGTCTGTAGAAATCACTTTAGCTTCCGAATGAATTAAAGTTGATTGATAAAATTTTGCAGGGCTTTTGGTATTGGAAATGGGCTTTATAGGCTCACGTTTAGTTATAACCATATATATAACTGTATCTCCATATATTAGGTATATTGAAGCCATTATTCATCGGAATTATTAAAAATTTCGTATTTGAAATTGCTAATAGGTACTACAGCCTATGAGTAAAAATTGACTTTGCAGGTCTACATCTTTGGATAGATCCCATATAACGATACCTCTCGATATTTGGTATTTTAGAGATAGTAGTGGCATTACTCGTCGGAATTGTTTCTAGTTTTATATTTGAAGTTCGGACTCGGTACTAAAGCCAATGATAACAAATTACTTATGAAGGAAAACGTCTTTTTTTTTTTTTTTTTTTTTTTGAAAATTTTCAAGTTTCTTAAAAATACTGAAGGGTATTAAAAGTACATATCTCATTTTACTTGTGTTTTTCATGTTTGTGGAGAAGCTTAAATTACTCATTGCAGTATAGTCAGTTCAAACATTAAAGTTTGAGCAGTAGAAAAAACTCTTAGACCTCCACCCCGCCCCTTTCCTCCTTTTTAGCATTTTTTTCCAATGTACTGTAAATAGAGGTTAAGTTCTACTACCTGCGGCATTCCACGCCATTCTTAAACTTTTTTCCATAATACTATCCATCTTTAGTAAACGGCAAATGAGTGTATATTTTTCGAATTTTTTTGCAAGTAGTTATATACTGTATTCAGAATCTAAAATGTCAAAGTACATAAAAATCTATTGCAAAATTTTACCAAAATCTTGAAAATCCCTCAAACTGTAGAGCTACATGGGAGCTATACATGTTCAATATTAAAAATTTTGGCACATGAATTTGTTACCCTACCACAAAGACATTTTAACATTTTAAATTTCGGCAAAAAAATAAAATGGGGGTGGGGTTCTATGGGAGCTACATTCATTGTGGACCCACATTAACATGACAACATCAGGTACCCATTAAGAACGCCAGATGTCAAAATTCAATTAAAATGCACCTTAAATCTTCAAATTTATATAAACTGAAGGGCGCCACCATTATATGGGGACTCTGGCTTAACGTGGACCACTCTTCATAATTTTATAATTACATAATTTTTTATTCATTGTGAAGATACTCTGAAGGAATTCTGTAATCTATCTACAATCTAGAATTGGTAAAAATATTAGGGAGGAAATCGGATGCTCAATTTGATTTTACAAGAGTCGCGATTTTTCAACATTTAGACCCCTTATGGGAAAAGTACCATAAGAAGTGATCCGATCTATCCCATCTTTATACCAGGCCTAGAGTTATTAGATATACTGGAATATGAGTAATTTGAAGGCAATTATTAAAAATTTTGACCCTGGAAGGAGTTGCTCGGTATTGTCCATTTTCACATCATATCTAGCGAAGATGCAAATATTAGGATTTGCAATGTTTGAACAAAATCGGATAAGTTAAATTACATTCTTTGAAATTATTTACAAAATATTTATTTTATGAGTGGATCAATATTGTTCATCTGAGACTCTAAATATCTAAGATTATATTATTTTCACATTTAAAATAAATTGTTGTCGTTATTTTCATATAATTATGTTCCCGCTCCTATAACCCATTAATTGACACATTAATGTGAAAACTTTAAACATTAGAAGAAATTGATATACTGCCAAAGTCTTTAATGCATAACAAATGTAGGCCACGAATCTTCTTTCTAGTGAACTCCAAAAAGAAAAACAAAACAAAAAACCTATTATTCTGTCTCCGAAAAGAAACATTGATTTTGTTTTGCATTAAAAAATACCAAAACAACAAATTTATAATATATATTTATATACTTCTGCCAAATAACCGCAACAGACAAGTTTTATTAACACATTCTCTTTTTTGGTTAAAATATTTTTGTGATTTCCTCTGTTTCTTTTTTGTGTATTTTTTAAACTTTAAGTCACAACATTTATGAGTATATATGGATGTGCTTGCTTTGCAAAAAAAAAAAAAGAAATCGGCGAACGATGGAAGTTAAAAGCATTATACATATATTTTTGGTTTTACTAGAAAAATTCATTAGTATTTGTATGGCAAACTCATAAATTAACAATTTTATTGCAGACCAAGGACAGGGGAAAAATGAAAAAAAAAAAAACATTCAAAGACAAATATTGAACAAATAAAAATTGTATATGAAAGGTATTTTAGTGGATATTGAGGTGGGGAGCGGATTTTTTTTACTACGAAGCAATCAGCTAACAAAGTTATGTTAAATAATAAATAATGTTCGAATTATTACTCTCAATAGCAAAGGCAATAACGTGCCTTTTTTTGGGCAGCAACTCATTTTTGTCGCCAATAAATTAGACGACGACATATATCGACGACAGTTTTAGTAAATTTCAGAATTTCATTAAAAAATATCAAATATTATTGAAATATCTTGATTCATAGATAGTAAAATTTCTGAGAGCATAAAGTAGTTTATAGGACTTTGGGTTTGCAAAATAGTAGATTTTTGTACATAACAGTTCTTTAAATATTTAATTTATAAAATTTAAATTGTTTAGAGGATATAGCTGAAATTTTGAAAGATAATATTACAGTCACAGTTGATGGTTTCGAATTTCGACACATTGGACAAGAATTGACCCTTATTCTAAACTTTTGATTTCTAGCTCAACTTCGTCACATTTAGCACTACTGGTATGCTGTAGGATACAAAAAGCATAGCTGTTTCAAGCGAAATTCTCATTGAATATTTATATCGTCAATAGTATATTACAAATTTACAATAACATACATAGTATTTTTTTTTTCTTAATTTCAAAAATTCACCTAATCTCACGTTTTGCACCAATAGTGCAAAATGTTGGGATTTTAACCCCAAATTTACAGAATTTTGTCTTCAGACCCACAGTTTTAGGTAATTTTATAATTTTGTACTTTAAGCGTTAACGAATGTACTTTATCAAAACTCGCACCCTGTACTATTTCCATTGTTGGTGCTTTTTTAGTGCAAATATTTTCGATTTTGAGTTCTCAAAAAATTTTAGCTATGTAAGTTAAAGTTCAATATTAATTTCAAGTATTTCAGATCTTATTTGGAGTTTCAATGGCTTTACCCCGAGCTCATTTTTCAATATTGCCGAATGGAATATTGATATATGTTCAGCTCACCCTGTAAGGCGAAATACCAAAAATTCAACGCCAAGCAATTTATTTTTCTCTGATGGGGTATGTCAAAACTCCATTGGACCTCAATAAGGGGATTTATAGGTCTTCTATGAGATACCTTATTTGTCTTCTATGAGAAGGCTGATTATTATACCATGAAATAGCTGTAATTATACTATCCTCCACCATTTGGAAACCAACTCTATTGAAAATGTGGCTAAAATCAACATGATACCGAATGTCAGAACAAACCTAAAACATGCATAGATTCTTTTTAGTAATAGGAGTTGGTATCCATTTAACATTAAAACAATTTCGAACAATATATGAGGCTGTAGGAATATATGAACCTACATAGAGATTTTTGTAAGAAAGCCATAAAATGCAGTTTAAATCATCAAAACGCCGAAAATCTGGAGGTACAATTCAATAGGGGACTATGCGAAAATGAGGGCCGAATTATCCCATTTTCAATCCCATAAAATTATAGACATATCATGCGTATGAAAAATAGAATAGACATCTAGGTCAGTACCTTCAAAAGCCAGAGTGATTACTACAGGGAATATGTAAAGTAGGGCCGACTTTATTGTACCCTACACCACTATGCATATTAAGTAAAGCTCCACGTAACAATTAAACTTTTACATTGGTAATTTATGTGAAGTTCATCATACCGTATTATGCATTTTATGGCAATTATAATTTGAAATCGAATGGAGCTTATATGGGGATATTCAACCCTGTATCGATTCACTTATTTTGAAGGAGGCACTTTTGTCTGAAGCGATTTTCGCCAAAATCTATCCTTTTTGAGTGGATATTACACTTTTGGTGCACAGTAAACGGGAAATCGGATGCTATATCCAAATCTGAACCGAACTCGATAAAATTTGGCTAATTTATTTCTAAGCTGCATTTGATATATTTTCCGGAACATCGTTTTTAGGGAGTACATATTACGACTATAAAGGGTAGAAATAACAATTTGGAAGAATAATATATGGAATCATATATAGGCTCAATTTGGTCGCATGTTTTAAATTCCACCTTATTCGATCGTATATTACACGATAAGTGCACAATAAATGAAAAGTTGGAAGAAGATGTATTCTAGATATATTTAAATTTTCACCGATCTTCTTCAATTTCAATAGGGTTCGTCCTTGGGTCAAACAAATGACCTTTCCAAATTTGTCTAAATGGGACTATAAATGTATAAAAATTGTATTTGGCGTAACCAAAGGAGAGAAGACTAACTAGTTTTCAGAGAGAGCTCCAAGGCTCAGTCTCCCTAGCCTGCATACTCAAAAAAATTAAATAAATTCTCCTAAAAGTTTTAATCATGGGAGTGAGACTCTGTTTTTTCTACCCACCTCAATGTATCAATTAACCATTGCTACATATTGAATGTGTGTATATGTGTGCTCCTGCCATAACTTCTGTGACCGCACAACCGCAAAAAGTAATTTTATAATTTTACACTGTGGTCGCAATTAGTCCTCATAAAATAGATGTTCTATGTTCTACGAAAATTCTATTGCTGTTGTTTGTTAGTCACCCTATTTTTGCCAATACCATAACCTACTCATACCTAAGCTCCGGTACGAGCACAAACACAACCCCTTTGCGATTCGCTGTATGGGTATGTGTGTTTATTAACACATCTCTAACTCTACCTTAGTTGGAACTACTTTGTGACCACTTTTACAATCGGTTTTTGCTGGTTTCTGTTTTAGCGTTAAGTTGTGTATATGTATGTAAGTCTGTATTTTGTAATTGTGTTTTGTACATATTGGAGTGCAACAATGTCAACAGAAAAAAAAAAACAATGGAAACAAAAGCTACAACGGTAATGATTGTTTCTGAAATCGCAGAACTCTGGGACCTTACCAATATTTGTTATGTGCACATTAAAATGTACAAATTATTGTTATTGTTTATAGTCGCGGCGGCGCCGCCAAATGTTTATTTATCCCAAAAGTCCTTGGGGAATACACATTTTTATTTGTTGTGTGTTTTCGTGGCAAATTTGTAATGATTTGTTTGCTGTGGAATTTAAAACTAAAGGTAAGGGTGAACTTTGACCATTAACCTTTTGGGGTTTTGGATACGATTCCTCTTTCCTATTACCTCTTTCTGTGTTACCCTCTTAATTACCCAAAACTTTTTCGTTCAGGAATACTTAAATATTAAATTCAATTCAATTTTCCCCAACAACATTCCGCCCAAGAACCTTAAAATCTTAAGGAAATTAAATTTCCATTTCCACCAAGACCAAGAAACTATAAAACATTTAAGTCAATAATATTCTCTTGAGTTGGCTTCATGCAGCCTCCGTCAGCCTGGTATCTTTCGAATGGCCTTAAACTTTATACCTAAGCCCAATTTTATGATGCCATTGTCTGTTCTTTGTTCGCCTAAATAATAAGACCAGGCTAGACGCATCAAACAAATTTTTATAATACTCATTAGTTGTGTATTCATAAATTGTGCAAAGTTTTCGGTCCAGCAATAAACATATTTTTAAAAGGATGGAGAATTTATCAAGGATACGTCGTATATTAATTTGTAACATCCCTACAGCAGAGTTGGCAGAGATAGATGCGTCTTTATTGGTTAGCCGAACGAACGAACGCACCAAGGCTGTGCTAAACTTAAACAAATTTGTAATGTCAAAGTTTGTTGTTGTTGTTGTTTTACTTTTCATTGGCTTTACAAAAGACAAACTTTTGCGGTATTGAGATTGAAACTAAATCTGGTAGCACAGAGAGCAGACCAGCAGTGATGATAAACGACTAGGACAGTTTAATGTTTAAACCAGTAAAGGACAATAGTTGGGCGAGACCGACTATATGTTAGCCTACACTACTATGCATATTTAGTAGAGCATCCCGTAAAAAACGTACCAACTATGAACCTCTTTGGAATGCGTCTTTTGTTTCGGCAGATATAACAAAATTTGGTATACAATAACCGTGAAATCAGATGAAGAGTAATGTGGTTT
The DNA here is from genome assembly GCF_030504385.1 of Musca domestica. Classification (NCBI taxonomy): domain Eukaryota; kingdom Metazoa; phylum Arthropoda; class Insecta; order Diptera; family Muscidae; genus Musca; species Musca domestica. The sequence goes on from NW_026712433.1 coordinate 47,233, forward strand.
TCTCGTCGGTTGAGGTAAGCTCAGCTGTTCCTCGAGTCTCCATAAGAACCGACTAAACCTTATGAAATAATAATAGTACATTTCTCCCTTTCCTGGGGGTAAAAAACGTATATCTGTCTGTGTGTCTGTCTGTTGTAATGACGCTATCTTTCGAACAAATGTAGATAGAAGGCTAAAATTTTGCACACCTGTATATTTTGCCAGTACGCAGGTTAAGTTCGTAAATGGGCTATGTAGGCCCAAGTTATCATATCATATAACGGTACCTCCCGATATTCGGTATTTTGATGATTTTAGCTACATTATTCACCGGAATTGCTTCAAATTTGGCATTTGAAGTTCGTAATGGATACTACAGTCTAAGACAGAAAATTATCTGTGCAAGTTCACGTATTCCTATAGCCCCCATATAACTGTACCCCCCCGATATTCGGTATTTTGATTTACCGGAATCGTTTCAAATTTGGTATTTAAAATTCGTAGTGGATACTACATTCTAAGTCAAAAAATGAGACATGTAGGTCCATGTCTTCGTATAGCCCCCATATAACAGAAACCCCGATATTCGGTATTTTGAAGATTTTAGCGACATTATTTACCGGAACTATTTCAAATTTTGTATTTGAAGTTCGTAATGGATACTACAGCCTATGACAGATAATTGTCTGTGCAGGTGCATGTTTTAAAACCCCCATGGTCCCTCCCTATATTCGGTATTTTCATGATTTTAGCTACATTATAAACAGATTTTTTTTTAAGTTTCGCATTTGAATATTGTAATAGCTTGTGACGTCGTCGTATAGACCCTAATATACGGTTGGAGGGTATCCAAAGTTCGGCCCGGCCGAACCGTTGACGCGTCTCGTAGGCAAGAAGGTGAACGACTTATGGGCAATCGAGAAAAATGATGTTTGGTTATTCACAATAAATTCTTGATTAAGAGTGTGATTAGCTGACGGTTCGGAGGAGATCGGGTACTCGTGGATGACCGGGGAAGATTGGGAATTACGATGTTGTGTTCGGTTGATGCGGGATGTTGACGATTTAAAGATAATCGGGAATTTGTGATCGTCGGCTATCGACGGTTTGACTGTTGTCAGGAATTACGATGCTTGTATTCGGGTGATGCGGGTGTTGTTGTTACCATTGTGAAATAGGTGCGGTGCAATGAAATCATCACGGTACTGAAGGTATATATGGAAACTATATAAAAAGGTTAAAAGCTATAAGTCGGTTTTCCCGGTTTGTTATAAATGTTACAAGGTTCCAAATTTGGTCTATATCGATTTTATTGGAGTTAGGGTTATTCCAAATTTGGACCCGTTGTGGTGAAAATGCCAGAAGGAGTGATCCTATATATTCCATTTTCATACTAGATCTAGCCCTAGTAGTAAAATTGGGTTGTGTGAAATTTTCAGTGATTTTGATGTTCATTTCGCATTTTTTGTTGTTGTTTTAATTATTCAAAATGTTGACCCTTTGTGGGGAAGGTACCAGAAGGAGTTTTAGTAGAAATATTGATATATGCCGAGTTTTAAAGGAATCGAATGCTTATTTAGTATTTTACAAGCCTCATGGCTTGACCCGTTGTGTGAGAGGTACTTACAAAAACTATGGGTCGCATAGTCGGAGTTGGACATAAACCTGAGGAGAAAAAGCTATAAAGGTTAGATACATATTAGTGGAGGAAATTTCAATTTCATGATTTTAATATTATGTCTTTGTGGATTTTGCTTGTAACATGGAGAAAGAAGCGAGATAGACCAATAGTTACTTTTGAGGATCTTCATAGAATCACTTTCAGATTCGATTTATGAATGTGAGTCCATCTGTCCGTCCGTCTGTCCATGTATTTTTGTGAACGAAATGCAGGTCGCATTTATTATCCGATTGAGATGACCTTTTCCAAACCTGATTTGTTTGACAATCAATCCCTATTGAAATTGGTGAGAAATAATTTAATTTTTGATATAGCTCCCATATATATCTTCAATTGATTTCGGGTTAATTGTGCACCAAATGGCCAATATCAGTCCAAATGACCTGGCACATCCGACCGTATTTAGTCTAGAAGCAAGTACATCAAATTTCGAGAAAATCGGTTCAGATGTAGCTATATATATCTCCCTTATATATATTTATCCGATATCAGGTTTATTGTGCACCAAAGAGCTGATATTAGATCAACTGAACTGAATCTTGGCAATCCTGACTGAGTTCATCCTAGAAACAAGTACATCGAATTTGGTGAAAATCGGTTCAAATATAGCTGTAGTACCCATATATATTTTTCATCCAATTTGGGGGGGATAAATTCCACACATGCGTAATATGCACTCCACAACAATGATCATTGGTACCTGATATCAGATACAGCTCAGAAATAAGTGTTAGAAAAATTTGTGAAGATAGGTTCAGATCTGGATATAGCTCCGATATATATCTTTATCCGATTTCAGTTAATTTGTGCACAAATGGAGTGAATTGTGACTCTTCCGAAGTAAGTACATCAAATTTGGAGAAAATCGGTTCAAATATAGCTGTAGCTCCCATACATGTGTTTCATCCGATTTGAGGTTTTAAGTCCCTCACATGCGTTATATGCAATCCACAAGAATGATATTTGATACAGGACATCAGGTACAGCTCGAAAATACCTCTGCAAATTTTATCGATATCGATAAAGATTTTTATATAGCTTCGAAACACATCTGCATCCGATATTTACTCCGTCCGGTATACCTATTGCTCCAATCAATATTTATACCCTACACCACATTGTGGTAAGGGTATTATGTCTTTGTGCACTTGTTTGTAACATGCAGAAGGAAGCGAGATAGACCCATAGTTACTTTTGAGGATCTCCATAGAATCACTTTCTGAGTTGATTTATGCATGTCCGTCCGTCTGTCTGTCTATGTATTCTTGTGAAAAAAATGCAGGTCGCATTTATTATCCGATTGAGATGAGATTTTCAATTTGTTTGGCCCAAAGACGAACCCTATTGAAATTGGAGATAATCGGTAAAAATTTAGATATAGCTCCCATATATATCTTCGTCCGATGTGCCTTTTATTGTGCACCAAACGTGTAATATCAGCCCGAATAGTATGGAATTTTAAACATATAACCAAATTAGGTCTGAAAATAAGTATGACAAATTTGATCGAAATCGGTTCAGATATAGCTAAAGCTCCCATGGTATATTGTTCATCCGATTTGTTACTTTTGTCCTCCGCAGCCGTAATGTGCACTCTGTAACAACAATATTGGGGAAATATATCAAATGCAGCTCCGAAAAACCTTTGCTAAATTTATCGAGATCGGTTCAGATTTGGATATAGCCCCCATATATAACTTCAAACGTCTAATATTTCCCAAATGGGATGAAATTTGGCACATACAACCAAATTGGGTCTAGAAGGTAGTATGCCAAATTTGGTGAAGATCGGTTCAGATGCACTCCGTAACAACGATATTCAGGGAAATATATCAAATACAGCTCAGAAATATCTTTGCCAAATTTTATCGAGATCGGTTCAGATTTGGATATAGCTCCCATATATATCTTTATCTGATTTCAAATTAATTTTGCACCAAATGGGCATTAAAAGTCCGAATTTAAAAGATACAAATTCTTCGGCATATTTAGTCCTTTGAACTTTAAATTATAATTATAATCATAGCATGTATGATTGAATTCACCTATAAAAACTTTAATTGTTATCTGGAGCTCTACTAAATTAGCAAAGTGGTGTAGGGTATCATAAAGTCGGCCCCCGCCCGAATTTAGGGCTTTCTTTACTGATTTTTACTATAATCCTTATCGAAGTCATATTATGCACTTGCTGTGTAGTGCTATAGTGTTATTTGGTTCATAACTAATATCTTCGGTACTACAAAGATATCAGGACATTTGGCACCATTTTTGAAGAGCAAGGTTGTAGGATATAATGTAAGTCTTAATACCCTATAATTTTCGACCTTTTTGTGGTGCTGCAAAAAGTTCCGGCACAAAAATATCAGGTTTCTTATATTGCTGCGGAACCGGTTCACACAACCCCATTTATGACTACTTGGTGGATAGGCTTTCAAATATACATATCAGTTTTGTCGAATCACTGAGTATTTCCCAAGAAAAATTACTTTGTCGTAATCATGTTGAAAAAACCTACCCTATAACGGGGTTTATGTCCGCAACCGTTTTGGGATTATTACTCTAATTGTAATGGGATTTATGTCCGTGGAGATTACGATATGGCACCTTTCAGCATATTAAAGCTCATACATATGGAATTTTCAAAACGGCCTCATATACACCGTTGTATATCCTTCTTGATAATGTTTTTCACCTCTCTTATTTTTTCCCATGGTAACGAAGTTAGCCCTCTCTGCGCCCCTCTTTAGCTGAATTTCCTCGGAGTGAATCAAAGTTTTAAAATTATTTTAGAGACCAAACAAATCACCAGCAAGAAATCCCTAAAACCTATTTAACTTGTCTCTTCAACATTGCGGGTCGTCCTTAGCTGACATCGTTGTTTTGCTTATTTCCTTAACAATTTTAAGATAAAAGGCCGAACAAATTAAGTTTTTGTTTGCATCAGAGATGCCTGGCCTGAAGTTGGTGGTATCCTCCACTAGCGGGTCTTTACATCATGTTTGATATTTAAATTGCCTTCAAAGCTTTTAAGTTTTTTTATATTGCACGGAAATTGCTCTTTTTCCTTCAGCTGGTTGTTCGTCGTTGTCTATTCGTTCGTTCGTTCGTTCGATCGTTGTTTGTTCATTCATTCAGTTGTCTGGCATTTTGTGGCCATTAGTAGTAAGTAAGCATCCTTTTTTTGACAAGTCTGTTACAGTTTTGTTGTTGTTGCTGTTGTTCTGCCACCCAGACTACTGTCATGTTGGTATGTTGGCCATATCCGGAAATTTTTAGCCTTGGCCAGGATACAGTTGGGACAGAGCTGAATACTGTTGCTGCACTGGCTGGCAAAGTGCTAGAAAAATGTTTTATGGCATCGGAATGAGAGATAGCCGGGAGTTGACAAAACGCTAAATGATGGTGCCGTTTTTGTATTTCTGTAGCCCATTAATATTTTATTGGTTTATTTGTCACAATAGAGCCGTGGTGGGTGGTCTTCGGCATTTATGTGCCCTATGGAAACTATTAGGTCTAAGCGTCTGCAGGGTAGCCTCGAACAAACACAGGGCTATTTAAAATTGAGGCGTGCCATATTATTGCTGGCTGGTTCAGTGCCATTTTTCACTTATTACACACACAGATATAAATTGGTCACATTCTTTTGCGGCTCTCCAGCTCGTTCGTTCGCTCACTCGCTCGCCCGCTAATACTTGTAAAGCTTTGGCACGTTATACCCTTGGGACTCATATTAGCTAAAACACCATACAATCATATTAATAACCATTCTGCAATATTCAATTCGCCAAAAACGAGTCATTTAAGTTCAACGTCGAACGACATACATCAGCGAAAACCGAAGACTCCACTCACACCCATACGTACTCCGGCTCACAACCACAAGCGACATCATCTGCAAAAGTTTTCCTTCCTTCCTGCCTGGCTGCCAGCCTGCCTGCCTGCCATCCTTGATAAAGTGAAAACAATGAAGAAACTTCGCATTATATTTATGGCTGGCAATTGTAGTTGTCGTCCTTATGGCATTATTAAAAACTTAATGGTTTTAGCCCATCATGGCTCTCTTTGTTGTTGTTGTAGTAGCAGTAGTTGTTGTTGTTGTTGCTGTTCTGGCTGTTGTTATTATTATTATTGTTGTATGCCACAATATTTTTATGGTTGGGTCGGCCAAACCCCCTGCCCCATTAGACATTCACATTAGCCGCACCTCCCCCCAACGCCACCACTTTAATGGAGCATTGGAGTATATGTCATAATGGTTTTGGCGGCTTTGCATGGCAATCGAGCGCGGGTGGGAACGGTGTGGACCGGGAATGATGGTTATATTAAGTAATTGATTACATCTCCTGGGACTTTTAAGAATTTTTCTTTATGGCACGATTTCAAACACAGTCACTTTGAACGTTTTTAGAGAAATAAATGTTTACCAATACATGTTCCAGATGCCCATGTATGACGTCTGTATGTGTGTGCGTGTATGTTTGGAAGACGTTTTAGTTTATTGACATGGAAGATGGAAAAATTATTATTAGCAATAAAACTAAGATGAGTTTTTTTTTGCTTGGTGTTAAGGGGAAGAAGAGCCGAGGTTATTTAGAAAAATATTTGCGGTTTTTTTGTGAACAATAAAAACATGTCTATACTTGGCATCTTGGGATGGTAAAGACTCTGGCCATTCATGTTTATTTTAAAAGCTTAAATTTTTGCTGTCGAAGAATATAAAGAATAAGGGGCTATAGATATACATAAAGCGATCGGACTGGCAGCCTTACGTATTATACAACATAATATAAAGAAAAACCAGTAAAGGAAGTCTCAAAGTCGGGCGGGGCCGACTTTATGATACCCTACACCACTTTACTAATTTAATAGAGCTCCGCATAACAATTAAAACTTTTTATGGGAGAATTCAATCATACACGCTATGATTATATTTATAATTTAAAGTTCAAGGGACTAAATATGCCGAAGCATTTGTATCTTTTAAATTCGGACTTGTTCTGCCCATTTGGTGCTCAATTAATTTGAAATCGGATAAAGATATATATATATATATATATATATATATATATATATATATATATGAGCTATATCCAAAACGGAACCCATCTCGATAAAATTCAGCAAATATATTTCTGAGCTGTATTTGATATATTTCCCTGAATATCGTTGTTACGGAGTGTATTTTACGGCTACGGGTAGCAAATATGACAAATCGGATGAACAGTTTATATGGGTGCTATAGCTATATCTGAACCGATCTTCACCAAATTTGACATACTATTCGGTCTTAAGTGCCAAATTCCATCCCATTTGGACAAATATTAGACGTATGGTGCACAATCAAAGGAAAATCGGAAGAAGTTATATATGGAAGCTATATCCAAATCTAAACCGATCTCGATAAAATTTAGCAAATGTATTTCTGAGCTGTATTTGATAGATTTCCCCAAATATTGTTGTTACAGAGTGCATATTACGGCTGCGGAGGCCAAAAATAACAAATCGGATGAACAATATATATGGGAGCTATAGCTATATCTGAACCGATTTCGATCAAATTTGGCATACTTATTTTGAAGTCCAATCAGATCGTACGTGCAAAATTCCATACTATTCGGACGAGTCATTAATGATATTACACGTTTGGTACACAATAAAAGGCAAATCGGACGAAGATATATATGGGAGCTATATCTAAATTTTGACCGATTATCTCCAATTTCAATTGGGTTAGTTCTTGGGCCAAACAAATGATTTGTGCAAAATTTCATCTGGATAGGGCAATAAATGCGAACTGTACTTTGTTTACAAAAATACATGAACAGACGGACGGACGGACATGCAGATCATCAAAAGGAACTATGGGTCTATCTCGTTTCCTTTTGCCTGTTACAAACAAATGCACAAAGACATAATAACCTGACCACCTTGTGGTGTAGGGTATAATTAGAGCCTTAATTGAATTCAAACCTCCACTTTAGTTGAATAAACGTCGGGTCAGAATTTATGTGAAGTAGATCATAACAACTATGATCGTTTTTGAATGCATATTATGGCTTTAGATCTTTTATAATTGGAAACCGAAAGGAACTAATATATGGTAGGTATATCCCACTCTTGAACCGTTTTCCCTAATATCCATTTTTTATGAGTACTATAAATGTAAAATGGAATAAAAAAAATCATCGACGCTGCATCTTAATCTGAACCTCTCCTTAAAATTTAGTAGAGGTATTTTTATGCTGTTCCTAAAACATATATAACTATCTGAACCGATTTTCACAAAATTTTACACACCTTCTTCCTCTATTTATGCCATCATTTTATCCAATTCGGGATTATATTAACTATTTTCTGCACAATAAAAAAGAAAATATAGGTATATTTGGTAGCTATATCCAAATCTGAACCGATTTCGACAAAATTTCATTTGATAATTTTATTTGAATTATTTCCCCGAATATCGTTGTTATATTTTGAATATCGCGATCATATTACACCTGTGAGCAAATACATAATACCCAGACCAATAGGGTGCTTAAAATATTGTTAAAACAAGTAAAACAGCTGTAAATTCGGCCGGGCCGAACTTTTAATACCCTCCACCATCTGGTAAAAATTTGGCAATTTCCAAAAAAAAAAACAAAAAATAAATAAATAAAATAAACTCCGTTAAAAATTCTGTTAAAATCTTAAAATACCGAATGTCTATACGACGACGTGGACCTGCATAGGCAACTTTTGTCATAAGATTTTACAATATTTAATTGCGAAACTTGAAGAAAAATCTGTTATAATGTAGCTAAAATCATCAAAATACCGAATATAGGGGGTACCGTTATATGGGGGCTATACGAAGACGTGGACCTGCACAGACAATTTTCTGGCATGGGCTGAAGTATTCATTTCGAACTTCACATGCGAAATTTGAAACAATCCCGGTAAATAATGTCGCTAAAATCATCAAAATATCGAATATCGGGGGTACGGTATATGGGGGCTATTTTCTGTCCTGTTCTGGCCCGTTTTCTGTTTTATGCTGCAGTATCTACTACGAACTTCAAATACCAAATTTGGAACGACTCCGTTAAATATTGTCGCTAAAATCATCAAAATACCGAACACCGGGGGTACCGTTATATGGGGGCTATACGAAAACGTAGACCTACATGGCTAATTTTTTGACTGAGGATGTAGTATCCATTACGAACTTCAAATACGATTCCGGTAAATAATGTCGCTAAAATCATCAAAATGCCGAATACCGGGGGGTACCGTTATATGGGGGCTATATGATAACTTAGACCTACATGGCCCATTTTCGAATTTAACCTGCCTACTGGCAAAATATACAAGTGTGCAAAATTTTAGCCTTCTATCTCAATTTGTTCGAAAGATAGCGTGATTACAACAGACAGACAGACGGACATGGCTAAATCGTCTTAGAATTTTACGCTGATCAAGAATATAAATACTTTGTTGGGTCTGACATGAGTATTTCGAGGAGTTACAAACGGAATGACAAAATTAATATACCCTCCATAGTATGGTGGAGGGTATAAAAAAAAACACAATTGTAGGTGTTTAAAAGAAATTGAACTAGTTTCAGTAGAAGTGTTAAGATGTGTGCATTTTTATCTTATTACACACTCCACCTTGAAAATGAGGGTATATTTACTTTGTAAAATTCTAAGTCGATTTAACGATGTACGTCAGTCTTCCCATCTCTCTGCCTGTTGAAGTCACGATACAGCCCACATTATTTGACATAGGGCTTCGAACAAATTGTATTGTGTCTAGTATGGTTGGTATTGAAAATGAGATATATCGGTCCACGTTTTGATATAGCCGCCATGTAACGATACCTCCCGATATTAGGTATTTTGATGATTTTTGTTACATTTTTTCACGGATTTGTGTAAATTGATAGTGGTATTTGTAGTTCACAATGGGTTTTAGCTCCGCTGGCGAAAAATATTATGTATAGGTCCAGGTTTTGGTATAGCCCCCATATAACGGTACTTCCCTAAATTAGGTATTTTGATGATTTTTGTCGCATTTTTCTACGAATTTGTCTACAATTGTATTTGTTCCGGCAGTGCAAAATTGTATGTATTTGTCCACGTTTTTTTATAGCCCTCATATAACAGTACCCCACGATATTCCGTATTTTGATGATTTTTGCCACATTTTTTTACGGATTTGTCTAAAATGGTATATCTTGGTCAGCTCCGGTAGCGCAACATTTAATATTTATAACTACGTTTTTTTTTAATAATCCTAGTCACATTTACCCACGAAATTTTTCCCGTTTTGGTATAGCCAACATATAACGGCCTCCCCCACTTTAAGGTTTTTTTTTTTTGAAAACTCTAACAATATTATCCAAACGGTCCTATTGGTATTTATAGTTTAAAGTGGAACACGTTTTAATTTAGATACCTTTAAAAAAATGTTTTCTTTACCCGAAGGCGGAGGGTATTAAAAGTTCGGCCCAGCCGAACTTAATGTTTTTTTACTTGTTTTTTAACTTTCGACTGCAAGGAGTGAAATCTTTGACCTTCGACCCGACAGACAAAAGGACATGGATTGACTCTCTTTCTATTAAGTCCAAATTGTTTCTACTGAATGTTATACACATAAGGTGAGCCCTCATATAGCATTAGCCTCAATTAAAAACTGTATCAATTAGACATTTCGAATTTCCATTGGACCCAATCTATTTCCATTGAACCCAATCTATTAAAGTAATTTTCATAAAAAATATATCTTATATATCTTAAAAAGCTCGGAAATACTTTGCCAAATTTTATCGAGATCGGGTAAGATTTGGATATAGCTTCCATATGTATCCTTAATCCGATTTCGGGTTTATTGTGCAAATAATGGCTAATATCAGTCCAAATGGAGTTCTGATTGAAAATATTACCCATGCTTTCGCCAAACCTTGAACTTTTTAATATTTCTATGAATGACATCTCATCCACAATACATTTTCAATAGGATTAAACCTCATAAGGTATGGAATTAGTATCCGAGTTTTTTTTTTTCAAACTTCCACATCTCTTTATGTCTACCAATACAGAATCTATTGTTAAAATGGGGTATATTGAACCAGTGCCTTTGACAATACCCCTAGAAATAGTCGAAAAATAAAAATTCACAAAATAAATCAGAAAGTGGACCGAGTTTCTGATTGGCTATAACATTTCTAAATGCAACATCCTTTAAAGGGACCCTATTAAACCATATGTATTTTAAAGGTTAAATAAGTTTTGGTTCGTGTGTGTTTTCTTATTTTCATTATTTTCAATCTAAATTTGTTATTCGAAAATAGTTTCCGGATTTTATTTTCTTTGATTTGTGGTTAATTTGAAAAACAAAAATTTCTCATCAAATTGCTAATAGGAATAGAAGCACCAACAAAAAAAAAACACTCAATTAAATTATTTATTTATTGCTTTTTCACACATCGATACAAACAAATATCTACAGAGCATATGTAAATGTGTGTTTATACATTGATGCAAAATACAATATTGTATTTAAATAAAAACTTAATCTACTTTTCCATCAGGCAAAACTTTATTAAAAATTCAATATTTTAGGTTACGGGTTTTTCAAATGGCCGCTTGAATAAGTGACGAACAGTCGCCATGGCGTTGAGGAGAATTTTTGTATTATTTAGAGATTTTTTGGATGCTTTATACTTTTTTATCGGGATATGGGATTGGTTATCACTACATTGCGAGTATATCCATATCAGAGATACAAAATCAAAAAACAAAACAAAAATCAACCATTGGTCTAAGTAAACATAGGGATATTTTATTTAAAGTCTTTCAGCACTACAAAAGTTCATCTTTTTGTTTTAAACATACTATTCTGGCATATGCCGGGCAAAATGTTTACAACATTTACAGTTAACCTTCAATATCGATAGAATTTGAAATTGTAAAAAATAACACAAAAATTTTAATTTTAAATAAAAATTTTTTTATTCGAAAGATTAATATGTGACATTAATAATTTCGGGGATATGGGCACCGCTGTTCTTGACGAAGTACATTCTTGACGTCCAATTTTTGGCCACTTTTCGAGCACTGCTGGCCGTATGTCACGAATAACACGAACAACGCTGGCCTCCAAAGCGTCAATTGTGACTGGTTTATCAGTATAAACCAGTGACTTCACGTAGCCCCACAGGAAATAATCGATAGGTGTCAAATCGCACGACCTTGGAGGCCAATTGACAGGTCCACTTCTCAAAATCATATTATCGCCAAATTTTGATTTCAATAAGTCGATGGTTACGTTCGTCGTATGGCACGTAGCACCATGCAGTTATTTTAAACAAAAAATCATTGATCATGATGCGGTATCGATCTCCATTGACCTAACGCGAGCTCCGGCCTCATTTTCGAAGAAAAAAGAAATAAGAAGAAATAAGGTCCGATGACGACACCAGCGTGAAAAACCGCGCCATACGGTGCATTTTTCTGGATGTAATGGAGTCTGTAGGGTCTCTTGTGGATTGGTCTCACTCCATATGCTGAAATTTTGCTTATTAACAAACCCGTTAAGCCAAAAATGCGCCTCATCGCTGAACACAATTTTGCGATAAAACAACGGGTCATTTGCCAACTGCTCTAGAGCCTGATTTTCAAAGTAAATTTGGATAATTTCGTAGCGTTGTTCAAGCGTGAGTCTATTCATGATGATTTGTCAGAGTATACTGAAACAAATAAAAAAAGTTTCATCAAAATTTAATTTTTTGTGTTACTTTTTACAATTTAAAGTTCTATCTAGCTTAAAAAACACCCTTTATTAGACATTTGAAAAAATATCTGTAATTGGGATTCTTTTTATGGGCCTATCAGTAAGACTCATATGGGTCTATGAGTAAAGACCCATAAAAAATCCCAATTACAGTAATACAGCTATAGACGATCATCTACCTAACATAAAACTTGCGAATATCTTGTCAAGATACTTGAGAAGATATGTAGAGGAATATTTAATATTTATTCACAGCAGATCTTGTTCTAGTAGAAATAATGGGATGTGTACATTTTGAGGAAAACCGGGTGCTTATTTCGGATTTTATGCTCGTTTTGGTTGGTACAAGAAGGAACGATCCGATATCTATCATATTTATAACATACCTTGTGTAGATAGAAATATTGAGGTGTGCCGATTTCAAGATTATTGTGCCTCAAATGGTCAATGTAAGCTCGCATTGAAAAGATTTTGGGCACATATGACCGAATTCAACCTGGAGGGAAGTGTACCAATTTTGATGAAAATTGGTTCAGATATAGCCATAGGCCCCATATATATGTTCCTCGGATTTTGTATTTAAGTTGTCCAAAACCCATAAAATGCACTCCACAACAAGGATATTTGGTGCCATCTATGAGAACAGCATAGAAATATGTCTGTTAAATTTTAATGAACTCGATTGAGATTTGGATTTAGCTCCAATAAGTTTGAGATAAAAAAAACTGCAACAAAGTCAAATGGCATAATTTTTACATTTTTTTTTTTAATTTATTGAATGAAAGCAAAAAATTTCGGAAATAGTATCAAATTTTAGAATTAGTTTAGAATTGTTCAAATTGGTCACCTTTGGCACGAATTATGGCCTTCAAACGGAAACTCGGCTCTTCTTCGCTCTCAAAAATACCGGTAGAAAGTATTATATCAATGAAAATTGTGAGAGACGACTTTTCGGAATCTCATGGTAACATAATACATTTAAAAGGCCTTCTAAAGGAATTCATTACAGGGGCATATTTAATAGAGTATTTTTTTCACAAGAAACCAGAGATAGTCTACTTTTCAAAGGTCCCACTGTATCTCTATATGTATCGATTTATTTATTTTTAATACTTTGACCGTTCTTCAATTCGTGTTGAGTGATTTTTTCCCTGTGTGTGTGTGTGCAAAGGGCCTGCATTTTTGTCTTATTTTTGTGGGTTGATTTATGTGATTCTCTTCCCTTTGGATTTTTTGCTAAACTTATAAATAAATAAAAAACATTTCACGCTAACTCACACATACAAAGAAACATTACTAGGCACACACACACATATATACCTTGTTTCAATGGAATATATTTTTTCTGGAATATATCATGGATTATAACCATTTCTGTCGTCATCACCATAACCTTTCCCAAACAGCTAACAAAAAAATCGAACCCAACCCCATTGGCATTTGAATATTTTACATACAAATCGAATTTTCCTCAATTTTAATTGGATTTTTGATTGGTTCTCTTTCTGTCATTGCGAATGTATGGCTGGCTGGCTGGCTGGTTGACTGGGCGGCATGTGTGCGGTTGTCCGTTTGTGTGTTTTTGTATTTATTATATTGTAGTATTATTGTATTATTTTTCTGCATTTGTTGTTGCCTTTGTTTGTTTGTTTCATCTCACAAAAAATACCAAACAAAATTTTATGCATAACAGCAAACAACAACAACAACAACAACAGCCATAACAAATAAATTTATAAAATACCAATAAAAAACCAGACTTGCATTTCATGGAAAATAGTTTTGGCTCTTTTTTTTGAAGATGTCATGGTTTCATCTAAACATTTAATTAGAAAACTATTTTCAAGGAATCAACAACCGAACCCAAGGAATAATAAAAAAAATGAAACACACACATACATACATACACACAAGTAAACATTGTAATAAAAAAACGAAGTTTCAAGAGATTTCTTTGGTCTTAGGGAAAAAATTGAATTGCATATAGTTTTTCTAATAACTACACTAACAAAAACAACAACAACAAACACTTTCTGGAAAAATACCATTGTTTGTTAAGGTAAGCTAAAGATCCTTAGAATTCAATTAAAATTTCATTTCGAAAAACCAATTTGTAAGAAAAGAAAATGAAAACTTGCCAAGAGGAATACAAGATCGAAGAGGGCCACAGAGCTGCAACAATTAAATATAACAAATTTATTTTATAATACACTTCGTTGGCTATAAATGAAATATGGAATAATTTGTGGTATTTCTAATATTTTAAAGGGAATTTTGTGCCCGGCAACATACCCTTGAAAAAAAAAGCAATAACTATAAAGGTTAGTGGAAGTGTATTTCAAGAAGGATTTTTTGGGCAGCTTTTCTAAGAACTGTTAATTTCATAATCTTAGAATACCAAAAAATATAATTTTATAAATTTTCAAGGCAAAATGGTATCTCTTTTTGAATTTTTCAAAATATACTTTGTATATACTGTCAGATATATAAACAATAATATTTTTGATAGTCTGAGATTTAAGAGAAGAGAGGGATTTGCATTAAATTGAAAATTCGTTAATTTCTAAAATGGTGGACATGAAATTACATATTTAGTGGCATTCATCAACAGAAAATCAAAATAGTCATGGTCTTGTCGCATATAGCCTTATTGCATCCCTTTCTGCCTGGAACCCATTCAAATGAGGCGAAGATTAAGGGAACAGGATGAAGGACGTCCTCCATTCATCGTTAGAAGACATAGATTATATAATTATTTTTTCCAACTCAGCTATGTTGCATCAGAAAAAAGTCAACAATCAAAAAATCTCTTTGAGCTTATAGCACTTACTAGCTGAACCCGGTGCGCTTCGCTACCCCTTTTGATTTTATATGCATTCAAAATTTTATTTACGAATATATGTTGGATAAAGAAAAACAAATTTAAAAATTAAAAAAAAATATATTGCACTATTTTAATGCGTTAATAAACGAAATGATTACAAAAGCAGTAACATGACATGAATACACGAAGGGTTTGTCCCTTGGATTTATTTATTTCATAGCAAATACCAAGCGTGCAGGAATCTGCATTTTTTTTAAGTAGAGTGGCATTTCTATTGCAATTAGTGAATTCGAGATAGCAACATACTTCGCCGTAATAAGCATATTTCAAATAAATTGTTGTGTTGTTTTTTAGTGTTAGCCTAAGGCGTTGTGGGTCAATGGTTCTTATTAAAATCATATCATAATCTGATCCGATTTAAATATAATTTTAAAAAAATTACTTTTACACCAAACTCCGCCACACCTTTCATATTTCATTGAAATTGGTGCGTCAAATATGTGAAATCGGCCGAGAATATATATATGGGAGCTATATCCAAATCTTAACTTATTTCCAATTAATTTATCACATTTATTATTATAACCAAATTCCGCCACACATTCTGAATTTCATTGGAATCGGTCATATATATCGTGTTTGGTGCATAATATGTATGAAATCGGCCGAAATATATATGTTAGCTATATCCAAACCTCAACTGATTTCAATATAATTTGGCAATTTTTGCTGGTGACAGATTTTGTCCCTCTCGCTTTGGGTGCATCAAATATGTGAAATCGGCTGAGTATATATATATGGGAGCTATAATCACATCTGAGCGTATTTGAATATAATTTGTCAAATTTATTTTTGTACCAAATTTAGCCACTCATGCCGAATTTCGTTGGAATCGGAAATACGTATCGTGTTTTGTGCATCAAATATGTGAAATCGGCGGAAAATATATATGGGAGCTATATCCAAATCTGAACCGATTTTTATATAATTTGACTAATTTATTTTCTAATAAAAATCCCGCTACATATTCCAAATTTCTTTGGAATCGAACATATATATCGTGTATGGTGCATAAAATACATGAAATCGGTCGAAAATATATATGAGAGCTATATCCAAATCTGAACCGATTTTAATATAATTTGACAAATGTATATTTGTTTTAATTTCCGCTACACATTCCAAATTTCATTGAAATTAGAGATACATAGCGTGTTTGGTCCACCAAATACATGAAATCGGCCGAAAATGTATATGGGAGCTATATCCAAATCTGAACCGATTTCAGTATAATTTGGGAAATCAATTTTTTAGATAAAATCTATCACACATTTCAAATTTCATTGAAATTGGGGATACATAGCGTGTTTGGTGCATCAAATGCTTGAAATCGGCCGAAAATATATATGGGAGCTATATACAAATCTGAACCGATTTCAATATAATTTGACAAATTTATTTTCGGATTTGCCTATATGTCCCTAGTTTAACTTCCCCATATTTAGAATTTCGAGTTGGAAATTTGTAATAGTTCTAGCATAGTAAAATTATAATATAGCTGTGAATCGTGAGAATATATTGTGTACATAGATGTCAGCTAAGGTTAATACTTGCGACAGATTAAGGGATCCTTTTGACTGCTCCACCATACTATGGAGGGTATATTAACATTGTCATCCCCCTCGAAATGCTCATCTCAGACCCAGCAAAGTATATACATATATCTGTCTGTTTTAATCACTCTATATTTCGAACGAATTGAGATAGAAGGCTAAAATTTTGCTCACATATGTATTTTGTCAGAAGGCAGGTTAAAAAATGGAAAATGGGTCATGTTGGTTCAGGTTTTCGTATAGCTCCCATATGACGGTATATAATAATAATATTCGATATTTTGACGATTTTAGCGATATTATACACCAGAATCGCTTGAAATTTCGTATTGGGCAATGTTAACGGTTACTACAACCCATGACAAATAATGTATTTTGCTGGTCCACGCCTTCATATAGCCACTATATAACCGTTGCTCCCAATATTCGGAATTTTCGGTATTTGATACATTAAAGACCGGAATTATTTCAAATTTCGTATTAAAAGTTGGTAATGGATACTTCAGCCTACCGTCCTTTTCGGTATTTTGATGATATTAGCGACATTACAGGGTGAGATAAAAAACTGCAACAAAGTCAAACGCCATATTTCTTAAATCCTTTTTTAAATTTTATTAATTGAAATAGCATAAAATTTTAGAATTAGTTTAGATATGTTCGAATTAGCCACCTCTGACACGAATTATGACCTTTAATGGCCAATGAAACCGTCACATGCTGCCCGAATGTTGCTCGGCGGTATTTCGGCCCATTACAGGGGAAGAGCTTACTAGAGGTGATCGACACTTTGGTATTTTTTAGTGCCAACCTTGCTTTGCAAAATACTCCAGACACAATAATCCAACGGATCGGTATCCGGAGATTTTGGTGGCCATTGTACACTGGAAATGAAGCGAGAAACCTCATTTTGTAACCATTCTTGGGTGACGCGGTCTGAGTGCGATGGTGCTGAGCATGATGGAATCTCCAAGTCCCGCGGCCAAAATGTTTGCGTGCCCAAGGCTTTAATACACCCAGCAGAATATTTTCGCTATAATATTCGGCATTTATTCTGATGCCACGGTCGATTAATACGAGCGGAGAGCAACCATTTGGCTGTTAAGGCGGCCCACGCCATCAAAATGACTGACGCTTGAGTTCCGGTGGCCAAAGCAAACACGATCATTTTGTTTGTTTACAATCTCCTGAACAACGAATGTTTTGTCATCGGAGATAACCAAATTCGACAGTTCACCACTTTCGGCCAAGCGAAGCAACTCTTTAGCTCTTTTGTGTCTATTTTCTTTCTGTTGCAGTGTAAGATCTTGCACTTTTTGGAATTTCAATGGCTTTACCCTGAGCTCATTTTTCAATATTTGCCAAATGGAATATAGCGATATGTTCAGCTCACGAGCCATTTTTCGGCCACCGCGACGCGGTTTTCGATAAAGTAGGTTCTTTATTTTTCGAACCATTTCTGCTGATGGTGCTGTTTTCTTCCGTCCACTTCCTTGACGTCGGGCTACGCTACCAGTATCACGGTAACGAGCGATGGTACGAGACACAAAAGATTTATTCACATTTAAATCCTGGAGTGCTGCAACTATAGTTGTTTTCCAGCCAAATATAAAAAAATCACACTATCACGCTAGATTTCTATCACGAATAACTTTTTTTCTGGAAAATTCTCACCAAAATGCTTTTGTACGCTTGTAAACAATTTAATGAGCTGTCACTGGAATAATTTTAACAGCTGTTGGATGAGTGGCTTAGTCCGAAGTGGTTGCAGTTTTTTCATTTCACCCTGTATATAGCACTCATAATCAATTCAAAATTTTGACACTTTTGGGAGGTAGCAGAAGAAGTAGTCTGTTTTATCCCATCTTAGCACAATATCTTATGACAGTAGAAATATTTAGATTTGCCAAGGTTGAAGAAAATCGTAGTCCTATATTCCATTTTATAAAAGTTGTGATTATTCAAAATGTTGACCCCTTATGGGGAGCTACTTGATAGAGGATATGAAAAGCTTGAGTTGAATTGTATGATAATTTCTTGTTATATAAGATCAATTAGTTTATTTGAAAATGTTGTTCTTTTATGTGGGAGGTACCAGAAGGAGTGGACTGATTTTGTCTATCTCCAAACTCAATCTACGTTTGATAATAATATTATGATGTACAAAGTTTGGACCAGATCTGATACTACCTTCGAATGCGTTCCTCTATAGTCAGACGAACAGACAGACACTTCAAGATAGACACCAAATGTCTTGAAACGGATATGGTCCAAAGAGACGTGATTTCTAAAGCCATTATTACTATGATTCACCTTTTAGTTGTATATTTATCCTTATGGCTGAGGATACCGAATTAAGGGCAGTGAGGCAGTTTGCATATTAGGACTACATATTTCTTTAAAAAAAACTCATAATGATAATTTTATTAAGCCCTGGAAAACTGTATGCCTTTGGGAAAAAGTTACTGGAAAACTATATTCGGCCTATTGAAAACCCCAGCTAACAAGACCGAACGGAAGTTTTACTGTGAAGTATCAATGTAAATAGTGTTAATGACAATATAAGTTTCATAATCTACTTTGAATATTTTTTCTACATCGCTTACTGTTTATGAATCGTGTTCATAATTTGTTCCAAATAAAATATGTACCTTGAAAATGACAGATATGTATACCGCTTCCCATACCCCACCTTATTGTCATGGCCAATCAAGGTTATTATGGTCACATAGTAATTATCTCTGTTCGACATTGTTAACCTTATTTGTTCATTGTAATTATAATTATTAGAAAATAAACTTTTTTGCCATTTTCTCTGATGCTGAGCAACCGCTCGTTTGTTAATGAGATTACCGTGAGCATTAGCAACAGCCACAATAAAGATATGACAACGAAATTATGTACTCGAAACCTTTTAACTTCTCGCCTGGCTCCCAACCCAACACAACCCCCTCAACCAATATTCTCTACCCACTCGAAGAGAGGAAACCAAATGATTGTAGTTATATTGGTTCCATGACTTTATTGATGTTGGAAAGCACATAAATTGCATAAAATAACTAGGAAAACTTCAATTATAAAAGTTTTTAAACAAATTATGTTTAGACAGTGGAACCCAGAGACATTCTGTTTAGGGCAGGGGAAGACATTTTTAACAAAGAAAGCTATGTAGCAACTTAAAAATGCCTGTGAATATCGTGTGTGTATTTTTTAAAGATAATTTCGAATGAGTCCTTTGAGCCCGGTTCGACTGTAGCACTTAAATTCTAACAATACACAAATTAAATAATGCCGAAACTCAATAGAGCGTCCATGGCAAACATTCATTATGTAGAATCTGCTGCTTGATTTCATGGCACACATATATTCCGTCCTACACACTTATACAAACCGAAAGACAGACAGTCACATGCCCAGGTAACATAATTAATGACAAATTTTCCATTCTATTCCCTTCAGCCACTCTCCCCCCCACTCCCACTCTGAATCGAAAAGAATTGAAATACAACTTGCTTATGTAATGTTAATCAAAGTCGAAAAAATAGAAACCTGAGAGAAATATATGCATGTATGTATGTAACGAAAGTTGTCAGGATAACGACATCATTAAGGTTGCCACCAGGATGCCTGACAACATCACCACCACCGCCATCGCCATCATCAGTAGCATCGTCGTCATCGTCAAGTACATAGATTATGTGGCAAAGTATCAAAGTACCGAATTACTCGTGCTTAAATATTAATTGCTACCTTTTTAAAAATGCCGACAACCAAACGAAGAGTCGACAGATAAATTGACAAAGAGCACTGGTATCCATCCCTCCCCCCGCCTGTGAGGAATAAGAACAACAACAGAACAGATCAAATTACCCAGAAAGGAAACACATCATTTATTGACAAAAAATTAATGAGGGGTAAATATTTGCTGGCATTTCTATTCGCTGCAAAATTGCCAGCGGAGCATTAAAGTCGTGCAGAATTGGAAAAGTTATTTTTTCTAATAACAATCGAAAACTTGTTCACGAAACTCGGTACAGGCCGATTTTCCTAAGTCCACAGGAGGTGGCTATTCGAAGAGGTACTGAACTACAGTAGGTAGACATTTTTTTACATTTCACCCTCTGCTAAAGAAAATTTTGTCGTTTCAAATATCGCTACTGTATTGAATATATTTCTACAGGTGAAATTTTCTATTCAGCCTTGACTTTCCGTAGGAAAATTTTTATTCAGCGCTTACAGAATACAATTTTCCACACTGGCTTAATACAGTTTTCCATAGGAAAACCTCTATTCAGCCCTGGCTGAATACAGTTTTCCATAGGAAAACTTCTATTCAGCCCTGGCTGAATACAGTTTTCCATAGGAAAACCTCTATTCAGCCCTGGCTGAATACAGTTTTCCATAGGAAAACCTCTATTCAGCCCTGGCTGAATACAGTTTTCAATAGGAAAACCTCTATTCAGCCCTGGCTGAATACAGTTTTCCATAGGAAAACCTCTATTCAGCCTGGATGAATACAGTTTTCCATAGGAAAACTTCTATTCAGCCCTGGCTGAATACAGTTTTCCATAGGAAAACTTCTATTCAGCCCTGGCTGAATACAATTTTCCATAGGGAAACCTCTATTCAGCCCTGGCTGAATACAGTTTTCTATAGGGAAACCTCTATTCAGCGCTGGCTGAATGCAGTTTTCCATAGGGAAACCTCTATTCAGCCCTGGCTGAATGCAGTTTTCCATAGGGAAACCTCTATTCAGCCCTGGCTGAATGCAGTTTTCCATAGGGAAACCTCTATTCAGCCCTGGCTGAATGCAGTTTTCCATAGGGAAACCTATATTCAGCCCTGGCTGAATGCAGTTTTCCATAGGGAAACCTCTATTCAGCCCTGGCTGAATACAGTTTTCCATAGGAAAACTTCTATTCAGCCCTGGCTGAATACAGTTTTCCATAGGAAAACCTCTATTCAGCCCTGGCTGAATACAGTTTTCCATAGGAAAACCTCTATTCAACCCTGGCTGAATACAGATTTCCATAGGAATACTTCTAGTAAGCCCTGGCTGAATACAGATTTCTATAGGAATACTTCTAGTCAGCCCTGCATTTTTCCATAGAAAAACTACTTCTCGGCTGAATACAAACTCCTAGTCGCCCCTGCCTGAATACATTTTTATAGGAAAGCTTTTCTTCAGCCTCGGCTGAATAAATTATTTCCATGGCTAGACTTCAATTCAACCCTGACTTGGAGAATATAGGGTGAGATAAAAATAAAACTGCAACAAAGACAAACTCCATAATTTTTTCTTCTTTATTTTTATTGAATGAAAGCAAAAAATGTCGGAAAAAGCATAAATTTTTATAATTAGTTTAGATTTGTTCGACTTGGTCACCTTTGGCACGAATTATGGACTTCAAACGGCCAATGAAACCGTCACACGCTGCCCGAATGTTGCTCTGCAGTATTTTGGCCCATTCCCGGTGAAGACCTTGCTTTAGGTGATCGACACTTTGGTATATTTTAGTGCCAACCTTGCCAGACATAATAGTCCAACGGTTTGGTATCCGGAGTTTTGGTGGCCGTTGTGCACTGGAAATGATGCGAGGAACCTTATTTTGTAACCATTCTTTGTTGGCGCGTGCTGTGTGCCATGCAGTGTCCGGTTGGAATGTCCGAGGTTTGAGTCGAAAATGTTTGCGTGTCGCGATCATTTTCGGCATTTATTCTGATGCTACGGTCGATTTATACGAGCGGAGAGCGGCCCACACCATCACCATGGCCGGCGCTTGAGTTCTGGTGGCCAACCGAAGGTGCACATTTTCAGCTGACCTCCTCTGAAGTAAACACGATCATTTTGTTTTTTACAAACTGCTGGACAACGAATGTTTTCCCATCAAAGAAAACCAAATTCGACAGTTCATCAATTTCGGGCAACCGAAGCAACTCTTTAGCTCTTTTGAGTCTATTTTCTTTCTGTTTTGGTGGATGTCTTTACCCCGAGCTCATTTTTCAATTTTTGCCGAATGGAATATTGCGATATGTTCAGCTCACGAGCCATTTTTCGGTCACAGCGACGTGGGTTTCGATCAAGTCGCTTCTTTATTTTTCGAACTATTTCTGCTGATGTTGCTGTTATCTTCCTTCCACTTCCTTGACGTCGGGCTACACTGCCAGTATTACAGTAAAGAGCGATTGTACGAGATACAAAAGATTTATTCACATTTAAATGCTGGAGTCCTCTAACCATAGGCACTTGTGGTTTTCCAGCCAAATATAAAAAATCACACTCTCACGCTTAAATTCCATCACGAATAACTTTTTTTCTGGAAAATTCTCACCAAAATGCTATTGTACGCTTGTCAACGATATAATGAGCTGTCGCTGGAATAATTTTAACATCTGTAGGACGAGTTGTTTAGAAATGACAGCAGTCTGAAATTGGTTGTAGTTTTTTTATCTCACCCTGTTTATTCATAGGAAAACTTCTTCTCGGCTGAATACATCTTATTTTTGACTCTGACTGAATACAGTTTTCTTTGGAAAATATCTGTTCTGCCCTGGCTGAATACAGTTTACCATAAATGAAAAATCATTTGACTTGAATTAAAAAAAAAAAGAATTTCCAATATTCCTTTTTATTAGCATTTCAATTTTATAATTTCTACTTGCTCTCCTTTATTCTCTTTCATTTCAATGCATTTATTTCTGATTTACCTGATTTTAATGATTTCTTCAAACCAATAACTCAAAGTCTAATTTTATTCTCTAGATTTTCATATTTTAATTGGTTTTTAGTTTTACGTAGAACACCATTTCCACACAGGCATACTTGAAGTTCCCCCGGGGGAAATATCCTCAAAACGCTTACACACATACGTACATATTAAAGCTACAACGGGAAAATTTTTTCCTTTGATCTTGGCGAAATGTAATTCATTGCTTAACATTCATTCATTTATTTATTTGTGTGCAAACAGACGCACACACACACACACACCCAAACATACATATGTCAGGATGTGTATTGCTGTCATTGCATGTGTATGCATGAGCGTTTGCTTGCTCGTTTTATTATTTGAAGTTAATGTAAATGTTAGTTAAACAAATAAAACTTAAATAATTTTTCCAAAAATATTCATATTACCAAGAAAATATTTATCTTGGCAAATAAGTAGCAGCAACAGCAGCATAACGTCACTGCACAAAGGCAGTGAAGTGTGGCATTAAATTCTTACGTAGTTCGGTAACTAAGGTTTGTGAGATTGTTCAGGGTTCTATTTTTATGTTATTTTTTGGAAAACTAATTAAAATGATTTGCTGGGAGAATATGTATTAGCTATGTTGTTATTGTTGCTTCTTCTCGTTCGTTTTGCTGGGGAATAATAAAAATAAACTTAATTTTCTGTTCTTTAATTAAAACACAAATATTTTATATTCATGAGCTTTGTGGGATAAAAAGATTTCTTGAAGAATATTATTCTTACATAAGAGTATTATTATTTTTAGACACAAATATGAAAATATATTCCAAAAGGCAGTGTAATTGCTATGTGCAGTATTAAAAGAAAGTCGTTATATGCTGAAAATTATTAGAATCAGTTATTATATTATCTTTAGTTACAGCAAGTTATTCTTTAAAACAATTTCAAACCGGAGTCAATTTTCCTACTGAAATAAATTATTCAATATAATAATTCAGGAAAGTCAATTTTGCAAAAAGATCATAGAAAATGTAATAATTTATAAAATAGTTATTTCATCTACGAGGTTCATGTCTTGTAAAAATGTGAAAAAAATGTAGCCGGGACGAACTTTAATACAATGAATCATAAGGCCCTCAAAAGCGAAGAAACCTCCTTAAATAAAGTAGTTAAAATCTTCAAAATAACATGAAGTGAGCGGAAAGGTGTTATGGGCGCTGCACCAAAAAGTTAATCTGCATGGAAAATTATTCTCCTACTGGGGTTGTAATCTATTGTGAGTTTCGAACACCAAATTTGAGAATTCCGTTGAAATGGGGTCTTTACAAAAACTTGGATCTGTATAGAAAATATTTTGTCATAGGAGGTGAAACTCATTTCAAAGCAACGATTTTGAAACAATTCCGTCCAAAAATGTGGCAAAAATCATCAAAACACCTAACACCGAGACGTATACGGTGCCAATACGACAATTTGGACCTAAAGAAATTTTTTGGGAATAAAATAATAAAAAAAATATATTTAAGAAATGTAAATTTTGTCCTTCTTTCTGACTTCTTCAATTCCTAAGAAATTATTTATCTTTATTGAGCATTATACAGGGTGAGATAAAAAACTGCAACAAAGTCAAATGGTATAATTTATTCTTTTTTATACCCTCCACCACAGTATGGGGGGTATACTAAGTTTGCCATTCTGTTTGTAACACCTCCATATATATACATTTTAGACCCCACAGAGTATATATATTCTTGATCAGCATAAAAATCTATGTCGATTTAGCGATTTCCGTACGTCTGTCCGTCTGTCCGTCTGTCCGTCTGTGAAAATCATTTTAGATTCCGAACAAGATAAAGAAGATTGATAAAATTTTACTCAAATGTATATTATGTCTACAGGACCTTTGGTATTAAAAATTCCATGTAGGTCTACGTTTTGGTATAGCCCCACATAATGGTACCTCCCGATATTCGTCATTTTGATGATTTTAGAGATATTTTTCAAACATGGTATTTGAAGTTCGAAATGGATACTACAGCCTAAGACAGAAAATTGTCTGTGCAGATCCACGTCTTCGTATAGCCCCCACATAACGGGGGGATACCGATATTCGGTATCTTGATGAGCTTAGCTGCATTATTTACCATTTTTTAAGTTCCCTATTTGAATATTGTGATGGCTTATGACAGAAGTTACCTGTACAGGTCCATATCGTCCTATAGATCCTAAAATAACAGCTACATTCGGTAGTTTTACGATTTTAACAGATTTCTTTACGGATTCTATTGTTTTTGAGAATTGCCAAATTCGTTCCAAATGGTGGAGGGTAATCAAAGTTCGACCCGGCCGAACCTACAGCTTTTTTACTTGTGTTTTTTTTTAATTTTATTGAATGAAAGCAAAAAATGTCGGACATCAAATTTCAGAATAAGTTTAAATTTGTTCGAATTGGTCAACTTTGGCACGAATTAAGGCCTTCATACGGCCAATAAAACCGTCACACGCTGCCGGAATGTTGCTCTGTGGTATTTTGGCTCGTTCCCGGCGAAGCGCTTGCTTGAGGTGATCGACACTTTGGTATTTTTAGTGCCAACCTTGCTTTCCAAAATACTCCAACACAATAGTCCAACGGATTGGTATAGAGAGACTTTAGTGGCCCTTGTGCGTTGAAAATGAAGCGAGGAACCTCATTTTGTAACCATTCTTGGGTGCCCAAGTCTTTAATACAACCTCCAGAATATTTTCCCGATAATATTCGACATTTATTCTGATGCCACGGTCGATTAATACGAGCGGAGAGCGACCATCGGCTGTTATGTCGGCCCACACTATCACCATGGCCGGCGCTTGAGTTCTGGTGGCCAGCCGAAGAGTGCACATTTAGCTGACCTCTTTCGCAAGTAAACACCATTTTTGTTTGTTTACGAACTGCTGGACAACGAATGTTTTCTCATCGGAAAAAACCACAATCGGCAGTTTACCACTTTCGGCCAAGTGAAGCAACTCTTTAACACTTTTGAGTATATTTATACCCTACACCACAAGGTGTTCAGGGTATTATGTCTTTGTGCATTTGTTTGTAACAGGCAGAAGGAAACGAGATAGACCCATAGTTCCTTTTGAAGATCTGCATAGAATCACATTCTGAGTCGATTTATGCATGTCCGTCCGTCCGTCCGTCCATGTATTTTTGTAAACAAAGTACAGGTCGCATTTATTGCCCGATCCAGACGAAATTTTGCACAGATCATTTCTTTGGCCCAAGGACGAACCCCATTGAAATTGGAAATAATCGGTCAAAATGTATATATAGCTCCCATATATATCTTCGTCCGATTTGCCTTTTATTGTGCACCAAACGTGTAATATCAGCCCGAATTTTATGGAATTTTGCATATACACCCAAATTAGGTCTGAAAATATGTATGCCAAATTTGATCGAAATCGGTTCAGATATAGCTATAGCTCCCATATATATTGTTCATCCGATTTGTTATTTTTGTCCACCGCCGCCGTAATATGCACTCTGCAACAACAATATTTGGGGAAATATATCAAATGCAGCTCAGAAATACATTTGCTAAATTTTATCGAGATCGGTTCACATTTGGATATAGCTCCCATACATAACTTCGTCCGATTTACCTTTTATTGTGCACCAAACGTCTAATATTTGTCCAAATGGGATGGAATTTGGCACTTACGACCGAATTGGGTATAGAAGCTGGTATGTCAAATTTGGTGAAGATCGGTTGAGATATAGCTATAGCTCCCATATATACTGTTCATCCGATTTGTCATATGTGTTACCCACAGCCGTAGTATGCACTCCGTAACAACGATATTCAGAGAAATATATCAAATACAGCTCAGAAATATATTTGCCAAATTTATCGAGATCGGTTCAGATTTGGATATAGCTCCCATATATATCTTATCCGATTTCAAATTAATTGTGCACCAAATGGGCAATACAATTCCGAATTTAAAAGATACAAATGCTTCGGCATATTTAGTCCTTTGAACTTTATAATTATAATCATAGCCATAAAAACTTTTATTGTTATGTGGAGCTCTACTAAATTAGCAAAGTGGTGTAGGGTATCATAAAGTCGGCCCGCCCGACTTTAAGACGTTCTTTACTGGTTGCTTTCTGTTGTGGTGTAAGTTCTTGAGACACAAAAGATTTAGTCACATTTAAATGCTGCAGTGCTCTAACGATAGCTACTTGTGGTTTTCCAGCCAAATGTAAAGAAATCACAACCAATCTTATTTGGTTGAGAAATGCTATCAAAGCCTTCATGGGGGCTGTACAAACAATAATCCACCTATTGTGAATATTTTCTGCTAGATCTATATCTCCACACAGAGAACCCGAATTGCAAAAAAAAAAACAAATGGGAAATTTGGCTAGAGACCACCACACTGCAGGAATAATATTTAATTGTGCAAGACCTATTGTGATTTCAAATGTCGGAAATTTAAATATTTTGGGGTGTTTCAGATTTTATGGTACAGATTTTTAAAACGAGATTTGTTCGCTCGGTCTCAACTTTTTTACCTTTCGCCTTGTTAACCCGAAATGTCCAGTTTCAGCACATTTTGTTGGAAATCGTAAAAAAAAACCTTCAAAACTCCTGATATATAGTAGCTTTAGTAAATATTGAACCACTAGGGAATGCTTTTTTCGAGGACAAATCGGACCAGATGAGAGCGCGAATAATCCAAATGCAGGATTTATTAATTTATTTGTTTTGTATTTTTTTTATTATACAGTTTAGCTGTAAAAATGTAATTACTCAGCTTCTTTCATAAAATTGAATTAATTTGCTTTTGAAGGACATTTGTTTTTCTCTTTTAATTTTTGAGCATTAAATTTAGCATACAATTTTTTTTTTTTCAACGAGAAAAATTATTTCATCTAATATTTGCCATAGGAAGAACTTAATTCAGAAAATTTTTAAATTTTTTCCATAACAAAAAACTAAATATCTTCCACACCACAAAATTAAAAAAAGTCCATTCCACATGTTTTTCATATGAAGATGTTTTGAGAAAAAATATATGAAATTTCGAAACGACTCCCTACATTTCCAGTAAAAATACATTGATGAGAAAAAGATTGTCGGTAAATTATTATATTTTGCCATTCGTATTTCATTGCATTTATCTAACAATTGATGTCCTGGTCTGTCCATCTCGATATCAAGAAAAATTAATGACAGTTAAATAAATGAAATGAACAAATGTTTGTTTACTTTTGCTTAAAAGCGTAGCAATTCCATTGTTCAATGCTAAACTGAACAATAGAATTGCTACGTTCCGTCATGGTTCTGCTTAGCCACAAACGTATACATATGTGTACATATCTGTTTGAATCTGAGGTTCTGGGGAATTGAATTGAATTGAATTGTTTTACTTTTGGATTGTTGAAGGACTTCTTTTTTTTTTTTTTCATTTTTGTTTTTGGAACATTACATTATCTTATCCAAACATTAAACAACGACGTGTAAGGACAAACAATAGCTCTTCATTCCGGTGATATTTAGGTCAATATGTTTTGTTAGCTGGTGTTCTAAAGCGTTCACACAGACATAGACACCTCTTGAAACACACACGTGTGTGGTTTCGAAAGAGAGAGAATTTATTTATTTTGGCTTTTTATCTCCATTTCAATTCATGGTTCAAAAACATTTCGTTTATTTTCGTTTTTTTTTTATTCTCCTTCACAAATATCCTTTGGAAAATGTTTATTTGGCAAAAAGTGGCTGTCACTCACAGGCTTTGGCTATTGGACATATCGCACAGGACTTGTTGTGAAGTGTTTGTGGCATTTGAAGCGGGTGGTGGTGGCGGTGACGGTGGCGTAAAGAAGAGAATATTTTTGTTTGAATTGCAATTTTCTGAGTGCGAGTATGGTTTGCGTGGGTGTAAAGCTGTGGTTATTTGTGCAAGGCGTGAAGGATATGCTTTGGACAGCTTGACAGTATTTTTCCTTACGTTACTTGCCAACAATTTACTTAATGAATTCAATTATTTATTTACTTTTAATTCCATTTACCTGTAATATTTCAAAATGAAGCGATAACACTTTGACTTGGCTGGCTGGATTGGTGTTACTTGGCATGGCCAGCCATCTAGAGTGGTTGGAAAAAATCAGGGCAAGTCAATGAATGACGCACAGTAGGATAATGCGCAGTTGCATGAAACAAAACTCAACGTCGAAGGAATTGAAGTAGGTTTACAAAATTTTACTCCGATGTATGCCTGGCCTGTAGAACACTTGGTATTGAAATAGTCGAATGAATTGAAATAGGTTGATAAAGTTTTACTTAGACGTATGCTTGGCCTGTAGGACTCTTGGTATTGAAAATGTAAATATAGGTCCACGTTTTGGTACCGACCCCATATAATGGTATTTTGAAGATTTTAGCGACATTTTTTCACCGAAATTGTATTTTCCACCTCCAATGGTTACTTTAGCCTTTGAAAGAAAATTGCTTATGCAAGTACACATCTTCGTATACCCTCCATATAGCGATACCTTTATTGTTTTTGCGATATTTTTCGTAATGGATACTACAGCATGTGACAGAATTGTTGCTACAGCCCCATACAGGGTTGCCCATATTCGACGGACCCATCTGACAGAGATGTCACATCGCTTAATGACATACCGCGTTTGAAGCGTCAGTCCAAGCAGATTTTTACCATGAACCAATACACGCCACGCGAGAGCTCTGAAATTTACATTCAACAGAAGAAGTCAATTGTGAAAACTCAACGTGCTTTTAAAACATTAAAAAATGTGAGAAGTGCGCCTTCTAAGAACACCATTAAGCGTTTATACGAAAAATTTCCCCTTTCTAATCCGAAGAGGCCATATAAAAGTCGACCAAGACGATCGGCCGAGAATATCGCTGCCGTACGAGCCAGTGTTGAGAGGTCCCCAAGAACATCCCAAAAACGCCGTTCTCAGCAGTTGGGCATGGCTCGGTCCACTTTAGAACGGATTATTCGCATTGATGCTTTTGTTCCCGTACAAAATTCAATTGACGCAAAGAATGTTGCCTGCGGACAAGCCTCGTCGATTGTAATGGGCCCAAAGAGTCATCGTCGAAACATGGGTCCGTCGAATATGGGCAACCCTGTCTATATTCGGTAGTTTGTTGATTTGCGCGACATTATTCAACGGATTTGTTTAAAATTTCTTATTTACAGTTCATAACGGGTACAACAAGCGGTGATAAAAAATTACTTATGCCGGCCCAGGTCTTCGTATAGTTCCCATATAACGGTTTCTCCCCATATTCGGTATTTTGATGTTTTTGCGACATTTTATAGCGGCATTGTTTCAAGTATCGTATTTGAGTACTGTAATTGCCTATGACAAAAATTGTGCGAAGGTCCACGTCTTTACATAGACCTAATGATAACTGCTTATATTCGGTATTTTTATGATTGTGACAATATTTTTCAACAGATCTTTTTTTAATTTTCCGAATTCCTCCCAAATGGTGGAAGGTAATTAACGCTCGGACGGGCCAACATAACTGTTTTTTTTCCTTTTTAGTACTTAAAAAGCACCATTTCTTAAGTTTGACAACAGTTTTAGATTTTAGAGGTTTCATATATTATTCAAGCTCGTCCTCTTTCGGAAAGAAAAATAGGAAAATGTTTACAATTTACACCAAAAAGTCTTCAAAATCTTAAAATTTGCATTTTACTGGGAAGGATATTATAAAAACCATTTTCAATTTTCTGTCCACAACTATTTTAACGTCTCCATATGTAAACCCAAGCACAAACAGATATCGCAAGATCAAACTTCGGGATTCCAGATCCATACACTCACTCAGTACAAAATTTTGTAACGTTTAGTACTTTTTGCATAATTTTAGCACTCATTTGCAAAACTGTACTGTAAATCTCAACACCAACAATTATCACAATATAAAATTTCAATATTTCTGCTATATCCCTTAGCTCAAACCCGAATTAAGTAAAATTTCACCCAATACCAAATTTAGTATCATCTAGTACTTTTCGCACAAATATATGACAACAACAGCGACACCTATATCAAAATTTAGGATTTAAGTTTCACCATATTTTGTGCTATTTACTACTTTCTTAACAATTATAGTACACATTTCCAAAATCATCTCCAAATCTCAATACAAGATACTGATGTCAAATTTAAAGATTCTAGCCCTATCGCTTCATACAAAACTAAATTGTGTACCATTTATCAATTTTCGTACAAATATAGGACGCATTTAAACCACCGCCAAATCTCAAAACAGATACCATCAGTAATTCGAATATAAAATTTCAGAATTTTGTCCCTATCCCTCCGCCCAACACCAAATATAGTACCATTCTGTTCACATTTTCAAAACCATCTCCATATGTCCAGGCTACACAACAAATTTCAGATTTCAAGTGCTATCTATTCGCCTAATGCCAAATTGTCCCAAATATAGTGCTACTTAGTACTTTTCGTGCAATTGTGGTCCACATTTGCTGAACCACCTCTTTATCTCAAACCTAAAAACTAAATTTCGAAAATTTCAGCTCCATAGAATTCCAATCGTTGATGGTTCTAAAATTAGTACTATTTTGTACAGTTCGTACATATCGCAGTTCGCATTTCCAAATTACCTCCAATTCAGTATTTCAGCTCCACTCTGTTACGCAATATCAAAATTAGTACCATTTAGTACTTTTCGAACAATTCTAGTACATATTTCTAAAACCATTTCCATATCTTAATTCCAGATACCAACAGAGTCTTTAATGTCAAATTTGAGAATGCCACCCCTATTCCTTCACCCAATTGTAAATTTAGTACCACTTAGTAATTTTCGTATAAATATTATACGCTTTCCCAAACCCATCCCCAAATCACAACTTCAGATACCAACAGTTATCCAAATATCAAATTTCGGAATTTCATCTCTATCCCTTCAATCAATACCAAATTTGGTATCGTTTAGTACCTTTCGTAAAATTATAGTACAATTTAGTACATTTTAAAAACCAGCTGCACACACAGGAACAGCAACCCCAATACAAAATTTCAGATTTCAAGCACTGTCTGTTTACCCCATAGCAAATTGTACCAATTATAGTACTATTTAGTACTTTTCGTGCACTTGTAGTACACATTTCCCAAACCACCTGTTCATCAGAAAGTTACCACCAAAGATACACCAATATACAATTTCAGAATTCCAGCTTCATCTGTTCAGCCTAAAACTAAACTGTTACAAAATGAGTACCATTTAGTACAGTTGGCACACAAAGTACATATTCCCAAAACTTATTTTCCAACCTTGATTCTTCACATAATACCAAATGGTACCATTTTAGAAATTTAGTACGACTTTTCGTTACCTTTAAGTTCGAATTTAAAAAAAAAAACCTTTTGGTACCCTTTGAGTACGAATTCCCAGAAACCTAGCCTTATCACACGCCTGCGTACCAGGGTTGACCCTCGTGCAACATTTCAAGATTCTAGATTTAGGCGTATTGTCTGAGCGTTGATTCTCGGTCTGTCAGTTAGTGGTGAACTGCCGAATTCGGTTTTCGCCGATGAGAAAACATTCGTTGTCCAGCAGTTTGTAAACAAACAAAATGATCGTGTTTACTTGAAAATGTGCTTTGGCTGTTCGGTTGGCCACCAGAACTCAAGCGCCGGCCACGGTGATTGTGTTGGCCGCCATAATATCAGATGGTCACTCTCCGCTCCTATTAATCGATCGAGGCATCAGAATAAATGCTGAATATTATCGCGAAAATATTCTGGAGAGTGTATTAAAGCCTTGGGTACGCAAACATTTTGGCCGCAGACCTTGGACATTCCAACATGACTCAGCACGGTCCACCCATGAATGGTTACAAATGAGGTTGCTCAGAGCAACATTCGGGCAGCGTGGGATGGTTTCATTGGCCATTTGAAGGCCATAATTCGTGCCAAATGTGACCAATTGAAACAAATCTAAACTTATTCTTAAATTTGAAGCTATTTCCGACATTTTTTGGTCTCATGCAACAAAATTTAAAAAAAAAAAAAATAAAAATTATGGCGTTTGACTTTTTTAAGCTTTTTTTCATCTCACTTTGTATAGGATATAAATAGGATTTTCTAAAAGCTTTTTCGATGCAAAAATATACCTATTTTGCAAAACTTTCCTTCTTTTGACACACGGCTCTAACATTTTTACAATTTACAATTTTTACAATTCTATCCAAATTAATTTCTCCTTCGATCCACTGTCCTATGGCAACATTTTTCCTTGACTACTTGGTTAAGCGTATAATTTGATTTGCGTGCAGTAACATTTAAATGTAAGCAAATACTTTGTTGTTGTTGTTGTTATGTCTGTACTCTCTGAATGTAATCAGTTTGGATTTTAATGCAGCTTCTTACAGCTGACATTAATTAAATCGCCTGGCATTCTTGAACTGTTATAAAAACCAGAAAACTCATTATCTTCGACCAATAGGCCATTAGAGTAAAAGGCCAAAGTGTTCATCCATCCATCCATCCATCTATGGATTTATATACCCCCAACCCTCGCTCTCCTCTCTATTTCTCCTTGTGTATGGATATTTGCAGGTGTGTTACAGCTGCTGCTGTTGCTGAACTTTTAAAACTGACCAGCCACCACATTGGGTATTAAATAACAAATGGAAATTTAATTACAACAAATCTGTAATGGCCTAAGGATAGGCGAGGACTGTGATGATGATGTTGTTGTTGTTGTTTTTGCATAACTGTAATAATCCTTGATTTTAATTAAGGATTAAATGTTGAAATATTTTTACTTATAACAGCTCTACTTAGCTCGGCTTCGTCTTATTGAAGTTTTTGCACTCGCATTTTCAACGAAGCGTTCAGTTTGTTAGTCAGTCAGTGAGCCGGCCAGTCAGTCAGTCATTCATTCACTCATTTATGCAATATTGAGTTGTGTAAGAGAGTTTTAATTACATTTTACCTTAACGAAAACTAATAACATCACAACAACAACAGCAACAACAAAAATATCTGACTGAGGGCTGCTTGTCTAATCAATAAATATTAATTAATTTACTAATACTAATTAAACAGAAAGTATTTTGTTTGCCAGCCAAATAAGTTGAAAGATTCTAATTAAAAATATATTAAGGTTAAAAGCGTACTCGAGATGTGAAGTGAACACGCAAATGAATGTGCGTCTGTGTGTGTGTGCGTTTAATTGTAAATAAAATAATGAAAAGTAATTAGGGGGAAATTGGAATAAATTCGCTTGAAAATAGGGTATTAGGTAGTCAAGAGCAAAATTTAGAACAAATAACTTTATAGGAAAAAATTAGTAGGTTGGAGGGTTGGCAAGGATACTGAAATTTTTCACAAAACGGATACTAATAAATAAATATGTGGTTGTGCATTTGTTTTTCACATGGAGAAGGACCTATAGTTGCTTCTGAAGATCTTTGTAGAATCACTCAACCACAAAAAAGTCGATTTATGCATGCATCCGTCTATCCATATATTTTTGTGAACAAAATGCAGGTGGCATTAATTGAGATGAAACTTTCCCAACAATATTTTTTTGGTCCAAGGACGAACCCTATTCAAATTTAGATAAAGCTTCCATACATATCTTTAACCGATTTCGGGTTAATTGTGCTCTAAATGACCATTATCAGTCCAAATGACCTGAATTTTGGTACATCCGACCGAATTCAGTCTAGAAGCAAGTAAACCAAATCGGTTCATATATAGCTATAGCTCCCATATAAATATGTTTCATCCGATTTAAGTCCCTCTCAAGCGTAATATGCACTCCAAAGGAAATGTTGTTAGCAGATAAATTATGGTTTTAAACAAATACTTTTTTCAAATTTTATCGAGATTGGATCAGATACTACCATAGATCCCTAATATATCTATAACCGAAATCAGGTTTATTGTGCACCAAATAGCTAATATCAGCCCAAATAACTGAATTCATACTAGAAACAAGTACTTCAAATTATAACTACCATATATATGATTCATCCGATTTGGGGTTTTAAGTTCCTCACATTCCTAATATGCACTCCACAAGAATGATGCTTGGTACCAGATATCGGATACAGCCCAGAAATACCTTTGCCAATTTTCACCAAGATCGGTTCGGTTTTGGATATAGCTCCCATATACGGGTGAGATAAAAAAATTGCAACAAAGTCAAACGCCATAATTTTTACATTTTTTTTTTAAATTTTATTGAATGAAGCAAAAAATGTCGGATACCGCATCAAATTTTAGAATAAGTTTAGATTAGTTCCAATTGGTCACCTTTGGCACAAATGTCGAAAAAATCGACTGCTACTATCTAATTTGTGGAGATGATAGACTAATACTATTTTTGCATATTGATTTGATTCAACAATTCATTTGAGATTATGGTCCCGTTGAGAACAATCAAATGAATGTTCGTAAACATAACAATCCTGCGAACATAAAATGTTAATCCATTCTGGTTTTACCACTAGTTTTTTTTTTTTTTTTTAATTGTTTCAACAACTCGAATAGATAAAATACTTTAGACCGCTTGATTGTGATTAAATATCTACTAAGTTTGATCAAACTTACACCATACCACACAAAAATCTCTCAGGCTCAGCAGCTTCTTAATACAGGCATCGCAGCTGAGCAAGTCCAATACAAAGAATATCAGAACCAACAGCTCTTCTGTATTCATTATCTGACTAAACATGTCATGAAACAGATTTCTTGTTGTTTAGTCCGTCTCTACTAACACCTTTATTGGCATTTCGTCTCGCAGACCACAGAAGCTCGTCTGTACTTTCACCTTGGCACGTGAGCTGATCTGCATAGTCTTACGGACCAGACAGTTTTTTTATAACCGCTTATACAGGGTGCGATAAAACTGCAACAAAGTCAAACGCCATAGTTTTTTCATTCTTTTTTTAAATTTTATTGAATGAAAGAAAAAAATGTCGGAAATAGCATCAAATTTAGAATAAGTTTAGATTTGTTCGAACGTGGTCACCTTTGGCACGAATTATGGCCTTCAAACGGCCAATGAAACCGTCTCACGCTGCCCGAATGTTGCTCTGCGGTATTTTGGCCATTCCCGGCGAAGCGCTTGCTTGAGGTGATCGACACTTTGGTATTTTAGTGCCAACCTTGCTTTCCAAAATACTCCAGACAATAATCCAACAGATTGGTATCCGGAGATTTCGTGGTCATTGTGCGCTGGAAATGAAGCGAGGAACCTCATTTTGTAATCATTCTTGGGTGGCTCGTGTGAGTGCGATGGTGCTGAGTCCAGTTGGAATATCCAAGGTCTGCGACGAAAATGTTTGCGTGCCCAAGGCCTTAATACACCCTCCATAATATTTTCGCGATAATATTCGGCATTTATTCTGATGTCACGGTCGATTAATACGAGCGGAGAGCGACCATCGGCTGTTATGACGGCCCACACCATCACAATGGCCGGCGCTTGAGTTCTGGTGGCCAACCGAAGGTGCACATTTTCAGCTGACCTATTTGACAAGTAACACGATCATTTTGGTTGTTTACAAACAGCTGGACAACGAATGTTATCTCATCGAAAAAAAAAAAAACAAATTCGGCAGTTCACCACTTTCGGCCAAGCGAAGCAACTCTTAGCTCTTTTGAGTCTGATGTTGGTTGCAGATTTTTCATCTTATCCTGTATGTTTCATCCGATTTGGGGTTTTAAGTCCCTTACATTCCTAATATGCACTCCATAAAAATTTTATTTGATACCAGATGTCAGACACAGCCCAAAAATACCAAATTTTATCAAGATCGGTTCAGAATTGGATATAGCTCCCATGTTCGAAAATACATCTGCCTATATTTTATCTAGATCGCTTAAGATTTTTATGTATCTTCGATGAATATCTTTATCCGATTTTATGGTTATTATCCACCATAGATTTAATATCAGTCCAAATTGAATAGATTTTTCATATTCAACCCAATTTTTCCATTTTGCGGAACTCTGTCCGGTATATCATTGCTCCAATACAATTCTTATTGATTCAATTCAACTCATGCAGTATACTGCAATGTCATTTGGTGCTAAAGGTACAAAAGCTTCCACCAAATTTGTTGAAAATCGATTCAGAGTTGGGTATAGTTCTCAAATTGTGGCAACTCTAAAGCAATGATACGCATTCAAATAAAGCCCATAATTGGTATGATCTACTTGACATAAATTCCCAATATAAGTTTTTTTGTTATGATAGCTCTTCTAAATAGGCATAGTGGTGTAGTCGGCCCCGACCGAATTTTGCTCTTTCCTTACTGGTTAATATTAGTGCATACTTGGTGTTCATATAAGGCTTTGTCTTTTGTATTATTATGAGACCTATAGTGAAATTTCATTTCCATGGCCAGTTTAAGAGGCCATATTTTGATCTAAGGATCAAGAATACACCTTTGGTAACTCACTTAATGATTTAAATTGGCTACCAGAAAAATAATATTGTTGTAAGTAATACTGAGGAAGACGTTACATACCTAAATTGCAAAAAATCAGAGCAGGGTTTGGAAGCCAGCACCAATTGAAATTAGCCTTAGCCGTACAGTGCAACTGTTTTTAAATATTTACAGCCACGGCTAAAGTAGCACATGTCGGGTATGGCTTTTTAGGTCGATTTTGATAAGCTAGCTACTTTTGTTTAGCTCTAACCAACAATAAACCTTACAAGTAAATAAGCAGTAAGTTCGGCCGGGCCGTACTTTGAATAACCTCCACCATTTAGAACGAATTTGGAAATTTTCGAAAAAGATAACATTCGCCAAAAATTCTGCTAACATCTTAAAAATACCGAATGTAGCCGTTATATTAGGGTCTGTACTACGTGCACCTACATAGGCACTGTTTGTCACAAGCCATTACCATATTCAAATTCGAAACTTGAAATAAACGGTGAATAATGTAGCTAAATCATAAAAATACCGTACATAGGGAGGTACCGTTATATCGGAGCTATACGAAGAGCTGGACCTACACATACAATCTTCTGTCATAGGCTGTAGCATCCATTAATAACATCAAATACCAAATTGAAAAGAATTCCGGTAAATAATGTCGCTAAAATCATCAAAATACCGAATATCGGGAGGTACCCTTGTAGGGGGGCTATACGAAGACGTGGACCTATACAGACAATCTTCTGTCATAGGCTGTAGCATCCATTAATAACATCAACTACCAAATTAAAAAGAATTCCGGTGAATGATGTCGCTAAAATCATCAAATACCGAATATTGGAAGGTACCGTTATATGGGGGCTATAGGAAGACGTGGACCTGCACAGACAATTTTCTGTCTCAGGCTGTAGTATGCATTTCGAACTTCAAATGCCAAATTTGAAACAATTCCGGTGAATAATGTCGCTAAAATCATAAAAACACCGAATATCGGCAGGTACCGTTATATGGGGGCTATATGAAAACGTGGACCTATATGACCATTTACGAAATTAACCTGCCTACTGGCAAAATTAACATGTGTGCAAAATTTTAGTCTTATATCTTAATTCGTTCGAAAGATAGCGTGATTACAACAGACAGACAAACAGACAGACAGACGGACAAGGATAATCGTCTTAGAATTTTACGCTGCTGGGTCTGACATGAGTATTTCGAGGAGTTACAAACGGAATGGCAAAATTAATATACCCTCCATAGTGTGGTGGAGGGTATAAAAATACAGCACACACAATAAGAAATAGCTCTGATTTTGGTTGCTTCTTTTTCGCTTTAGCCGAAAGTGCAGCCGAAAACTTATTTTTGTGATTGTGTTTTGAATTGCAACTTACCATTTTTGTTTTGCCCTTTGTAATATTTTGCGATGTAAAATTTCCAAACGTCGATAAATGTGTCCTTTATTTTTAGTACTACTTCCATAGCCTTCTGGTTTTATTTATTTTTTTTTAATTTTAATATAAGTTTCAAACTGGCAATTGAATTTATATATTTTTTTCCAGGACATAACCGTAAAATTTCAAACTCAATTAATTTAATAACCTCGAGCTGTCCGTTTATTGTTAAACATTTCACTACCCCACCTTGGCCATTTGCAATAATCCCTAGTTAACTATGGAGTTTTCCACTACTCAAAATATACATTTTAATAAGACATGCCCAAAACTTTTACCAATCCAAGAGACTTGTCTCGGTTTAAATCTTGGCATTAAAGGCTAACCAAATGCCATTACCATAACTAAAATGCCACACACACTCATGCAAACAAACACACTTTGCCACTCGTGTCCAATGTCTAATGACCATGTCTAAGAAGTAATGAACAACGGCAACAAATGTTCACAAACTAAAAGCAAACTGTCCGAAACTAACCAGACATCAAAAATATGGACATTATCTGAAAGGACAATAGAGCAATAACAGCAACATGTATTTGTAATAATGATAATGATGGTTTTCTTGTTGTTGTTGGGTGTTATCTTAAAACTAAAATCTTAAAATAAACATTAAATGTACACACTTATTAAAACATATGCTGGGGTGGGGGAGGGGTGCGTTGGGAATGGTTACCGGTCTAGTAAGTAGTAAGTTATTATTCATAAACTTGGTCTTATGGTTTCGGACCATGTTGCTTTGGCTGATAACACTTTGTGAACAGGTGAGGAGTTGGGGGGTATGAGTTCGAAATAAATAGTGCGGAGTTGGTTGCAAGTTAAACAATCTTAAAAATCCTAATTTTATGTGGAATGGTTCGTCTGTGACTTTATTAAATTATGAAAAATGTTAAATAGCATCTGAACTATTTAATACCCTGATTCTGGCTGCATACATGTACTGCCTCACACACTCTCGCATGCATACCTTGGTGAAGAACAAACAAAACTTAAGTTATTAACACTTTAAACCATAGCATTGTGGTTGTGCTCAAGTTCGGTTGGGACGAACACCTATTTGGGATTTACGTCTAGATGTTTGTTTTAGAAATTCCAAACAATTCTGTTCCAGCAGTTGTTAAGGGACTAAGTTTACGTGTTCGTAGTTGTGAAAACACAAAATACCAGATTTTTCGCCACAACAACAACAGAAAGAACTTTAACAAAACATCATAGGGTGGAGGAATCGCAAAGTTTCCCTGGTGCCATTCTATGCAGTGCCATAATGCAACAATATGTTCCACTCTAACACCATTTCAGCTATGCACATACATTTTAGAACCCCCTACCCTGCCTCTCTCCATTGCCACAAAGTAGTTGTAGTGGGTAAACATACGCCATACTAGAAGCTCTTAATAATTATTATGATTATAACAATGCCACACTACATTTAATACTTGGGCCATTGATTCACAGACATCTACTTTTCGTAGCTCTGAAATTTTGTACACGTATCCTAAGCACAGGAACACACACGCACACAAGCTTACCTCCTCACATGCTGAAGTTTTGGATACATATGTATGTGTGTATGCATGTGTGCAATTTAAACATTATAAAATTTCCTAACGAAATAGTTTCCTTTTCGTGAGGAAATTAAAGTCGGTCTTTTGTTCATGGGTTTACTAATGAATGACAAAAGTGTTAGCGATGTTTCGTCATCAGCGCGAGGACAATCAATGGCTGATAAATTGAGAAGGCTGACAATTTTCAGGGCATAGTTCAAAGCTAACTAGATATTTGCAAGTAAAGTTCTGAAAACGAAACGAAATCCCTGGATGGTCCATTTTTTGGACTGGGGCCGAAAATTGTAAGGATCAAAGAACTGCAACGAGTTTCAAAAATACAGCGTGAGATGAAAAAACTGCAACCAATTTCAAACTTCTGTCATTTCTAAGCCACTCCACCGACAACTGTTAAAATTATTCCAGTGACAGCTCATTATATTTTTTAAAAGCGCACAAAAGCATTTTGGTGAGTATTTTCCAGACAAAAGTTATTCGTGATGGAATCCAAGCGTGATAGGATGATTTCTTTATATTTGACTGGAAAACCACAAGTGGCTATGGTTAGAGCAATCCAGCATTAAAATGTGAATAATTTTTTGTGTCTCGTACCATCACTCATTATCGTATGAGTACCATCACTCATACGCTTCCAGTAGCACGACGTCAAGGAAGTGCACGGAAGAAAACAGCAACGTCAGCAGAAATGGTTCGAAAATTAAAGAATCGACTTGATCGAAAACCACGTCGCAGTGGCCGAAAAATAGCTCGTGAGCTGAATATATCTCAATATTCCATTCGGCAAATATTGAAAAATGAGCTCGGGGTAAAGCCATTGAAATTTGAAAAGGTGCAAGAACTTACATCGCAACAGAAAGAAAATAGACTCAAAATAGCTAAAGAGTTGCTTCGCTAGGCCGAAATTGGTGAACTGCCGAATTTGGTTTTCCTCCGATGAGAAAACATTCGTCGTCCAGCAGTTT
Organism: Musca domestica; assembly: GCF_030504385.1. Classification (NCBI taxonomy): domain Eukaryota; kingdom Metazoa; phylum Arthropoda; class Insecta; order Diptera; family Muscidae; genus Musca; species Musca domestica. Next base: position 89,248 of record NW_026712433.1, read on the forward strand.
GTAAACAAACACAACGATAGTGTTTACTTGCCAAAAAAAGGTCAGCTGAAAATGTGCATCTTCGGCTGGCTACCAGAACTCAGGCGCCGAAAGTATTCCATGGTTCTCTATCAAATTCAAAGCTCTATATAAAAACTTGTGAAATATAGTTTCAAATATTGGTATACCTTTGTGAATGGCTAGGCCTACGTAAAGACTTTTTTGGACTTGAGAACCCAAAAAGAGAATTTGCTATAAACTCACGATTTCCGATCCCGCTGATCCCCCATTGGTGCTTCGGTTGAGGATTAGAATTTTCCACCAATTTCGCTATCGTAACAGTAAAATTGCCTGAGTGGCGTTGGAATCAAGAAGTAGGCACCGCCACACGTTGATCTTTTACTCATTGCTTTCTATACCCTTTTGAGAAAGGGTCGACGGGTAAAACCCCTACTCCTATTTAAAATATAACATAAGACGAACAAGTAAAAAGAGCCCTCAGCAATTTGGAAACATCCTGAAATTTAAAAAATCTTAGAAGAATACCGTTTAAATAAAGACCGTTTTATGGAGGTTATATGAAGACGAGGAACTGCATAAAGCCGATAATATAATCAAATACCGGATATCGGGAGGGACCGTGATATGTCGGCTACACGAAGTCGTGAACCTGCATAGACAATTTTCTGCTCTAGCTAGAAGTATCCATTACAAACCCCAAATACGAAATTTCAAACAATTCCGTTAAATAATATCGCTAAAATCATCAAAATACCGAATATCGGGAGGTAATGTTATATGGAAGCTATACGAGATCGTTTACCTCATACGCAATTTTTTGTCATGGGCTTTAGTACCAACTGAAAACTTTAAATACCAAATTTGAAACATTCCGGTTGCAAAAAATAAGTCCACGTTTTTTTTCTGATTTTTCAATTCTCAACATTCATATCAACATTAGATCAAAAGTTTTGCTTAAAATATATTGGACCACCCCTTCACGAACATGGCCTACAAAGAGACGAAATTTTAAATAATTATATAACTCATAAATTGCTAAATAAGTCTTAAATTTACTTATTTTTACTACCAACATGCAGCTTCGAATATGGTATAAATATTTGATAACTTCTTGAGATGTTAGATTAGCCCGTATTTACTGACGCGTCGACTAGAGACAAACCCCAGCAGCTCGTCCGTACTTGCATCCTGGCACGTCAGCTGATCTGTACATTCTTACCGACCAGTCAGTTTTCTTATATCCGCTTATTCGACTTGGCTATACAGATCTTCTTGCATGCCATATCTGAGCTTGGTCCTCATGACCCGTCAGCTCGTCGTTCTCCCCAAGTTCGAATGGACAACCAGGTCTGCAACCGTCAATAGACTTCCACTATGCCTGTCAAAACTCCTATCTGCAACTCTCTGAGTTGGCAACCCATTTGTATAGTCTACCTGGCCCGCTTTTTATCTGTAAAGCCTCTCTGGTATGTAGGTTGCACATACTCTGTATAATCTTTGCTAATATGTCAAACCTGGTCCATCA